>NC_141759.1:9507243-10107243 GCF_982258835.1 Parasteatoda tepidariorum
ACAAATTGATAACGTTAATCTATAGTTTTATAATTATTATTTACAGTTACAGTTTTTAATAAAAGCACGTATTTATTGAGATGTGTTACATACTGTTAAATAGGAATTTAACATTTAGTGTAATAACTCTTGCTAATAATATTATCACACTTTGCACAAGAACTCACAAATCTTTTCTCACAGATAATGTTAAATAGGAATTTAACATTTAGTTTTCAGTTTGTAAACAAAACAACATGGAAAGCAGTGTCTGAAGAAAGCAAATCTTTCGGGATGCACTCATCTCTTATTGGGCAATGGAACGGCAGCGGAGCCAATCAGATGAAGGAATGAGACTCTTGGAATTCCGCTAAGGATGAGGCGATTAAGTGTAAGGCTGATAAGCCGAAGACAAAATATAAAAACTTTTCGTTTATGTTGGCATCAGTCTGATTTTCATCCTTGCCGCGGGCTTTAAAAAAAAAAAAAAGAGAGTGGTTGGTTTTCGTGAGGCGAGGGGGCTTCGGCCCCTTAGCTATAGTGAATGTGTGAGTGTGCAGCTCCAGTATTAGGGAGTGAAATTTGTTAGAGAATGGGAAGAATCTATTCTCATCTCAAAATTTTTTTCTAAATTCTTTGCTGTTTTAGCAATCTAATATTTCATTGCCAGAATGGATTTACGATGGCAAATTATTTTCGTGTTTTGAGATTATAAATTTGATGTAAAATTTCAGTACGTTAAGCACATGTCTATTATAGCCAAGAAAATAAAAATGTTTTGTAAGTATATTCTGATTCTATTCTCCTTGATGTTTCTGTTCTGATTAGTTATTTGATTTGATCTTATTCTAAAAATCTTTTTTTATTCTAGAGAATTGAGCGTTTCAAATGTTTTGTACTAACCCTATGATCTTAATTTATTTCGCAGCACGTGTTACCATCACTATAAATGATTTTATAGCATAAGATTTAAGAGTAGTTTTTAATTGCAGCTTTATTCTCATTTTACAGTTTCTATGCTTGAGTTTTAAATTTATCTTTTATTCTCAATTTTATACACGTGCTGATTACTGATTAATTTTTCGGCCAGTCAGTCTTGATCTTAAATTTTAATATTTAAATTTAATCATTAAGTATTATGTATAAATGGTTAAATAATATAGATAATATTTAATTATGCAATGCCATAATAAAGCAACCACCATGTTATATGAACACCGTGTTATATGTGGTACCGTTTATGGTCAGAACCTGGTATTAGTTTAATTTTTTTTCAATTCTCTAGATATTTGGCTCTAAATTTAAACGTAATCAATGTGTGAAAATAATTTTTTTATATATTATTACTCTAGTGATGATTACACTAGGATATTTTAATGATTTATTTTCTCACTCTCTCTCAGATAAATATTTTGCATATTACATCATTGATAAATTTACTGTGAATTTATACTTTATTTCCTTGTAAGGAATATTGTTTTTAAGATTTGAAAATATAATTTAACTTGAACATATGTTTTGATATTTCTAAATATCAGTATTATGACAAAGTATTTCATGTGATACCTATTAATCTGTATATATATTTTTTGAGTAATAACATTCTTGTTTGCAAAATTTAGAATGAAATTAATAATTCATTCAATAGAATACTGAAAATTTTTGGGAATATAGTAAACAGTGGTGTATTTTATGTGTATATTTGAAATGATGATTATGATATATATATATATCTCAGTGTAACAGTAGAATTCTCAAAAATTGATGCTATTTATTAATTGTTGATATATTTTTTCATTGATATTTTAATGGTAGCTATTACTTCTGTAAATATTTCTGTGATTTAAATCTAAATTGAAACATTATGGCTAAATCTTCACATTCTTTAGCGAGTTCGCTACAAGCTTTCAATGGCAGCAAAGATGCAAATTTAAATTTTTTTCTGAATAATTTAGAGCAAATCGCTCAGTTAGAAAAATGGGACGACAAAAAAAAAAGTCTGATATTAAAGTTAAATCTTGCAGGAGAAGCATTGAAAGTAGTTAGTGAGGCCAAAACAAATGTTGACATGGAATACGAATGCATAGTTAAATTATTAAAAGATAAATTTTCCAGGAAATTAAGTTATGCAGAGTTACAAAGTAAATTTAACTCATTGATTCAAAAACCAAATCAAAGCATAAGAAATTTAATTGAAGAGGTAGAAAAGGCTACTGATGAGTATCTAGAAATCAATGGAGATAGTAATGAGCAAACTTTAAGTCTAGCTAGGAAAATGAAATCACAAAAGCTGCTTGACAGCATGCGTCCGGATATTAGAATCGAGGTTATGAAAAGGGGAGCATCAAATTTCAATGAAATAGGCAAAATTGCTATAGATATTGAAAATGCGATTTCAATGAATGAAGCCCATCTGAATAATGTAACAAAATCATCAGAAATTGAGATCTTATTAAGAAGCCAGATAGAAAGCAACAAAAAAAATTGAGGAATTGACTCAAAAAATAAATGATTTAACTAAAACTAAATCGGTCAACAACATCTCACAATCGAACAAATTGAATCAACCAAAGATAACTTGTCATATATGTAGTAGAAATCATATCACCACAGAATGTTGGTATTATCCTAAAAACTACAATGTAAACAACAAATTTAAGCCTTATGAAAGAAGCCGCAGCTCTTTCAGAAGAGGATTCAATAGAAATTTTAGAAATAGGGGTAACAACAGTAAGGACAGAAGACAAAATAATTTAAACTAGTTAATGGTTCTTGTGACAAGTGGAAAAATACAAAGCTTACAAGAACCAGTAGAAATTCAAATGATCAAAAATTAACTGGTAACTTAAGGTTAAAAAAGAGAAATATTGGCAAAAAAGATAGAATTCCGAATGATAAGAACAAAATATATAAAACTAAAATTTATGTCAATAGTAATCTTAAAGATAAAAATTTTAATTCAGATTATGATAAGGTTAAGGAATATAATTCAAAAATTTCTAATAAAAATAAGAATAGTAATTGGGAAATTGAAGAGGATATAACAAAAAAAAATAGTAAAATAAAAGATACAAATGAAGGAGTAGAAAAAGTAAATAAACATGTAATGACCTGTAATAACAGTAACGATTCAGAATCTCTACCTATTATTTTGTTAAGATTTGGTAACTTAACCATTCCGGCTTTACTAGATACTGGTGCAAATCTTAGTTTAATTGATCCTATCACTCTTAATGAAATTAAAGAAAACACTAAAATAAGTTATTTATCTAGATCTGTAAGAATTCATACTATCGACAACAATACTGTTCCTTATATGTCTGCAATTTCTTCTAAATTCAAAATTGACACTAAATGGTTTCAAGGGATATTTTTTGTAACTAAGAATTCTTGGGCTTATAAATATAAAATAATTTTAGGGTATGATTTCATTCAACAGAATAAAATTGTTTTAGATATACCCAACAAAAAACTTATAGTGAACCATGATTCTTTTGATTTTCTCGAAGATACTCCTCGTATTGTAAATAATGTTTTAAGTGATGTAAAGATTGTAAATAATTTTGCTTTTGCACCAAAAAAGATTGTGATAGAACCCCATTCTCAATTTTTAATTCAATTATGTATGTCTATAGATATGGAAGATAGTAATCAAATACTTTTTTCTCCAAGCAGGAACAAACTAAATTATACTATCTATGAATCTGTTAATGAATTTAAGGATCAAAAATTTAGTACTTTAATTGAAAATAACACAGATAATAAGATTGTGATTAATAAAGGTACAAAATTAGGAAATGTTATTAGTATTAAAGATGATGATATAATTAAACCTAAAGAAAATACTAATTACCAAATTAACAATTTAAATCTAAATGAAATTCATCAACTGAGAAAAAAAGAACTTAATGCCTCTGATTTTGATTTGAGTCATTTAAATAAGGTAGATGCGGATAAGATACTTCAAGTTTTGTTAAACAATTATCAAGTTTTCTCTCAATCTTATACAACTTTAGGATCTACGGATGCAGTAATACCTGAATTTAACTTATTGCATAATTTTTCTATACAAACAAAACCATATCCGATTCCTAATATTGCAAAAAATTTTGCCAAGAAAGAGATTAATGATCTATTAAATGCAGGAATTATTGAACCATCTTCTTCCAATTATTGTTTTCCTGTGATTTTTGTCAAGAAAAAGCCTTATGTAAATGATCCTAACTTACAAAAATTCAGGATGGTAATAGATTATAGATTACTTAACTCAGTTACTGAGACTTTTAAAATTTGTCTTCCAAAAATCAATGATATCTTACATAACATTTCTGGAAAATCATTATATAGTGTATTAGATCTCAAGAGTGCATTTTTCCAGATAAAATTAAAAGAACAGGATAAATCCAAATTAGCATTTTGTTGTGAGATAGGCAACTTTCAACCTACTCGCCTTCCTTTTGGTTCTCGCAACAGTACATCTTTTTTCCATAATTTAATTTCTAAATGTTTAGACGATATTAAGGGACCTAATTTGCAATATTTCCTTGACGACATTGTTCTTGCTGCAAATTCTATGGAAGAAATGTCACAGTTACTTGTTAAGGTTTTTGACAGATTAAAGAAATTTAATTTAACTCTTGATCCAGCTAAAATACAAATTTGCAAGTCTGAAATTAAATATTTAGGTTTTGATGTTAATTCAAATGGTTTTTCACCTGCATCTGAAAATGTAAATAAGATTTTAAAATTTCCTATTCCAAAAGATGTGAAACAAGTTCAAACTTTTTTAGGTATGATTGGTTATTTCAGACATTTAATTTATAACTTCGCAGAGATTGTTAAACCTATTGTAAATTTAACGAAAAAGAATGTTACTTTTAATTGGAATAAAGACTGTCAGGATGCTTTTAAAAATATATCTGAACAATTATTGCTTAAACCTACTTTAAAGAATATAAATGATGAAGAAAAATTTTACTTGGTAACTGATGCTTCTAGCAATGCTCTGTGTGGAATTCTAATGCAAAAAAATAATGACAATTTTGACCCAATAGAGTTTTATTCTAGGCAGTTAACCCATTCTGAATCTAAATACCCATCTATCAGGAGGGAACTCTTAGCCATTGTAGATTCTATTAAGTATTTTGATGAGTTTCTTTATGGCAAAAATTTTGTTATTTTTACTGATGCTAAAGCTCTAACTTTTCATATAAATTTACAAAAACAACCTGAAATAGTAAGTCGATGGTTAATGTATATGCAGGAATTCAGTTACACAATTCAACATATTCCTGGTTTTAAAAATCCTGCTGATTATCTATCTAGAGTAACTAATGATAATGCTGTAGTAAATAATGCAAACATTTTTGAAGTTAATGATAATCTTAAAATAGAGAATATAAAAAATTCTCAACAAAATTGTAAACAAACTCAGGAAATCTTTAAAAAACTAAATGATAACGACAAACTAACTTCTAAGAAATTTTTTTTAAATAATGATGGTATTTTGATGATGAAGGTGAGACCACCTAAACACCCTTATAAGACTTTGAATAGAATTTTTATACCCATCTCATTAAGAGGGGAAATTTTAAAGGCAGCTCATGCAGCACATTTTGGTGTATTTAAAACTTATAATTTATTAAAAAAAAATTATGCTTGGTATGGAATGTTAGCAGATACTAAAAATTTTGTAGAATCTTGTGATGCATGTTTGGCAAATAAGCCTAAGGCTAAATTAACTGAGACAAAATTAATTGAAAAAGGTGATTTAAGTGTAGGACAAATTCTATCAATAGATATTGTAGGGAAATTACCCAGATCAATTGATAATAAATTCTTTATTTTAACCATAATTGACAACTACTCACGTTATTTAGAGGCAATACCCTTAACTAACATTAAATCTTCTACAATTATCAATAACTTAAATGAATATTTTTCCAAATTTGGTTTGCCTCAATCCATTATTTCTGATAATGGTACTAACTTTACTTCGGAGGAGTTTGAAAATTTTATTAGGGCACTGAGTATTGAACATCGTAAAACCTCATTTTACTATCCTATGGCTAATGGACTAATAGAAAGGTCACATAGAGTTCTCAAAGAATCTTTAGCATCTATGTGTAACAACAGCTGGGATTGGACTAAGAAATTACTTTTTTTTAAACTTCATTATAATGCTTCTATTCATGCAGTGACTGGATATACACCAGCTGAATTATTTTTTGGCAGAAATTTAACTATACCTTTAAATATACATGCTTCGGCTAGGAAAGGAGAGACACCAACTAATTTTCTCAAGAATTTAAAAGAACATATTGCAGAGACGAGAGATATAGTTTCCAAAAATGAGAGTAAATACTTTGAGCAGCACAGTAAACAAATAAAAGGGAGAGCAATCCCAAATTTTGAAAATTATGATTTGATATATTTAAAAATTAACACTGATGTAAATACCTTTCAACCTAAATATGAAGGACCATTTAAGGTCACTAAAAAATTCAGAGGAAATAATTACCTCATTCACATTAAAGATGATAAAAGAGATATTTATAAAAAATATCATGTAAGTAAACTTTTCAAAAAAAGGTTGCTAAAAGAAAAATTGAGTAATGACATGTCTAATATGAATGATCTTGATGAGAGTTTTGAATATTAAGCTGAGATAGTGTAAATTATTTATCACGTATTGTATAAGGTATTGATATTGACAATTTTGGCTTGAAATTTATTTAATGTAAAAATTTAGTTAGCAATATTTTTTTTTCTTGGTTAGATTTTTGAATTGCATCTTTCTCCTTCGAGCTCAAAATTTTATATTTGATGATAAATGGCTGGCCCAATCATCATTAAATATGGAAACATCCCATTCAAAAATTAAGCTAGATTTTTTTCTTGGTTTTCTCTTTCTGATAACCATTTCATTTTTTTTAGCTACTAAGGAATTTTTACAATCCTTGTGATGCAAATTTTGGTTATATTGTCATTTCAATCACTTTTATTTTAGATAGTGATAATGAATAGAAAGATTTGATATGGTAATAAGAATAATAAATGTGAATGAAAGTAATAAGTATGAGAAAATTGATAATATAAAGGTATGATAATTTGAAATAACAACAATGTAAAAAACAAACATAATATTGAAGGTATTATCACAAATTGAAAGTACGAGTAACAAAATATATTAGAAATGGTTTTTATGCAAATCAAATATTTGAGTGAGCTATGTGGATCAAATGTGTATATATAATTTTTTTTGCTCCACATCATTAAAATATTTGTATGACTTGGGAGAGAGAGAGTGAGCAAATATTCTCAAGGAAAATAAACAGAAATACTATATTGTTATGATTATGATATATGTTATAAGTGAATTATTTCCAGTAGTATTACATTCTTGGCACAAAATTTTTTTTTTACATTTTTTTTTTCTCAAAAAGAGGTGATAATGTTAAATAGGAATTTAACATTTAGTGTAATAACTCTTGCTAATAATATTATCACACTTTGCACAAGAACTCACAAATCTTTTCTCACAGATAATGTTAAATAGGAATTTAACATTTAGTTTTCAGTTTGTAAACAAAACAACATGGAAAGCAGTGTCTGAAGAAAGCAAATCTTTCGGGATGCACTCATCTCTTATTGGGCAATGGAACGGCAGCGGAGCCAATCAGATGAAGGAATGAGACTCTTGGAATTCCGCTAAGGATGAGGCGATTAAGTGTAAGGCTGATAAGCCGAAGACAAAATATAAAAACTTTTCGTTTATGTTGGCATCAGTCTGATTTTCATCCTTGCCGCGGGCTTTAAAAAAAAAAAAGAGAGTGGTTGGTTTTCGTGAGGCGAGGGGGCTTCGGCCCCTTAGCTATAGTGAATGTGTGAGTGTGCAGCTCCAGTATTAGGGAGTGAAATTTGTTAGAGAATGGGAAGAATCTATTCTCATCTCAAAATTTTTTTCTAAATTCTTTGCTGTTTTAGCAATCTAATATTTCATTGCCAGAATGGATTTACGATGGCAAATTATTTTCGTGTTTTGAGATCATAAATTTGATGTAAAATTTCAGTACGTTAAGCACATGTCTATTATAGCCAAGAAAATAAAAATGTTTTGTAAGTATATTCTGATTCTATTCTCCTTGATGTTTCTGTTCTGATTAGTTATTTGATTTGATCTTATTCTAAAAATCTTTTTTTATTCTAGAGAATTGAGCGTTTCAAATGTTTTGTACTAACCCTAAATTTATTTCGCAGCACGTGTTACCATCACTATAAATGATTTTATAGCATAAGATTTAAGAGTAGTTTTTAATTGCAGCTTTATTCTCATTTTACAGTTTCTATGCTTGAGTTTTAAATTTATCTTTTATTCTCAATTTCATACACGTGCTGATTACTGATTAATTTTTCGGCCAGTCAGTCTTGATCTTAAATTTTAATATTTAAATTTAATCATTAAGTATTATGTATAAATGGTTAAATAATATAGATAATATTTAATTATGCAATGCCATAATAAAGCAACCACCATGTTATATGAACACCGTGTTATACATACTAAAACCATTATTCTTATGTGAGCATTATTGCCATCGTATCTAACAACAAAAAGATAAATTTAGTTTTAACAGAATGCATTCCATGAAAAAATATACATCGTATAATATTGTTTTGTTAAGTATTAATGTATATATTTCTATTAATTAATTCATATAATAATATGTAATAATGCCATTGGAAATAAACAAGAAATAGTAATATTTAATGACATAGTTTTACAAGAACTATGCTTCACATTGTGACAGGACATTGCTTATTGATATATTTTCAAAAAAAAAAATTAATTAATCAATCTTTAAAATAAATGAAATAATTTGCAAACTGATATGCATCACAATTTTAATTTCATAAATATATAGTATAGTTGTTCAAAACACAATACAATTTTCAAATAGCAACAGAAATGCGTTTTATATCAGATTGATAAATCGTATTAAATTTTTGTATTAAAAATTTTTGAAGAATTAATTAAGGGAAGAGTATCAGGTAAATGTATGAGATAAAATAAATAGGTAAATATAGGTATTAAGTGAAGATTTAGTAAAATGATATGAAACATACTTACGAAATTTCAGTTTAGTTTAATTACTAACTATTTATTTATTTTACATTTTTTTAGAGAATTTAAACTGATATTTTTTTCAAGCAAATTTCCTTTTCCTTTATCATGGAAAGATAGCACAATAAGTTAAGAAACAAATATATGGGTCAGGCACATTTTCCACAGCACTCGGTATCCCGACAGCTTGATTTTCCTACTTCATTTGCTCGACAACTCATTTGCCCAGCAGGTACATATTGCTCATTTGCTCATTGTACCAGGCAAGTTTATTAATAGACAAGTTTATTTGCCCAAGAACTGCAATGCATTCAACAAAAAATTACGAAAACCGTAACTGATTGACACACATAATTGATTTCATTAATCATTAATTTCTAAAAAAAATGCTAGTTATGCAATCTACGCTCTTTAATACTATCCTCCGTTAGAGCTACATATCCCTATCGTAACGATACTTTAAGAATCGTATTTTATTCTAGAAACGGAATGTTATTTGAACGCCTAATAGAGCATTCGAACTGAACCGTTCATTTTAATATAGCAACCGGCATTTCGTAATTTGATTCAGCAAATCCTTTTTTATTACGACTCATTAAATGTGAATCAAGTTGATGACTTTTTGAATGATGTGAAAATGATGCAGCCCTTACACAAGGGGTCGTATTCTACAGTCAAAAGAGGTCTTTTCACAAGGGGTCGTGTTCTACAGTCAAAATAGCAATAGAGTAATTAATATGAATATGTCTTATAAGCAATAGCGAGCAATATTATATCAACGATAACAAAAAAAATTATATTCATTTCCCCTACATGCCTTACCGGACAAGCATACCCGTCTGGAAAACGGGGTCGGGCGTTTGGGTTCTCGGGCTTCTGAGTGACCGGATCTTCAGATATATTAAATGTGCATTTTAGTCTTCTTAAAATGTATTATTCTAGTTACATGTAGAATGAATTCCTGCAATAAAATACGTAACTTTACGTGAAGGTATACAGATGAGCATAGGCTCGCTCTTAGAAGCCTGGGCGCACTCAAACCAGAGAATCGTGGGATTCATCAGCAAATTAAAGCCCTATTTCGCCAAGAAAGAATGCCAAAAGAAAAGATAGCGACATGAATAACTTTTATACTAAAGTTCAGATTTTAAAAAACTGATTGCCTGTCGTATTCACTCAAAGCGTTGCTCTCAAATACGCTAACTAATTAGTCATGCAGAGTTTCTCCGTTTTAGTTTACAAATATTTTAAGAGAAAGGCATTTCGCTTATAAATGAATAACTTAGTAATGATTAATGAGGCCTGGGAAGTCATGTGCAGCATTAATGATTTCCGAAAAATGTTACATAAATCTTTATTTTTAAAAATGAAATTACTTTTTATTTAATAAAAATCTTGAAAAATTTATGTGTAATTTTGCAAGACAATATTACGATTTTCTCTGGCATTGATATTTTAAAAAATAATTAAGATATATTCTAAATAAATAAAAAGTTACGCAGCATATTCAAAGGAGCAAATTTTAAGTATTATGACTGGTTTAAAGGCAATGGGTAGTTTTTGTGTAGTTCACAAAACAATATAACTTTTTTTTATCATAATACTTTCTTTTTAACATGATTAAATTTTCATACACTCTACTTATTTCTGCTAAAAACTTTTCAGCGTGACATTAATTTACTTTTGTTCCCAAACTTTCAAACCCCCACATGAAATTTATAACATATTTTGAATAAGAAGTATATTTTTTGATTTATTTGAAGTTTATATACTTCTGAAAAAAGTTTGATGCTATGTATTCTTAATATTTTTAGGAAATGAAATTTCGCTGGTAAGAAACATTTTTTTTAAATTTCTAAATAGTTTCAAGAGTAAGGTTCAGATTCTTGATCTCTTTAAATTGAATGTGTTTTACAATATATTCAGATGATAAAAAACGAATTTAAAACTTACAAGAGATTTGGAGAAGATCATATTGCGCCAAAAAGAAGAATAAAAAGATGCTGTAAAATGTGATTAAACTTAGTAAAATAGTTCTTAATTACGTTCCTTATTAAATAATTAAAGGATTAAATTATTACCATTTTTAACATTGCATTTTTAATGCATAATGCATTTTTAACATTTATCTAGAAGGTTTAGAAGATTTATAGTTGATATAAATCTTCTAAACCTTGTAGATAAATGATAAAAATGCATTTAATTTGTAATTATTTTTATTCCATTATTAGCGTTATGAGTATAGAGCGATGCCGTCTCTAATTGCAGACCTAACCTAAATTACATAGATTATCTGATTATAATAAATGTATTTTTTATAACCAAAAGTGTATTAAATTTTACAACGTATTTCAAACAAATCTTGTTTGTTTGAAAATTTTCAATAACTCAATCGAGCAAGTAGTAGGAGTTCAGAAATTAAAATATGTGTATATATATACATAATTCCAACAACAATAATCTCTCAGACATGGAAGTTGAGATGTAATAACATTTCAAAATAAATTTGGAAATCGAAGCAAATTGTATTTTTTTTTAAGAGTCATTCCTTGAAATTTGAATTAACATTCATATTTTTTTCCCTCTAAAAATGAATGAAGCTGACATTTGGTACTTCTTTTTTTTATTTTTGGGAATATGTATAAATGTGAAAAATAACAATACCACTGTTTTACTATATACCCTCAGATTGGATACAATATGATATCTTGCACCCAAAGAATAGAATAAGATATGCAATAAGGATATCTTATCAAAAAGGTTATTCTAAAGGAGTAAAGCATCCTTATTGACGATATAATTATTGTTACTAACTTATTCTTGTTAATGATACAATATGATATCTTGCGCCCAAAGAATAGAATAAGATATGCAATAAGGATATCTTATCAAAAAGGTTATTCAAAAGGAGTAAAGCATCCTTATTGACGATATAATTATTGTTACTAACTTATTCTTGTTAATGATACAATATGATATCTTGCGCCCAAAGAATAGAATAAGATATGCAATAAGGATATCTTATCAAAAAGGTTATTCTAAAGGAGTAAAGCATCCTTATTGACGATATAATTATTGTTACTAACTTATTCTTGTTAATGATACAATATGATATCTTGCGCCCAAAGAATAGAATAAGATATGCAATAAGGATATCTTATCAAAAAGGTTATTCAAAAGGAGTAAAGCATCCTTATTGACGATATAATTATTGTTACTAACTTATTCTTGTTAATGATACAATATGATATCTTGCGCCCAAAGAATAGAATAAGATATGCAATAAGGATATCTTATCAAAAAGGTTATTCAAAAGGAGTAAAGCATCCTTATTGACGATATAATTATTGTTACTAACTTATTCTTGTTAATGATACAATATGATATCTTGCGCCCAAAGAATAGAATAAGATATGCAATAAGGATATCTTATCAAAAAGGTTATTCTAAAGGAGTAAAGCATCCTTATTGACGATATAATTATTGTTACTAACTTATTCTTGTTAATGATACAATATGATATCTTGCGCCCAAAGAATAGAATAAGATATGCAATAAGGATATCTTATCAAAAAGGTTATTCTAAAGGAGTAAAGCATCCTTATTGACGATATAATTATTGTTACTAACTTATTCTTGTTAATGATACAATATGATATCTTGCGCCCAAAGAATAGAATAAGATATGCAATAAGGATATCTTATCAAAAAGGTTATTCAAAAGGAGTAAAGCATCCTTATTGACGATATAATTATTGTTACTAACTTATTCTTGTTAATGATACAATATGATATCTTGCGCCCAAAGAATAGAATAAGATATGCAATAAGGATATCTTATCAAAAAGGTTATTCTAAAGGAGTAAAGCATCCTTATTGATGATATAATTATTGTTACTAACTTATCCTTGTTAATGATACATTATGATATCTTGCGCCCAAAGAATAGAATAAGATATACAATAAGGATATCTTATCAAAAAGGTTATTCTAAAGGAGTAAAGCATCCTTATTGACGATATAATTATTGTTACTAACTTATTCTTGTTAATGATACAATATGATATCTTGCGCCCAAAGAATAGAATAAGATATGCAATAAGGATATCTTATCAAAAAGGTTATTCAAAAGGAGTAAAGCATCCTTATTGACGATATAATTATTGTTACTAACTTATTCTTGTTAATGATACAATATGATATCTTGCGCTCAAAGAATAGAATAAGATATGCAATAAGGATATCTTATCAAAAAGGTTATTCTAAAGGAGTGAAGCATCCTTATTGACGGAATAATTATTGTTACTAACTTATTTTTGTTAATGACAGAAAACTTATATTCTTTATTTTAAAGTCATTATTTTTCCTTGCTTTACCTCTATTGCGTTCTTTTTTAAAAAGTATTTGTTGCTTGAAACGCATGGATATGAATTTAAATAAGACAAGGCTGCTTTCCGAAATAATAATAACTTCATGCTCCCCTCCTTCAAAAAAAACTTTCCTTTGGTACCTTTGATAAAGATGCTTTACGCTATTTGTATAAATATTGTTAAAAAGAAAGATTTCCTTTAAGAATTCTAAATTTTCTGTGATTGAGATTTTTGTTAAAAGCTCATTAACGTAATTCATAAACAAATACCGCATTCTTCATATTCATAAGCATAATTCATTATTGCAAGAAAAGCTATTTTACCTTTTGCTTGTTAGAGCTTATTATGTTTACAAGCAATTGCTGCCTTTGGAATTTATGCTCTTTTTTTTTCTTTTTGACTGTACATGAATTCCAAAAAAAAATTCTTTTTTTTTTGGAATATGTGAATATTCTATAACGCCAAAATATGTCATTAAAAACACATAGATTCTTTTAAAAAAAATTTTTTTTTAAATAAATAAGTAAATTAAGCTATTTCCGTCGCCAAACGTTAAATATAAGTCTAATACTAAATATAAGATTTAATGAACTTAACTTGAGTCCCATGAATAGGAACTTTGTTATTTGACAAATTTAGATTACATTCCAAATGTTTTCTCAAAGCAGTAATGTTCGACTAAACTTTGCAGTTTT
Source organism: Parasteatoda tepidariorum (assembly GCF_982258835.1). NCBI lineage: Eukaryota > Metazoa > Arthropoda > Arachnida > Araneae > Theridiidae > Parasteatoda > Parasteatoda tepidariorum. The sequence continues at coordinate 9,521,412 of NC_141759.1, forward strand.
CGGTCGATCTGATTTTTGGAAATTTGGATTTTGGTATACGGTAAAACTACGTTTAGAATTCCCCTAACTTCTTCAGGTCTTAGCGAAGCAAACTCGTTAATATAAGAGCATAACGCATCCATAAATTTACTTTCGTTACCACTATGTATGGCTTTCTGTATCTTTGAAAAAACGTCAAATGAATCTAAATTTTCCGAACCCTTTTCATTTAATAAATTATTCAATTTCTCAGTTATTTCCAATGCCTGAACAGTTGCATCGTAAGGAGAGTTTACGAACTTCCAGTTAGAAACATATTTCTCGTTAGTAAATTTGCGAATGAATAAGTCTAGCAAGAGCAAAGCACCAGTGACATCAACATTTGCGTGAGTTTTGGATTCCTTAACTTTAGTACCTTCATTCAATTCGTAGGAATCAGCTAAAAACTTAGCTCCATTTTCGGTGTAATGTTTTTGGACAAAGTGTCTACTATATTCCATAAACTCTTTGTTTTTACGCTCTACATTTAAACTTCTTTTTTTAAACTTATGCCTATCACAGCGACCTTGCTCAACCAAATAATCAAACATGAAATTCTTTTCCTTGGCTAATTCACATGATCGTGAATCTATAACTTTAAATTTTGTATATGTGCTATCATACTCTTCTAACGTATCGTACTCTAACCATGCTATATCTTTAACACTTTCGGTTTGTTTGTTAAGAATTGCTATAGCAAGGGGTGTATAGCCATCAGCAGTCTTTTTGTAAGCTTTTGCATTGCCATGCTGCATTAAGACAATAACACCTTCCTTCAAACCCGCTTGAGCAGCTAAATGCAGTGGCGTCTGCTGATCAACATCAGGCTCATCTGCAAGGATTTTTCTCTTCGTCCCTTCCCACATTACCAAACCATATACCAGATCATCGTGTTTAAAATAGGCAGCAAAATGAATAGGAGTCCATTTTTTGTCTGAACCAAGAGAGTTTAGATTATCAATACCAAACTTGATGAAATCACTGAACATATTGCTATACCCTTTCATTGCAGCATAGTGAATGGGTGCCATGTTGTTCTTATCTTTAGCGTATATATCGCATCCTTTCCTGCTCATTAAATTGAAGGCATTTTCTGTCGAATTGAGCAAAACTGCTATATATAATGCCGTTAGTCCTAAAGTATCTTTGACATTCACATCCACCTTATTACTGTTGATAAACTGTTCAACAAGTTTGGTGCTCAAAGAATTATCTGAAACAGCGATGTGCAGGGGAGTTTTTCCGGATTTTTCTACCTCGTTAGGTTTGATTTTGTCGCTAGCTAATAAATATTCCACACTTTTTTCGGACTGGAAACGCACTGCTAAATGCAAAGGTGTTACATTCAGTGGCGTATCTAGGGTATGGCAAGTATGGCGAATGCCATGGGCGCATTATTTCAAAAAGGCGCAAAATCGATCAACATCAAAAATTTTTTTACTTATATATATATATATATATATATATATATATATATATATATATATATATATATATATATATATATATATATATATATATATATATATATATATATATATATATATATCCTTTTACGAAAAGTCTTTTTTAACCACATATATAATTTCAAATGAATTTAAAATTTTCGAAAATGTAGCTTATCATTGCTTTACAAGTTAAAGCTGTAATAGAAAGAATTTAAGTTACAGCCGATACGGAAAAAAAGGAAACAAAATATAAGCTCATTATTCATTATAGAAAATTACAGAGAATTTAATTTTTTTCCTTCTTTTCAGTGTATTATGTATTTCATTTTTTTCAATTAAAAATGAAAAATAAAGCACAAACTAAACGTAAAATTGTTTGAAGAAACGAAAAAAAAAATATTTTTTTCAGGAATAAACGATCATAAAATAAACAGTTTAATAATGTTCATTCAAAAGGTTTATTCGCGCATAAGAGTTTTAAATTTTAAAGTTCACAATCTTATAAACAAACAAGACACTATTGATAAGACTTTATTGAAACTAACTTAGAGTCAAACTGTAATATTGCATAAGGAAAAAAACACTGAAATAGCCTCAAAATATCATGGTTAATAATCAAAATATTTATAAAAATAAAATAATTCAGTAAATAAAAAAATTTAAGTTACAAAGGTATAAAGCATATACTAGTATTAAGAATGTATGTTGTTAATGCCATATTTCAAATGTTTATATAGCCTGTACAATGTATGATGTTATAGCTCTTGAGTAGTAATATATCGATATAAATCAATGTCTTTTTCCTCTGCAATGCATAACGTATTTATTTAAAATCATGTACTTTTCAATAATAAGAACAGAAAACAAATCCTAAAAATATTTATTGATTTTCATGTAGAATAGTTTAGTTTGATATTCATTTCAATTTAAAATAATTTACTTAAAAAAATGCTTTTCGACTGAGATTGTTTGATATTATTTATGCATATTTGAAAATACCATACGTTAAAACTAAACTATAATAAAGAAGCTGAGTCTTTAAATTTAAAATATTTATCTATATGAAAAAATTAGCAAAAATATAACAGACTAAAAAAAGAAAGGCGAACGAACGAAACTAAGGATGTTCAAAAGTAGGTGGAAAATGTAAAGAAACTTTTTTCCCCTTATATCTAAAGGAAAGTGAGACCTCCCATAGCGCAGCCCACCATGACTCTTTTGAAGAAGCCCCCCGTTCTTAAACTGGAAAAGATTAAAAGAAAGACCAGAATGCAGAGAATCTCTGAATAAATTTTTATTTTCTTTATTTTTCCACTACCATAAGCAAAGAGAAAAGGTAAACAATTTGTTCCTCCTTTTCGTATCACATTGCAAGACTGTAGTCCTTCTAAAAAGGCAATTAACCGTGGGGGGGAGAATGGATGGAACCCCTTCAGGCAGAGATAGATCTTTGCTGATGACCAGAGGACAGAGAAATGTAAAAACTATAGGGTGTCTCATGCTTGTAAATCTTCAGTTTCATCAGGGGTTAAAATCTCTTTGAAAAACATTTTCCGAATCTGTTGAATAGATTTCAAAAAGAACCCCTGCTGTAAATTAGCGTAAATCCTTCCAAAACAGGAAATATTTGCCACCCATGATGGGAACCACCTCCACAAAAGTGTGAAATACTAAAAATAGGAGGAGAATCTGCCTGGCTCATCAACTATTTTGAACCAATGAAGCGATTAACAATGAATACACCCCACTATTTTGAAAAATAAAGACAGGCGTAATTGTAAGTTGTTAGGTGTTCAGGCACATATGAAAAATTCTGCTTGTTCTAGTTGTTATTTCAAAATTTAATTCAAGAGAATAAATATTTAAAGTCTAGTTTGGAATTTTATAATCTAATTTAATAAGTTACAGCTCTTTATGATTCATTCAACTATTTAAGTGGTAGGATTTTCTTCCTTGATTGTAAGTAATTATTGATTTTTTGGTATTAATAATTATATATTGTATAATTAAATACTTGTTAATGCTTGATTATTAAAAATAATATATAATAAAAAAAAACAAATGTCAAAATTTCAAATGTTATTGGGGATATAATTTTTTAAATTTCCTGAAAATTAATTGCGATAGGTAAATACTTTTGTGTAAATTAAGTAAGTAACGTTCTTTAAGTTCAGCAGTTGCCAACTACCTAAAAATGTTTTTCTTTTTATTCATAATAGATAAATTTTGAATTTAACCACTCAAAAGTTCGATTTTTTTTTCTTTCCTTTGAATAGTTAGATTAAGAAACATATCGTCAGTTGCTGGCATTTTTTTTTCTTTCTTTTTTTTTTTACAGAAGGGCGATTCCATGAAAAAGGGGAAAAGCATCAGAAAATTCAAATAAGAATAATGTTATTATTTTGGATTTTTTCTGAATTAGAAAGGTTTGAAGTTTGATAATTTATAAAAAAAAATTTTGAGAATTCAGTTTTTTAGTGTTGGTATTCCATTGAACATTGGCATTTGCTTGTTCTGATTTGGGTGAAGAGCATGGTCAGATTCTGAAAATCAGTAAGTTAACATTATCTTCCTTTCAAAATGTTCCAAAGAATTAATATTGTTTATTACACTTAGTAGAAGTATTGTGCAGTGTTAAAATAACTTTTTGTTGTTAAATTCACTTAATTATATAAATTTCAACTAAACATTAATGCATGTAACGTAAGTTACCAAAAACTAGGAAAAGTTTTTATGTGTAAAAAAAAACATGTGATACAAAAGTAAGAATATTATTTTTTCTTTCTTAGAGGCTAGCACTAAATAAGTAGCAATAGTTTTCCTTTCAAATATTATTTATTTATTGTTTTGTGCACTATTCAATATGTGTAACGTAAGTTACTGACTTGCATGTAATGTAAGTTACCAATGTGAAATGAGTTCATTTCTTTTGAAAATTGGCATATAAACTAAATAAGATGTATCCAGTTACAATAACAAAGTTTAAATAAATAAACACTGCCTTAGGATATTAATTTTATTGAAAATCTCTGCATTAAATCATTTTATTGGGTGTTGGCATTCATATGTTTTCAAAAATGGACGAAATCTCTCTACAAGCTAATGGTGGCAAGAAGAAAGTACAAGCATGTTATCTTCTTCATTCAGTCCGAAAAATGTACCACATGTTTATGGAAAAAAATCGAAAATGCAAAATTGGAAAACTAAGTCCTTTGAGCTCCGTCCAAAGCATGTCTTGCTTAGTTACAAACCTCCTAGAAATGTTTGTCTTTGTAAGTATCACGAAAACTTCGGATAAGCTACTGAAGCCTTCAGAAAATTCCACAATGTTCCATCTTACGCAATTCTTCAGAAAATTATTTTTATGTTCAGAAAAAACAGATGAGTGCTGGTCTGGAGAATGTGTGCCGGTGGATATCAAAAATGTTCACATCTGATCAGATGGGCCAAGGAGTCAGTTCAAGAATCGACATATTAGCTCCGGTCTTACCTGTTTTTGAGATTCATCATGGAAAAATATTGATGTGGAATTATTTTGCCACGTCACATGGCAAGAGTCCTGTTGATGGGACAGGTGGATCTATTAAAGAAAGTGTAAGATATGTCGTATTGAAAAGAAAACATATTGTCATCAATGCCTCTGAGTTTGGGGCAGCAACACAAGAGCATTGAACAAAAATAAATATGGTAGAAATCACACCAGAAGATATTAAGAAGCGTTAGAAAAAGTTAATCTGTGTAGTCTATTCTCATAAGCTCCACAGATTAAAAACATTAAGCAGATCCACCATTTAAAAGTTCAAGAAGGTATACCAGAAGGGTTTTTTAAGTGAAAGATGTTGAAAAACAAAATGATGAATCCAAAATAAAAGCTGGAGATTGGTAATGGATTGATACGAGGAAATGTTATATACTGGTGTGGTAATGTCTGTTGAAGAGCAAGAATTTAAAGTCAATGAAATGGCTGCTGTGGGAATCTATTGGAAATGACCAGGAAAAAGAGATGAAATATTCTACCAGAAAGAAAGCATGGTGAAAAGAATTGAGCCCCTATACTAGTTAATAACAGAGGACATTATAAGTGTGCATAGTAATGTCTGAATCAAGTGTGTAAATCAAAAGTTTTTTGAGTTTACTTCATGTACACTTTTTCTCCCTTGCACTATACTGTTTAAATATGTTAATTTGCATTTGTACATTATTGAAGTAAAAATTTGATGCAAAGGGAATTTCGTAACGTAAGTTACTGTAACGTAAGTTACCCATTTAAAAAATTATATTTTATTTAACTTTTGAAATAAAATCTTAAATCTAGGCATAATAAATATTTAAACATGTCAGTAAAATGATACATATAATCTTAATCAATTAACATTTGTATAAGAACAGAATTTTGCCTTCAAGCATATTGCAAATTTATGCCATTCCTTTTTCAGTAACGTAAGTTACCACACTAGTTTTAGATTTTTACACTGCTTAAATTGAAAAATATTAATTATTCTAATTAGGTTCCTTTTGGTTTTGATTGTAATTTTAAGAAATCACTTTATTTTAGATTGTGTATTAGTATTATTTGTTTGCTTCTAAGTTCTCAGTGCAATAAAGTTTCTGTGAATGTAACGTAAGTTACCATGGAATAGCCCAGAAGTATTATTCACTCACAATTTTTATTATATTTTGATGCTTTAAATGTGAATTTCAATAATCCTTCTACCTACAAATTGAAAAAAAAAATAATTTTTAATTTTTAAAGACATGTTTGTTTTGAATTTTTAAATTATACTTATTTAATATTTATCAAACTGTCTTCGAGCTATGGAGCACGCTTCCTTATTTCTCAGGCACAAAATTTTGCAAATCTTTCTCCTATATTTTTTCTTTTATTTCAGATTGCCATTTTCTTCCTTCAAACAAAAACAAACAAACAAAAAAATAGATTAAATAAATACTACTCTTTTAATTTTATATAAATGCTAATTTTTTAATTTTTAAGTCTTTCGCAATATATATCACATTACATTTATGTCACTCCATATCATATTGCTTGAAAAAAATTAGTGTACTGCTTTTAAATGGGTTTAAAGTGTCCTCTATTTATATATTATATTTATATATTATATTTATTTCTTATAATCAAAGTAAAATGATAACAAAATAATATTAAGGGTATAATATGTAGTTTATAACCCAATCATTACAACAGTTTAGTAACTTGAGAAAAAAAGTTATCAATAAAATGATAATCACAATAATATTTTTTCATTAAATAATTATTTTTATTTTAAGAATATATATAAAAAAAGCATCTAATGAAAACTAGAGTCTTTTTAGTTATGAAGCATACGCATTCTTATAATGTATTTTCATAAAGATGCGAAAAGTCATCTTCTCAAATATTTCAATGATTTATATTTTTCTTTTTCCTTAAAAACAACTTTAAAATCCAATTAATTTTGATTAGTTTTATAAAGTTTTTTGAAAAACCTGTTCTGCAGGTTAGTCTATATTCATATAGTTCGAATATGGAGTTCGGTTTTCTGAGAAATCGAATTTTAAAAAAGTCGGATATTTAAAATTTGATTTCTCATTAACTGTTCGATCAATTTTGCTGAACTATTGTATTTTCCCATGTTAAATTACCTTCTTTTAAAATGACGTAAAAAAATTTTACCTTACAATTCAAATTTTTAAGACAAATATTAAATAAAATAATAAATATTTACTAAAAAAAAATTTTTTTTAAACAATTTTCAAAATTATAAACGATTTTAATAATTGTGCAATAAACGATATAATAATTGTGCAATTTATTATTATTTTTTTTCGCTTTGTTTGAAAATCTCTCTAGGTACTTCTCAAATTGCGATTACTCCTATATTTTGGGGTTCAGAAATCCAAATTCGTCGAAAAAATGGCATGTATAAATAGAAACTTCAGAGAAAGTACGTTTTAGTATCTGATTTCGTAACTTAAAATATCCTACCTGCATTAATTATCCTATTTCAAGTCACCCCTTGAACCATTGAGATAAGAAGAAAGTAAAGGATCTGATCATTAGATCAAAAGTTATCAGGGTGGTCCCTTTATTTATTTTTTTGCGCACTGTACGTCAAAAAATTAATAATTCAAATCTGTTTAATTTTTTGCTTTATCTTTAATTTGTTCTATTGTGATGCAAAGATAGAATTTTTCATATTTTTTTTCTTCTTTTAATTAAATATACAGATATCGGTCTATTTCTTTACCTCTTGCCTTTTTTTTTTACTGTTTGCAAAATAATTATTTCTAGATATTCTTAAAACTAAAACGTCAACTTCCTTTAATTTATTTCTCAATGAAGCATGTATTATTGTCGCTATTAGTGTTTTGTATGTAATTATGTGTATATTTTTTCATATTATCGGTTATTAATGTTTGCGAAACTTAATTATATTACGAGCATCGGTCTTTTTTTATTGAACAGTAAATAAACTAACCAAAATATATCTTTTGATTGTAGCTATTTTATTTGTAACTATCACAACAAATCTAAATCATTTACATTGTGATGTTTAATGAATTTATTATATCGCGATGATTTTATTGTTTTGACGTTAGCAAAGCGTGATTATTTAAAAAAAATCAATTTCCTTCAGTTTTAATTTTGAAAATGTTAGGTATCATCCGGTTATATTACAGTTCTTCTTTAACTCAGAGCTACATTTGTTGTGTGTGCGTATTTTTGTTACCAAATTATAATTGTAAAGCTTTAAAATATAATAGTGCTTAATTAAACAACTTGTTAGAATTTTTATTGGCAATTTAAAAAACGCAATAGAACCTTCTATAAATATGATACAAAAGGTATTTTTATTTCTTACCTAGGAGGATTTCGAATACACGTGAACGCATAACAATTAAAAAGAAATAATTTTATTGTTATATTTAATATTTATTTATTTATCAATTCGTTTTTTTTTTCCTTCTATAAATTTAATACAATCTTTTTGCAATATTGTCAAAAGAGTTAAATACTTCAAGCAATGCTTTTATTTTGCATTGGACAAAAAATTAAATTTAAGAAAAAAAAAAAGAGAATATTAATATTTTAGGAAGGGCGCCAGTAAGAGATTTGCCATAGGCGCTTCTTTCCATAGATACGCCTCTGGTTACATTATATTCATTAGTTTTTGCATTGACGTCAGCACCCTGTTTTACAAGCTCGCGCACGAAATCATCTCTTTTGTTCTCAACAGCTATGTGCAAAGGAGTGTAACCTACCGAATCTTTCAGATTAAGGACTTTACGATCGACTTCTAAAATTCGCTTCAACATATTCACTCTTCCTGCTGCAGCTGCTGCGTGAATCACGCTTCTTTTGCTTTCAAAAACGGCAGAGACGCTGGCGCCAAGACTTAAAAGTTTATTCATATTCTGCGATATATTGTTGTCATTGTAAGAGTTTTTTGACGCTAAATCATATAAATCTCTATCAAGATCCCTAAACTGTAACTGAGATCCAGAAATAATGTGAACCACTTCTGGTAGATTGTTCGCAAATTTCCGAAAAACGATCCGGTTTTTCTGGTTCGAATTTCTAATTGATATCTGAGGGTTAGCAATGTCAAGCACTTCTTGAGTTACCCATTTGCTTATTTTGGAATACTTGCCATCTTTTTCGTACTGAAGTGCGTAGCTAACTTCAACTCCTCTTTCCCAATCTAAAAAATTCGTTCTGCTTACTTTCCCACCAGCTTTAAAGATAATATCAATTTCATTTATCGGCGTTTCTTCTATGATATGTAAACTCATAATCTGTAAATTTTGTTGTATGGATTTCAAATTATTGGTTTTACTTACTAGGGCATTGTACAATTCTTTTTTAGCGTTTTTGATGTCGTGTTTTTCCTGCACTTCTTTCATAATCTTTAAGGCATCGTTAACTATGCCATTGTCAGCTGTTGTAAAAATGTGTTTGAAAGTTGTAAAATAAAATATGAGGCGATCAAGATATTTATTAAATTTAATGAGATCTCGTTCCTGGTAGTAATATTCGGCAACGTAAGTATACTGATCTAATAAAGAAACTACAATATTTGAATAAGTAACGGTTCCGAAACTGAGAGCAGTTAGAGCATTATAAGCATTCTGGTCATTTATATCTTTTGGGATCGCGTACTTTTTATCGATGATCGAAAGCAGCGCCTCGTACAAATTTCCACCCAAATTAATGTAGTTAAATAAAGTATTATCTCCGATCTCTTGCTCTATAAAATTCACATATTGATCTTTTGGAGCGTTTCCTCTATTACTTTCACTAAACGTAAAAGATTTATAAGCTTTGTTTATAGTTGAAACCAATTCATTAACGTCTTGTCCTTCTATAGAATTTAAAATGTTCTCAAATCCTCGATCCATCGCGACTCTCATATTTTCTATTTCAGTTAAAGTTTTTTTGACGGTGTCAGAAATGTCTTTTAATATTTCTGTTTGCTGATCTAATTTCCTGTTTATTTCACCTAAAGTTTTATTTAGTCTCACCTCTAATTCATAAAATGGTACATCAGCGCAATCTCTTTCAATGGAAGCGGACCCCAGCATTCCTTTGCCTATCGCCGCGCCAAAACACACTCCAGACAGCGCCAATCCCCATCCGGGCAACAATAGAATGCCAGCAACTGCTGCCGCTGTCCCGAAAAATCCCAGTAAACCATCTGTCCAATTCATGCCACTATCTAATACTTTACATTGAGCCGCTAGTATTTCAAGATCTGTTAATCTTCTAAAACGCATTAGCGTGTTGATGTCATTGAAAGTTACCATGTTCTTGACAGTAGTATTACTTCTTCCAAATCGATCAGCCGTTTTGACATTATGGCTGGATTTCCCAGAAGCTAGTCTTTTGATATCCTGTTTTTGAAATTGCTTTGGAATATTCAAGTCCCGACTAAGCTCTTTACTGTAATGGAAGGACATAATTGTAAGAAAAATATCTATACCTGCTTTTCTTCCTACTGAAGAGTAGAATGCCTTTTCGGAAAAAGCTGGTTATGACTGTTAAATTTGTCAATGTATATATATATATATTTTCTTTAACAAAGGATGACGATTTGACGGCGGACAAAATGTCAGATTTCAGAAGATAGCAAATTTTCAATGGGTGATAGTTGACAGCGCTTAGTCAGTTTTTTGCATAAAACATCAGTTTAAAATATTTCTTCTAAGGATCACTCATGATGTAAAATTTGTTATTTTATTAAGTACCATAACATTCAACAGCTGTTTGGATTGTTCGCCATATCAATAACTTGCAAAAGGATTTTAAATCTGTTACATAGTTCAGTGTTGGGGTATTTCATAATTTGTAAGAAAATATTCAAATATTTTTTAACAACTGTGCATTAAAATGTCAGTTTCGAACATTCACTTCATAGACAAAAAGATTCTAAACGAAAAAAATTGAAATTGAAATTCTGTGCAAGATCAAAAAGGAACACTTGCGGAGATTTTAATAAAGCAATAATATTAGTTGTTTAATTCTTCTTATTCTGTTTTTTTTTCCGTTTCACATAGCATTTTACTTTTGAGAGAAAACTAATGCTAGTAATTTTACGAGGAAAATATTCTTTTTTTTTTTAAAATTATTTTGCATCAATTTGGATTGTAATACAATAGTCGTTGAACATCAGGTCTAAATAGTTTTATTGTCACGATCAGCTTAGAGTATCCTATTCAAATCTAGATCTATAAGACATTCAGATCTAGAAGGCAGAGAAACCACAAAAGGGAGACATTTGACCAAAAATAGCTTTCTTTGAATTCCTTTTTAAATTTCACTAACTTTTTAAATTTTTTTATGTGTTACGGTTTCGTTGTTAACGTCGCACGGAAGCTAGACTAATGAGCTATAGGCCACTGACAGGGATTCATCCTTAATGATTACATATCCTGAATAATTATCAGTAAGTAATATATCTTAACATATTTCTATAATTTTGTAAAATTTAATTCTCAATTTTTAATAGAAAGCAAATTTTAAATGTAAGACGCTGTGCAAAAAATATTAAGATTGTTCACTCATATGTCTAAAGCATCAGCGCTTCCAACTTTCTACGAGTTCTTACAAAGCAGTAAAACAAAGAACAATAGTTTTAGAATGTCACTCTATGTATTATTTACCCAGCAATACAGCGAACTAAAAGTTGTTGTTGTCGTTGACCATTAAGGTAAGGTGTGCGATTGTTCTTGTTTTCCAGTGCCGCCATCCATTTCCAGGAATTCGACTTCTGCTGCACCCATACCTCATAACCATTTATAGGGTGGACAAATTCATATATCCACAGATCACAATTTTGACCTAAACCAGGGAACGATTAATCTCCAATTCAGCACCCCCACAGCGATAATTTATTATGGGAGCATGGGGGAATTTGTGACTCAACTGATTTAACGTGCACCAATCATCATTTACGTCACGGGGAGTATTTAGTTGAATGGATTCGAACTCCCGTTCTCAGGAACGAGAATCCAGCTTTCTGCCAACCAGAACCAGAGAACGATTCAGGTTACCATTACTAAATTTTCTTCATTTTATAGTGATTCGTATTTTAATTTAATTTCCGAAGAATGTGTAAGATTTCGCTAATTATGTTATAGTAAAATTGTGATAGAAGTAAAATTTTATGTCTTAGTAGGTAAAATAAATTCAATTTATTTTACAATTCAAATTTACTTAGTAGGTAAAATTGAGATTTGTATATAAAATTAGAATTAGTCGTAACACAACAAAATATTTTTCTGAAATATTGTGTAAGTTGCCAGCTGCTAGGAAAATGTAAATACTAAAGAAACAAAGTTGCCTATTATTTGAAGAAAAAAAAACAAAAAAACAACGATATAAGAAATAAAAACAAACTTTGAATCTATCACTAAAAGTATGATAAAAATGATTATAATTAAACTGTCCTTGTTTCGGGCAGTAGTCCGAGAGTAGTGAGGGCAGCGTAAGAAAATTTGGGGAAATTCGAAACCTCACGAACGAAGATTTATTTGCTGATAAATAAGAATATTAGTTATTTAAAGCAATATTTTAAATTTCTTGGAAAATACTTTATTCGTTCATTTTTTAATTAAATTGCACGAATTTTTATGAAGCAAATATTACTCTAATTAATAAAAATCATGCAAGCATACGGAAAACTAATGTAATTAGTTATGTTAAGTTTTGAGTGAAGGCAAAAATAGTTCTAGAACATTAAACATACCCGTATTGATACAACCACTTCTTTTATTCAGCAATTCCCCTAAAAATTTCACTTTCCTGGTTCTTCCACCAAATTCTTCAATTGAATCGGTATATGGTTTTCAGTTTTGAGCATGATTTCGTTGTGTTTCTCAATACTGTTTCATTGATTTATTTTTTTACTTTCCCCGAGCGAAGAACGGGTATTCAGCTTGTACTTGATAAATTTGAGTTAAGAGATTTGAATTAAGAGCATAAGGAGATTCGTAATACTATTCAATTCGAATACTAATAAATTCTTGTATTTATTAAAGCTATCTAAAAATACTTTTGATATATATGCTCACAATTTTATGGTTTATAATTATCATTGTACTAATTTGATGTTGTTGTTTACCTTATATTCACCTGAAATCCATACTATTTATATTAAAAAATATTATACTGAAAAGCAAAAAAATATTTTAAACAAATAAACAAAAATATAAGAATTAAATTTAAAGCAAACTAAATTTCAATATATGTGTTACCATTAAAAGACCAATGACGAAGCTATTTTATTTTCTGTACAAAACTTTAATATTTGACTTGAGAAATAATAACATGAGAAATATACTAGAACTGATTTATAATTGATTTACGTTTTGTGAACAGTACAGAAAAATGATATTGGGGAGGAGCTACAAAAAGACGTAATAGAAGGCGTTGCCGAGAAATCCAATCAGAGAGCTCATAGTCTCTTTTCACAATCTGTAGTTGTATGGATGGTGTTTTCTACAGTAGGGAACGCTGCAAGCTCCATACCGCCTATACTTCCAAGTTACTGCTTCCGTTGTATTTTAAAGCCATTTGGCTCTCAACGTGATCATTGTGTTTTGAGATTCGTGCAAACATGGTATTTGATTACTTATTACTTGTGTTTACAATGCTAACAGCACTTGTGTTTGCAATGCTAAAAGTGCTAACACTAACGTACAATGGTGCACAGCTTGCAACAAGAACAAACAGTAATAAATAAATGGAAAAAGGCCAAATCAGGAATGCCAAAAAAGCAAGTTATTCAAAATCTAGCAACCATGTCACCTTTTCAACAATATATCTATTAATAAATTAAGCAAATTTTCACTTCAAACTCACCACAATTACTTAATAACATTAATTTCTTATGAAATACGGCAGATTTGAGCTCAAAAATTATCTGATTTACTTCTTTTATTGAAAACAAAATTATCCGTTTCAAAATATCGCCTCGCAGAATAAGCTGTAGTAAGCAGTTGCAAACTTTCTAACCGGAACTGGGGCAGGTATATTGAGGTAGAGATTATTATTGTTTATATTTATAATGAAAACACCATCCATAGGTTGGCTACATGCGACCACCGATGTGCATTTTTCGCCACCTTGGCTATCTTATACCATAGTGGGATTTCTTGGAAGTATAGCGGAATCCTTGTATGAGAGCGATCAATAGTCTTTTATGAGATGTTATAGTGGTAGATTGAAGATGGAGAGCTATATCTGAAATTTTAAAAAAGAAATTGGAAGCAAAACATAAAATTGAAAACAAAAAATTTGAAACAATTAACCATTTCTTGCTCACAAATACGTGCCAGCATGAAAAGCTGTCAATTAAGGTAAAAAGATAAAACTGGTAACCAAACTAGTACTTTAAAAATTTATTAAAATCTTGTCATTTTTATAATTAAAATGAACTTATTAATAAAAGCAAGGCTAATTACCTACTAACTTTCCTATTATTTAATATTTACAGTAAAAAGTATGCACATTCCACCATAAATATTAAAATAAAGAATTATATAATTATTAAAATAAGAAATTTTATTGGGGGAAAAAACAGAATCATAACTCTGTCTGCATCAAATGAGAAAATGGTACTCATATTTAAATTGCTAAAATTTATAATCTAGGTTTTTAACCTACGTTACATAATGTCTTGAACATGAAATAAATATATGTAAATGAAGCAATTGTAATTGTAATTTAAACTATGAAATGTATAAGGTCCTCCTTTAACAAATTTTTCTGCACAGCGGAATACTGCTCAGTAAATCACTATATTTTGAGATTTTTAACTTTGAAATTCCCTCATCGATTTTCTTCCAGTGAAATAACAAGAAAAAACAGAAGGTGGAAAATTTCTAACTCGATTTGCCCTCTAATCACGCGATTTCATTCTCAAGACATCTATCCTGCAGTGCTCGCTCTACATGCATTACACCTCTTTCAAACCAGTTGAGTTAAGTGCTTTGTTGGTTAGCAGAGTGGTGAAAGGAAAGATTAAATTTCGAGAAATTAGGTGGACTGATGACTTTTAGAACAGCGGAAGTTGAACAATGAGAAAAATATTTTTTTAAATAGATGTGTGATAAAAAATGGTCTCTGTAATTCCACTTTAATGCGTTCAAAATTTTTCAACGATACCATAATTATACTTCATTAATTCTATAATTTCTTTTTAACTTTATTAATCATCTGTGGAATTAAAGCCAACACCAAGGAGAATCAATACCAATTACAGAAAGAAAATCGCTCGACTGTTTCGACTTTAAACCATTTATGCCTTATTGTAGGGTTGTTCTGACAATTTGGAAAATTCGTTCTTAAATGGTTCATCATAGCGTTGCTATTTTAAAGTTTGTTGCACTTCGATCGCCTCAATTAAAATGAACAAAAATAAATTTGGATAAGATTTCCCAGGCTAAGAATGGTTCACAATTTCTATCACTGTGTAGGGCGGTATCCGGACAGTATCTTTTCTCTTCGTCTACCACAGCTTAAGCAGAGGTACAATTCGCTAAAGATTGAGCACTTTATTGCATTGTATTTTTTCCGATCGTATTTTAGTCGTTCTTAAACCACTTTAATGTAATGTTCGGGAGGTTTCAGAGGAGGTAAATTTTACGCATGATTGTAGAGCGTGGTGCGGAGAGTATGTGATTTCTACTACTATAATCTGTCTGTTTGTGGTACTGTATGTAGTGCACGTACCAACCAGTAATTTTTTCGTATATCATTGACGATGAATTCCAACAGTCGCTTCTAGCCCATTAGTGTAGCTCCAGTGCAATGTAAAACTATAAAAACCTTGAAACTATAATGCAAATTAGTGAAATTTTAAAAAGGATTCTAAAAAATCGATCTCTGTTCAGTTGTCTCCCTTTTGAAGTTTTTCTACCTTAGTTTGCTAGATTAGGGCAACGAAGATGAATATTGAAATTTTTACGGCCATTCATATAGGTTGCACAACGCTGATAATAACAACGCCAATATTTAGACCAGCTATTCATTGGCTGTAAACAGTGCCTGAGTTATCATAAGGCCTCAGAGGAGCAGACCTAGGCCTCCCACATTTCTGAGGCCCATTCTTTACGTATTGTCTGTTATAATTATGAGTAAACAAAAATGGAAATTAATATATGCTCCACTATACCAATCTATCGTTATTTAGCTATGGTATAAATCATTTCAAAGCACTTCATAATTTAGCATGAAACTTTGGTAATTAAAGTAACGATAAGCCCCTGACAGTTTTGTGCTTAAGGCCCTCGCATTTTTATCGTGAGGCTCGGACGGTAAAAATATTCCGTTAAATTCTAAATTGGGGTCAAATAATAGGACCAACTTGTTCTGATCATGCACAGAATTCTGGATTTGAGTGTTAGAGCATATAGTTTTCATTATATTGTTTAAAACTCTTGCATTATACTTTCTTGTTAACAATACAACTAAAGATAGTACACTCTTGAAGTACGTAAAATTGTCTTTCGATTTTGGCTTTAGCATTTGATTATGTTTTGACTCTAAGATTGCTAGCTACAAATTCAAAGTTATCCTTATCATTGGTGTAACTCCCATGAGAGAGGTTATTAAATACGGTGATATGATCTCAGATGTCGGGGTTTCAATCATAACAAACGCCTTTTAACATTATATATATTTAATAACAAAAGGATGATGATAATGGTACAGTGTCATGGAGGAAACTGATTAGAAAACTAATGATTTTACATTACTGCGCAGAGCGCCATCTATTGAGGTTTAGAAATTATAATTAATATGGAGAAATATTATTAACAGAGGTCATGCAATGTATATCCTTTCTCATGGTAATTTGAGGGCCTGATTAAGATTAAGAGATTCTTGGATCAATTATTTACGGCTGCTAACGAACCTCCCTCAGCCACTGATCAACTCCCTCCACATAGGTGAGTATGGACAGTGGGCTTGTTACAAGCCCACTGTCGAATGCCCCGCACTCAGGCGCCCAATTTAAGGGGCGCCAAATTCAACTATTCGAAAAAAATCAAATTATAGCAAATTATTAAAAATCAAATTATTAAAAATCAAATTATAGCAAAGCTGTAAACTTTGATTACAGGAAGAAACAGTAAACTAATATAAGAAGTAGCTTCTACACTTTGCTTCTACACTGGAATTTACATGCAAAAAATCTGTTGTCGGCACTCGGCTTACGGGCGGCGGCGTATCTTCAAAGGATGCCGCTCGCCTTTGGCGGCTCGCTCGACAAATAATATACATGTTATTGTTTTTTATGCATTTATCGGCGGCGTCGCGGCGTGTGCCTCAGAGAGGTCGAAGGTGCAAAAAATATTATTTTCTGAAAAGTTCTCCAAAATAAACTTTTTTTCGGCTCCAGATTTTTCCACCAGATTTTAGCGGTGATATAAAACAATGATTAACTCAATTCACTCAGTTGAGTGAATTGATTTATATTAGATTATTTTTTAATTTCCGAATGGACGTGTTTTATTTATGACCTATATTGTACGTTAATAGTCTATTTTATTTGATGTCGAAAATAAATTTTTTGTCACATTTTTTCGTTGTATTATTTTATTACGCCCATTTTCATAATCAAACACATACACTAAAGTGACTTTAGTCTTTAAGGAAACTATTCAGTTTAAACCTCAAACTAAAAATGATTATGAGAATTGGCCTTATCATCAAAATTTAAGCATAGTATATAGGGGCGCACAAAATTATTCTTGCACGCAGGCGTTCGCCACCCCAGGAACGGCACTGGGCTTGTAACTATCTTACTCGTCGGCAGTTGGCAGCACCACGCTACTTTACCTCATCTCAAAGGTTCATCATTATACTATAAGCAAATTGCTTGGGTCTCAAACAACGAAAAAATGCTTTGGAATTATGACATCACTCACAGCCTCTTAATCATCTGGCTTGTCAATAGTCATTCTTGTTCATTGAAGGGTGAATTGATGACGGCTTCTATATTAAGCTTCCTAACTGATCCGAATTGAGGTGCACGTAGTTATCAATGCTGCTTAGAGCATCCGGTTACTGACCCAGAGGTTCTTTGGTTCACTCCCTACCGGAGGCCAAGGAATTTCTTTGGCTCACTCCTTCCACATTTGGTACATATTTTGTCTCACGCTCCTCTATAACTAGAAGTAATTTGGAAGAATTTAAAAAAAAAAATTTTTTTTTGTCAAAATTATATAATATTTAGAGTCTGGATCATATGGTGAAACACAATAATTAACCCTGTTTGAATATTTTATAATGTTACAATGCATAATTTGTTTTAATTGGTTTTATATTAAATGTGTTATGAGCACAAAATAATAATAATAATAAATAACAACGAACTCTTGGAAAATCAATAACATTTGAAAGAAATATGTAAATGCTTATCGATTGTATTTTAAATATAAAAGTTCCCTCTTGACCTCCTTCCAATTTCCTTGTTAGTGCCCATGAAAAAATAAATTAAATACCAACTACGAAAACAAACTAAGACCTCTCTTACAGCTTTACTAATTGTTCACTAGGTAGCGCGTTTAATTTTCATAGAAAACCTTCATGCTTTTTATGATCCTAAAGTTAAGAAGCAGTTGAAAAAGTGCGAACTCTTCATAATGATTTCGGAAGAGATACGGTAAAAACTGAAAAACCCAGTGCAACGGCAGCGCAGAGTTATCCGAATTTTTTCATCGATCCAGACGCATTTTCGCTTTCTGAGCCCACATAATCTGTCAACCAATAGGAAACTAGAATTGTGTGATGGACACAAAAACTGTGCTGCGGAAGCTTTTACCTTTTTAGGATAGCTTACAAATATCGCCCACTTGCAAACCTGCGTAAACAGTGTTACATATGACAAATAAATGAAAGTTAGATTATTGTACATTTATTATTTTAAATGTAGAGTGTTATTTATTTGATTGCTTCTTTGTAAATTAATATTTAAGTGATCCGTAATCGAAGAAAGTGAAAGAAAAGACGGAATTGAATATATGTTATGTAAAAGGTGTGTCCTTTGAGTATGAAACATTAGGGCGCTTGTGAAATCTGATTCCTCTTCAATTTATCTATTGTAGAGCATTACTGTTTACACTCTCATTGACTATATCTTAATAGATATTCATATCTGTTTAGTTTATTGAAGATAAGCTGTAAGTAAATTTCTTAATCATTTGTGAATTTGCATTCATTCATTTAAGGTAAATTGGCAACTATTCTTATTGTCTTCTGACGTCTCATGCGTAATTTTGTACTGGACACATGAAAACTTCAGGATATATTTTATTAAATTTTAGACGTGTTTACGCGGTTTGTAAATAAGTCTTAAGTTACTTTCGCATGTCGATCTCGAAGTTAAATTTAATGTGATCATTAGTTATTTATGTCTCCCTTCTGTCTTTTAAATTATCTAAAATTTTATTTAATTTTGTTTTAATTATATTTGTTGCAATTTATATTTTGTACTTTTATATTAATGTGTAAATTTACTTGAAACCATGGACATCAAATGCTAATCAAAAGTGTACAACTACAAACTAAAAGAATTACATTTATGTACTTGCATAAATATTATTATTTTTACTTTCAATAGTACATTGCTTGTAATGTTTGATTTAAATGTTAATTACTACATTTCTTAATGCAATTTAACATATGTTGATCAGAAAAGATCTTTTATTGATGATAATTTGAATGTCGACCACTATATGCTTACAAAACAGCAGAGCTGGTAGTTCTTTAATTGTAAAGCTGCTATAAGAAGGACATTCTGTTAATACAAAGAAAACTTTAATTTTATATTGTGTTATGATAAGAGGATGTTTAATTTTACAGTTTATAATAGTTATATGCTACTATTTATTAGCACATTGTCAAATGTTTGTGTTATTTTATAGGTTTAATGTTTAAAATATACACCAAAAAATTTTACCTGCATTGTGTTTTCTTGAATATCATCCTAAGTTTTTGGCAGAGTTTCTGGTTTTTTAGCATATTGGTAGAGAAACTTAATTCTTAAATGAAGAAAAATAAAGAAAGACTGATTTGTCCTCAGGAAGTAGTGAATGATTTATTGTGTCTTCATAATGAAATTACTCTGAAACGTTTTAAAAAGAGTTGGTTATAATGTTGGAGCACACAATTAAAGAAAATTAGATAAAATTCATGTAAATAAATTTTTGTCTTATAACGGTAAAATTGTTTTTCAGTTTTTTTAAACAACTGTTTTATTCAAAATATGATATATTAATATTTTATATCAGTTAAATTATTTTGTGAAATATTCATTGAGTCAATGTGTCAAGATATTCTGATCAAAGAAAAACATTTTTGAAGCATTTTCTTTTTTTGTACAATATAAAGTTTAAAATATTTATTGTGAGTAACTGAAAACAAGGAGTTAATATTTTAAAAATTAGCCCACATTAATCATTGGAATTTTTTGTTTTGTTTATTTTGACCATAAAAGTTAGTCACTTGTTAAATTGCAGTCAACTCTGTTTATTGTGTGCAGATAAAATTTTAATGGAAATTACAAATAATTATAAAATTTAATTAATTTTATTAATATTAAAATTTAAATGTAAAATATTCAAAAACACTACTTAGTACTAACTAGTAGTATTTCAAGTTCTGTTTTTTAATTTTTATAGATTGTTGAAAATTGAGTATTTTTATGAGTTAATTTTTGAAATTTCAGAAAATCATTTATTTTAATGTGATGTATTGCATCTTGTTACTGCCAGTTTCAACATTATAATCATAATTAAGTTTATATAAATGTAATTTTTTGCAACAAATATAGCAAGAATTTAACAAAATTCTCTTATATTTTCTCCAAAATTCCAAAAACAAGACCCTGCAAAACAAATCTTGAATTGACCCTTGTTATTAGTTATTGTCATAATGTTCCATTTTAAAATGTTTTTGATTACGTGTTTTCCATTGAGAAGGATATTTTTGACATGTTAATAAATAACTTGTTTTTACAAATATCAAGTTGTGGTAAGGGAAATGATGAATCATTTCCTGTAAAGTAATGATTCATTTGTCCTTTCTTATTTTTAACTGACTTGAACTTAAAAATGCCTTCTAAAGCTTTTCTCTTTAAGAATTTCTTTTCAGTAAATAATAGAGTAAGTTGTGTACTAAATTATTTTCTCTTAATTTCCTTAAAATTATTTTTGATGAAACTATACAAATAAATGAGCACCAAAGGGGATGAGTGTTAAGTTAATGTTTATTTATTTATTTTTTACTGACAAGGGGAGAGGTGAAGTATTAATCTTCCTACTACATAAGACACTAAAATTTCCTACATGTAAAATTTTTCTTTGAAAACTATTAAATTTTAAGTAAAAGTTAAATTTGAAAAGAATACAAAAATTTTAAAAACATTTCTTCCAGGAGTTGGACCATAAAAGGAAAACACAAAGAATTTATAAAAAATATTCTACTGAGATTTTTTTTTTTAAATGAATCTAAATAAGTATTTTGTTTTATGCATATAAGTTACCTTTTCTATTTGAATTTAATCCTTAAATTAGATTGCTATTGTAAAAGTCAAAACAAAAACAAGAGGTAGATGCAACAACTTTCTATTCTTATTAGCATGGGAGAGGATTTTAGTATTTTTACTGATTAGTAGGAGAGGATTTGTGGTTTGAATATTTTTACTGATTAGCAGAAGAGGATTTGTGTATTTTTACTGATTAGCAGAAGAGGATTTGTATATTTTTACTGATTAGCAGGAGAGGATTTGTATATTTTTACTGATTAGCAGGAGAGGATTTCTGATTTGTGTATTATTACTGATTAGCAGGAGAGGATTTGTATGATTTACTGAATAGCAGGAGAGGATTTGTGTATTTTTACTGATTAGCAAGGGAGGATTCTAAATTTGTCATAAAACATGCTTAGACAATATTTAAATGGCCCTTTATATAAAATATTTTTTTCTTCAGTCTTCTGGATCTATAAAAGATGATAGCTGATGGCTATCTTGTGGGAGATGGCTCCTGGGAATTACATGTTCTGGTCACAGACCTTCAAGTCGAAAGGACTCTCAGGGTTAAAGGTGACCTTCATATTGGAGGCCTTATGTTAAATCTAGTTGAGGAATTAGGTAAGAACATTACAGATTTTTCTAAAATTTAATTTTTTTCCCAGATAGTTGTGGTTAATGTTTATAACTACTGTAAATGATGTTTAATGTATACAATGCTCAAAGTTAATGGTGGCCCATTGTTCCAGGGCCTGTAAATTTTACTTGTACTTTTCTAAGATAAATTATCAGTGGTCTTCTAGACCAGTAATTGATGTGAAGTGATTATAAGTTGTTTTGGTCACAAAATTACATATTTTATAATTGTTAACATTTTACATATTATAATTTTTCATTTCACACTAAACATTCTCTCTATTGTTTCAATTGTAGAAAGATATTACACTTTCTTGCTATCGTATCAAGTCCATCAAAGTTGATTATGCGTATTTTCTTATAGCAAAAAGTGCTTAAAACACTGACCATGCTTCGCAAAATGATGAATGTTTAGAACGGAACTGTTTTGCAGATGTTCCTGCAGAACAGTTTAAGTCTAATCTAAACTAAATTTAAGATGCTGTTAATAATTTTAGTTTCATTATGTAGGCATTTATCTCAGAATATTTGATATTTAAGTTTTTCTTTTTGTGCAATTTTTGTTTAAAAAATAAAATTATTCATGAGTTAAAAGAAAAATAGTTGTTTAACTAGTGGGTGTTGCGCTTGATAATACTTGCTGAACATTTCTTACTATCAAGTCTTGTTGGAGAGCTTCTGGGAAATAATTTTTAACTAATTCTCATATGATATAAATAAAAAAATTTCTCTACTGTGATCTACGCCAAAAGAATCTCAAAATTTTGGTAACTTCAAATCAAGTGTCAGCAAAGTAGCTAAATTTTTAGAGAATATTTCCTTATTTAGTTAAACGCTATATTACTATCTCTTTATAATTATATTACTATATGTTGTCAACTATGCAATGTACCTATGTGCTTACTATCTATACCTTGAAATATGCTTCATTCTCTTTATTGTGTCAATATTAAAATTTGTTGATTTTGTTGTCTCATTCTATCAACTTTTAGATGTAGCTATTGATTGGTCAGATCATGCTCTCTGGTGGCCAAAAAGGAATACATGGCTATGTCGTACAAGATCTACGTTGGACCAGTGTGGCATACAGGCTGATGCTCTTCTGCATTTTACTCCAATGCATAAATATTTGAAATTGCAGTTGCCGGATTTAAGGTTTATTGACATTAAAGCTGATTTTTCAGCAAAAACATTTACTGCTGTGAAGAAACTTTGCAAAGAGCTAGGTAAATTGAAAGTTATTATTAATACTTAACTAACAGTGCTATTATATTTTTCTTGAGGAAATGTTTTTAAAATTAGATCTTGATATTGTATGTACTTGGGTGGCTTAATTTTTGAAAATTATGCCTTTTTGTATATTTTTTTTCTATTTTACTTGATTACTTTCTTAAAATTGATTTCTTTTTCAAATGGCTAATTTTTATTGGATTATTCTTTGAAATAATGCATTTGAAAATTAACTACTTATTTTTGGTTTGTTACTTATAAATCTTTTCTGAAATGCTTTTTTTTACCGTGTTTAATAATTTGCATGACAAAAATATGACCTGTGATATACAGTTATTAATAATGACCATGGATGTAAATTAAAGCAATTATTTTTCTAAAAGTTTTCAATTTTTAGTAATTGTTGGAAATGAAATTTGGTAAGTACAATAAATTGTCCAGTATACCCTGAATTATTGTTTTTTTAAGACTGAAGAATTTCCATATATATTTGCTTAACAATTTTGTACTAGTTGCACTTTTTTGAAACTACGCATTGATTCAGACACCAGCATAAGTGGTGGCTATTGTGTTTGTTAATTCTTAACAATGTATGGAGGAAATTAATACATGCACTAGAGTGAATAGTTTGTGAGAATTTATCACGTTAACTGATCATTATTAATAATTACACAACTTCATTGTAATGTTATGTTTATTTTTTATAATTACACAAAATAATGGTTATTATTAACAAGATTTATTACTTTGACTGTATCAAGGACACAAGATTTACAGAGATATTATATTTTTTATAGGGATGAGGCACCCAGAAGAGCTTTCACTTTGTCGTCCACTCACTTCGGATCATTTGAAGAGGAATTATGCGAGAGGTGTAGGTTGCACACCTCGTCAGCGTAGTAAGGAACCTACTGCGGGAATGAATCTCAGCCAAAACAATAATAACAAGTCAGATGGTTTTCTAACTCCAGACACATCTGGATCTTCTGGTGCTCCATTGAACACAGTAATGTAACACTTTTAAGTACATTGGATTCCACTTAAATGAAATTAACCATAAAGTAGATAAAAAGCAGTTTATCTGATTTATTCAAATCAGTTATTCTTTGCTTTAAATTTGTTTATGTATATACAATATACTGTCACATAGGAGACAGTGATTTACATATTTTTATAAAATAATTATTATTTGTATTTACTTTTTGTTCAGTACTCAAAAGAGATTATTTTATATTGCTTAGCATTAATTTGATATTAAGTCAAAAGTATTTCTGAAATAAAGCAACCAGAATTAAAATTTAAATCTGTTCAAATAAATCGGAGTGATGGAAACAGGGTCCTTACACACCGGGAATAGCCAGGAAAAAGGTAAAGTTATCAGGGATAAACGTGATTTTACCTTGAAATCGGGAATTGTGAGGGAATTTGGCATCCTATTAAATTGCGAGATTTCATTCTCCCTTTTCACCCGTAATTTGTACGTGCCCAATAGAGAATTAAAAAATCTGATATTTTTATTTTTATCCACTTATGTTTCTTAATTTTTGTTATCCTTCATTTATTATGACAAATTAGTGATTTATAATTTCAGATGATATTTCAACTATTACAAATAAAGCATTTTATCATCTACTATGTTTATTTATTTGATATCTATTAAAGAAAAATATTTTTTAATTAAATGAATTCTTATTCCTCAGAGGTGCGATATCATTAGCAAATTCTGCCTGATGTGGAGTCGCATCGGCTTTTATTATATTTTTTTCTGTTGTTTCTTGTTGGTAAGGAAATTAAAAGCCGAAGATTGTTTATACTTTGGCAGAAAATTATTTATTACTGAAAGCAGATGATATTTTATAGCAAATTGCTAATTCCTCTTCTTATCAGTGATATATTTCTGATTCTACTTTGTTTTGGATATACAAATCTTTAAATATCGAAAATTGAAATTTCATTAAAATGCGCCTAAGCTCTTCTTTAAAATAAATTTTAAGGTACTTTGGTATTAGTGCAGATTTGCTCAATGAAATTGTTTAAACTTATATACTTTCATTCTTACAATTTTAATAACTAGGATTTTTGTTTTCAGTCATGGACTACGACTGATGGCCGAAATTATTCACCCTCTACTGCTATGTTTAATGGTTCATCATCTTTTATGAATTACTCTTCTGATTTTAACACTTCTTCCAATGATCTACCTTTGGCTCATAGTCCTAAGAGTCCTTCTGAAGAAGCAAGGCAATGTGTTTTGCGCCCTAAATCTCTGGCTGAAAGGGCTCGTCTCAATGCTGGGTTTGTCTCAATATTTTCCTTACCTTTTTGATTAGATTGAATTTATCAGGGGCTCAAAAATTTTATTGCCAAACTGGCCTAAGAAGATGTAAAAACTCTGAGTTCCTAATATATCCGACTGAACAAATAAATATTCAATAGAAGTATTGATTAAGGTCCTCTCAATTTTTAACAGAAATCAAGATGAAAAATGAGACGAATAAACGGCAGTCAAAGGGGAGACAAACGAAAATCAATTATATTTTTAAGACCTAAATGTTATATAAATGAGAATTTAGTATACAAAGTTACCATTTACTTTTTTATTACCCTAGAGATGCTTGTTTTTTTTTTTTTTTTTTTTTTTTTTTGTTGTTTTTTTTTAAAAAACCCGTTTAATCTTATCTTAGAGCATAAAAATATTATCTGAAAGTTTATAACATCGGTAGTAAAATGGGATACAAACGAAAATATAAGGTCAGAAAAAGAGGAGACAAAAAATAATCGATTATATTTTTGAGATCTTCATATTATAAAACTGAATTATATAAATAAGAATTTAGTAAGCAAAGTTAGCATTTATTTTTTTCATTTTCCTAAATATATCTATATATATATAGTTATATTTGATCTTCTTTTCTTTTTTTTTGCAAAATATTAAACACTTTTTCTTCACTTATAGATATATATGAGGTGACAATATTGAACTATATGAAATAAAATGCAAATTATTTAAAAATTATGTGGCAGTGAAAGAGGAGAAAAAAAGATAATTGATTATATTTTTAAGACCTAAATATTGTCTAGGAAGGTACTTAGAAGTTAATCATTGATCTCTTTTACTTTAAAGTTGCAACTGATTATGTATTATTGAGGGGAATGTTTGTGAATCTTGGATTAAATCATATTTTATGCAGAAAAAGAACATAAATCAAAGTACTATGGTCACAGGCGGGTAAATCTCAGGCATCAGGTTGTGGACTTACTTTTTCAACATGTTCTATTATTTGTTATAAGCAGGAAAAATCTTTAAAAAAAATAGTCAAAATGATCGTTTTTGCTTTATCCTATTAAAGTTTGTCACATAGGTAACAATATTGACTTACCTACTGCTTAAGTGTTTATTTAAGTGTATGTTTTATAAAGTTATCGAAATTATGTTTTCTTAAAATTTTTCTGAATTTGATCTTGTCATTGAAGAGTTAACTGCATTTCTGCGGAAAAAAAAAATAACCTATGACTTACATCACTAAAATAGTCAAATGTACGAGAAACTTTTTATTTTATTTCGAAGCTAATGTGATAAAATTGCAATTATTCTAGAAGCTGGGTCCTAGCTTCTAAAATTTTATTATTTTTCTCATTCTCCCAAAGTAGGGTAATAATTGTCGACAAATCTTTTTGTTTTATTGATAGAAATGACTAATTTCAGTAAAATCAATTTATCCATAAGCATCAACTTTGATTTTTTTTTTTTTTTTTTTTTTTTTTTTTTTTTGTAATTGTAAACTCTTGGCAAGGAAGAAAATTTTTTTGCTTTGTTTTAGGCCTATTATATCAATATGATTCTATTTATATCACAGTGCTATACATTTAAAAATTATTAAAAGTTTACTGTTTAGAAGAACTTGTCTAATATGATGTAATCTAATAGGGAATGCTTTTTATTTACACCTCACACTTTCAAACTAGTTTAGAAATGTACTATTTATACCAAATGTTTCAGAAGTTAAGACAAATTGTTTCTATCTTTAAATTATACTTTATTTAAAAATCAATTCAATTTCGATAAAATTTATTTATGCAGTATAAAACATTAAATACTTTAAGCTTCAAATTGTTAAGAGTTTCAATAGAAATAATTTTTGATAAAATGTCCTCTATGTAATATCTCTAGATATCTTTGCCAGTAGTTTACGAGGCTCTTTTATAAAATGTATCTGTTGAAGATGACCTTCAACAATTTTAATGTGTGCTTCTAAGTCTACTTATTTAATCATTAATTAAATAAACATTAATGCTAAAGCAATTGGATAGTCTCCAACAGATCTAATTTACAAATGAGTCTACTGGAAGTACTATATTTAAAAAGCAAACTTCAATCTTATGTAGTTTTTAGTTTTCTTTTTTTGCTAAAGTTTATTTTCTTTTCATAAAATATTTTTTATGGTACTGGGGTGTTAATCACTTTAATTTCTGTCGAGTCTGAATAATAACAACAATTTCTTTTATATAGGTATCTTTTTATGTGTGTTTACTTAGTTTGATGTTATCTCAGATTCTCTTTAAAATATACATGTTTCTTAATTTTTACTAAAAATTTGTAAATTTTGGATTAAAAAAGTTTTTACATTAAATATTTTTATTTGTTGATTGAAAAACTTTTTTGTATAACAGAAATACATTCTAAAAGCAAAATAAATAGTCAATGGTATTTTAAAAAATTGTTTTTCCAGCCATTTTTTATTTCATTTACAATTTTTTTTTATAAAAGTGTTTTAGCCCTTTAAAAAGTGAATTATCTTACCAATGAAAAAAAATTTACTTCTAAAAAAAATTGCTCTCATGCAAGAATCTGTGATTAACCTAAATGTATTCTAATCTCCCTTAGAAGTGCCATTAAAGTTTAATACAATAAATATGTTCTGTAATAATCCTGATTTAATGTTAAAATCTTTTCACTTTTTTTTATTTGTTTTAAATTTATTTCAGATGGTTAGATTCTTCATTATCTATAATGGAACAGGATATTAGAGAGTTCGATTGCCTTTTACTTCGATTCAAGTTTTATTCTTTCTACGACTTAAACCCTAAGGTTTGTTTCAATTATATGTTTGTACTGATTACTTTTAATGTTTGCATTTCTTGTTAGTTGTGTAAAAATATCTTATTATTTATACATTAAGTGCTTAAAGCTGTATGCTGTATCTATAATATTCTCTATCCTCATAATTTTTGGTTTGTATTATTTATTTTATTTTTCAAAATGATAGGTTATGCATAGCTAATTTATAAACTGATTATGTGTTTTATACTATTTTGTACTACAGTACAGAACCCGTTATCCGGAAATCAGAAAACCGGAAAACCAAAAAACCGGAAGGAAATTCAATAAGTTTTCCCGCCATTTAAAAAAAAAAAAATTTTTTTTTCCTCATAAGATTTTAGGATTTTTCTTTCTTTTTAGAAAGATGTTTACCTTACCATCATTTTGGAAATAATCATTACTGTATTACTTCATCGTTTTTTCTTCTTTTTAAGATTATTTCCAAATATATATATTTTTTTTAGTTGAGTTTAACAATAAAAAAACCGCTTTTCGTAGTGATTCAGAAAACCGGAAAAATCAGTTATCCGGAATAGTGATGGTCCCAATCGTTCCGGATAATCGGTTCCCTACTGTATTTTACATAACATTTGTTATCTATTTTTTAATTAAAAAAAAATTTGGGATTTAGTTCTTACATTTTCATGGCAAATTAATGTTATTTTTAAATAGTTTTGTGTGAAATTTTGATTAATTATTTAGCTATATGAGAATTCTATCTTTTAGAATTTCATCCTAGTTTGCATCTTCCTTTTTAAATTATAATTTTTATGTAAAACAATGCATTATAAATAACTTCATTTTCTAAATGAAATTTAAAAACGAAATTAATTTTAAAAAATGGATTGTATGCTGTTCTTAAACAAAAGCATTCAATTTTATAAGTGCTATCTAATTACTAATTTTACTATTTGCTTTTATTATTTTTATCTTTTTTTAAAAAAGAATATAGCTTATGTTAGTGTGGTCTCATTTGTTCAGTGACTAGTTTACAGTTTCAGTAATCTTTCAGGTGTCACACCTGTTGTGGCAATAAATAGTCAACTTCTCACTTACAAGACTTGGCAAGGCGCTTTCTGCCATTGCTGTCCCACTTTCTTATTGTTTGATTTGGATAACATCCAAGGACTCCAATTCATTCAGAGTGTGTATTTATCCCCCTTTTTTTTGTATTTATCCCCGGATTTTGTCACCTCACATTACTTTTTTGAAACTGGCAAACTTTCATTCATCCGATTGCTGACTCACTCTCTTGCCCCCCCCCCCCTTTTTTTTTTCTGTACACAAAATTAAATAAACAGTTACTCCTCATATTTGTTCCATTGCTCTAGTTCAGAAAAACTTATTACAGTTTTTTCACTCTCTGAAATTATTATTTTTTAATATGGCGATATTTAATTTTTAGAGATTCATCTGTATGTAAATCAATTTTATTCATTGTGTAAATATATTCAAATAAAAGCTAAAATCATTATTTTTTTTTTCTTTTTTTTTTACTTTTATTTAATGAAACATGTTCCGAATTTAAAGATGGGGACATTATAAGAAAAGACACTGAGAGGCTTAAGAGTATTGTAACATATTTTGGCTTAAATATTGTGGTTTTGGAGAAAATTTAAACAAGTTTTAAAGTGTATCAAAATTCCATTGTACAGAATTCTTTTTTTTCTAGCTAAATATAACAATAGAGAGCTTTTTTAAATTTTTGGAAAATTTGGTATTATGATTCATTTTTTAAATAATAATCTTTGAAACATTTTTTTAGTCTTCCTAAAAATTAATGAACATTAAAAATTAAAATGTAATGAAAAAATTTGTGTCATTATCTCTGCATAGTCTCTTTCAAATCAAAGACACTTTCCTTTCTTCTATGTTAGTATATTTCAAATGGCAAAAAAATTATGTGATTATTTTATTTATTCCCGCATACTCAGGGCCTGCACTAAGGATTTCAAATTAGTAGCCAGTAAATAAGCCAAATATCAAAAGAATTCGCCAATTTTCAAAAGTTTTTGCCTAATGCAAATCTTTAAAAAATTTTATGACCCATTTTTTCCCCATAGAATTTTTCAACGGGGTTTAATCAATATTTTATGGTAGTTTGGTCCAGGCTTATATTATTTGTACCTAATTCCAGAGATGGTTGTGCTCCGGAAAAAATCCGGATTTTTTGCTAACCGAGATCGGTCCAGAAGTTCCAAGAAATCATCCATCACATTTATAAATTAAAATTCTTGTATATTTTATTTAAAAATATTATAACTAGAATTTATACTTCCTTTGTATCTCTTTCATTTGTAAATATTTTTTTCTGGTAGAATAATAAATGTGATTAGAAATAAAAGTAAACTTATACATAGTTATTCATTTAATTTATAGAGCCATTAATTTTTTTAAATGCGTCATTAATGATCTTACTCAAAAAAATTTCAGGATTTCTGAATTTGGCTCACAATCACAGCTGTAATTCTAATTGGTTATGTGGCACATTTACTCAAAATTACTGTAGTTGAATAAAAAATGCTGATTTGTTTCTTAAAAAAAATTCATTTTGACGTAGTTTTGAGGATTGAATTAAATATATATTTTTCTTTCCAGTGTAAAAAATCATTCTCCAAAACACAATTTTATTTGCCAAATTTTCGATTTTATCGTATTTGGTGAGATGGCGATTGCTTAGCGTGGGCCCTACTTACTGTTTAATCTACACTTTTTTTTCAATTTCTCAGGTTACACATCTGTATATCTCTTTTTATTTTTGTTTTAGTTTGATGCTGTAAGGATAAATCAAATCTACGAGCAAGCAAAGTGGGCAATTTTAGCTGAAGAAATTGACTGTACAGAAGAGGAAATGATGCTCTTTGCAGCTTTACAGGTTAGTGATTAAGTAATAGATTTTACTTTTTCATACAAATAGTGATATGCAGTTGTACTAATAGAAGAAGTAGGATGACTTATATTACTGATTCTTTTTGCTTTTGCCTGTTTTCTGAAATTCTTTTTATTTGTTTACATTTTTAAAATCTAACCTTCAAAATTCAATAATATTTTATTTATTTATTTCTTTGAATTAACACCTCTTCCAATTGTGATTGTTTTCTAGGGTTTGTAGAAAATAACAGGCATTGAACATTATCTAATGATCTTAAAACTGGTATCTAATAGGTATTTCATATGATTCATTTAATGCATCAGGTGTGCTTATTTATGTTATAAACCTTTGAAAGAAAAAATGCATGGGAGCAAAATTAAAAGTCACCAATTCTAAACAGATGTTTAAAATTTACTATGTGATCCATTTTTAAGAGAAATGACGTAAACTTTGTAAAAGTAAAAATTTTGCTCAATACCATATAATAAAAAATAAATTCTGTGCATTCTATATCATTATAAAAAGCTTTAAAAAAATTTTCTACTAGTCTATATATTATGAGGACTCTCTGTTATAATGTTCTGTTTCTTTCTTTTTTTATGTTATATTCAATGTTTAATTATAATTGTTAGCCAAAAAAACTAAAGTATTTTAAATTTTTGAGAAATCTAGGTTAGTTTAAGAACCCTTTACAAAGTAATTAATTTATAAAACGACTCCTTTAAATAATAGTTTATTGTACCCGTCATAAAATGTTTTTTTTTTCTCCTCAAAACTTTTTCAAACTCAAAACTTTTCCTTGTACAAAACTTTTTTTTTTTCCTTTGAAAACTGGAATCAATAATGTGTGGTTTTTTTTGTGTGGTTTTTGTGTGGTTTTTCATAAAATCAGAACCTATTTTTAAAAATTCACTACATAACATGTGAATTTTTAATAATTTTTCAAAAACATACCTTTAAAAACAAGCCTTAAATAGACAATTGGTTTTTGTGGTTTTTCACAAAATCAAAACCTATTTTCATAAATTCACAAAATTATAAGTAAAGTTTTCTGAATTTCTCAAAAATGAACTAAATTTTATTATCTTACAATATATTTTAAATTTTTAAGCTAATTATTTTTGTCAGTAAATTAAAATTTTTGTTTCCAACTAGGTTCAAGTGAACTTGCAGGCTAATCACCCACAGCCAGAGAGTTACCCAGAAGATGAAGATGTTGATGCAGCCCTCACTGATCTTCAAGTCACCCTTGAGGGAACTTTGATCAACAAAGGAAAAGTCAACATCACAAATGTCCCTGAACTCTCAGACTATTTGAATTTCATGAAGTGAGTTTGCATGTTTTAATTTTGTGAAATATCTGATGTCCCTGAGTTTCAATGAATTGCAAGCTTGAATTCAGTGTAATATTTGATTTCTCTTGTTTGTGCCTTAGTTTACAGACTTTGTTTGCAGACTTATGCGTAATTTTTTATATATCAATCTATTGTTGTACCAAATGAAATTGTTTCTAGACAAAAATCAGGTTTTGCATATTGTAGTTAAAATTATTTTTTCCATCCCTTCTAGGCCAAAACGGTTTACTTTGAAAGGTTTCAGGAGGTTCTTCATCACTCTTAGAGATACCTATCTGAATCTTTATAAATCTAAGGATGATGGACCTGCACTTAGCATATGTTTAAAAGGTAATTGAAACACAAAATTTGGTCCATTGTAAATAATTCTGGTTTCTCATTCATAATTATATAATTATGTAAAAAAAAATTTAATATGAGATTTTACAATATTTTTAACAGACCTGCTAGAAATCTTGATGTTTTAAATATGTCTTTTAATTTTTTTTAAAATTTTTTATCTAAATATTTTATTGTTGCAAATGACCTCTCTTTCTTTTTCATTGTGTCCACTGTAATTGAATTGAATTTTTCATTTCCATTGCATGATTCATTGAATTTCATTATGTTTCAAATTATTCATTATATGTTTCCAATTTTATTTTCCTTTACAGTATAAACTATGAAAATGAATTCTTTTTTTAATATGGTTTCTTTCAATTCGGAAGAAATAATTTCTTTCATTCAAAATAAAATGTGTATTAGATTATTTATTTATAACAATATATTTGTTGTAAGAATTTCACAAACACAATTTTTTTTTTGTAAAATTTTTTGTTGTAAAGTTTGTTCAAAGTACTCATTTTTTGTTATTTACTCATTTTAAAATAATTTTTTTTCCCTTTTTTAAAAAAATTTAAAGTTAAACTTTACTAATCGGCAGCCCATTGGTTTCCTCCCCCCCCCCCCAATGGAACCTTAAATAATCTCAAACTTCATTTGGCAAAACCCTGATTTAAAAAACATCCATTAGCAGGTGTAAATATGCTAACAAAAAATAGATGAATAAATTACCATGAATCAATTCAAAAATATTTAATGTAAAAAATTTTTTCATCAATCAGTCTTTAAGATTAGGTTTTATGTTAGGCAGTTGAATTCACAAGTCTGCAGCGGTTACATTTTTGCTGTATAAGTTAAGTCTAGTAACTTTTGTCAAACCCAAAACAACACCCATTTTGCCAATAGGTAATATGGTTCATCATTGTAACATTTATAGTGATAAAAGATTTTTCTAAATAGGTTGTGAAGTCACTCCTGATGTTAATCTCTCTCATGGAAAGTATGGTATTAGATTGGAAGTTCCCAACCATGAAGGAATGACTGAATATTGGATAAGATGTAATTCAGTAAGTATTTTATCCTTTGAATAAAATAATTTACTATTTAGTTATTATACAGTCGAACTCGTTTATAATGAGCACAAAGGGACCGTAACATGTACTCGTTAAATCCGAGTGCTCGTAATAAACGAGTCCTTAAGGCAGACGTGCAACCAGAAGGGGGGGGCTTGGGAGGTCAAATGATTGAGTTGACTTAAAATTTAATTAATACTTACTTACATTAATTGCATTAATTAATTTAGTTAAATACTTTTCTTAATTTAATGACAACTAACCCCCCCAACCAGCAAAATATTTCTAGTTGCGCTACAGTCTTAAAGGAAAGAAAAATAAAGGAAAAGATTCTTTCCAAAACATTTATTTTTTTCATTAATCTACATATTTAAAATAGTTTGTCAGCTTACTTTGAACTCGCGCATTTCATATCATTTTGAAAAAAAGATAAGACAGTGGAAAGATGAGAAAAAAGATTGCAAGACTTCTGTTCCATAGACTTAACATTGATCCAACCAAATATTCTCGTTTCCCTCGGTAAATCCGAGTTCTCGTTATAAACGAGTTAGACTGTATTTTTTTTAAATAAAAGTAAATAAGAGAGTTAATAAGCAACAATTACTTTGGTTTAATTACTGTTGTTTATAAATTTTTTAAGGTTCTCTTATTGCTCAACATTTTTTCATAATTTTAATTTCTGTAAATGTCTTTGTTTTTAATTGTCAAGGTATAGCAACAAGCATTCTAACTATTTCATTTAAATGACATCAAACCTTTTTTTTTTTTTGCAAGCCTTGATTCCGCAAGCTTATGGGTTCTGTACACATTATAAGAAGTCCAACTTTAATGATTATCATGGTGCATAGTGTTTTTAAAAAGTGCTCATTTCGATATTCGTTTTTTAAAAGCCCTTAAAGATGTTTGTTTCATTGGGTATTTTTAAAAAGTGATTAATTTTCCCTTCTCGAATATAAGATTTTTTTCTTTACCATGTCGATTTTTGCCACGTATTATGCAAAAGCGTACTTTTCACATTGCTCTATTCAACGTTTTCACAATCTATTTCTGTGTAAAGTCGGTCCATAGCATATGAAACCGCCAATCATTTTACATGTTTGATCAAATGCTTGTGAGTCCGCATGCGCGTCTACTGAGCTGGGTTCGGTGACATTATTGCACTCTCATGTGCAACTCTGTTGCATTTTGCAAGATATTCTCAATTTCAGCCTTCATTTTCCACCCTCTGATATTGGACTGAAAAATCTCGATCATTTTATAATGGCTAATATAATCAAGAAAAAAGTTCTTTGTCAGAAACTAGTTATTTTATCATGATCAAGTAAAGTCTTTGAAAACTATTTTGCTTTTTTGTTAATGTATATAGTGCTTAAAAATATTTTTGAGTGCTTGAAAAGTACTTAAAATCTGCTTATTTTTTGTTAAAAATTTGGCTACGCACCCTGATTATTTAAAAAATAAAAATTATGAATTGACTTATGACTTAAAAGTTGAAAGCAAATTTGAGGACTCTTTTTGGAATTTTATCTCATGAGTAATTTTCATGAAAACAAACAATTTTAAGTTCATTAAGTCGAGAAAAAAATTATACCTTCCGATTCTCAGGTTTTACGACTGAGTTTCATACACAGTGGGCATATAAAGTTATATTTTTGTTTCATGAAATAATTTTTAAAAAAAAAAAATTTTTTTTTTTTTGCTGAAATGCATTCTAATAGATACCTTCCACCTGAAAAAAATATGCATTAGTCAATAAACAAGACTAAATTACACCGGGATGAGATTTTTTATGAGAATTCCATTAAATTTTACTTTTAAATTTATGTATTTATTTTTGTATTTTCTGCATAATGACAGTCAAATCTTTTGTTTCAATTTTGTATTCATATGTCATTAATATTACAGGAAGAACAATATGCAAAATGGATGGCAGCCTGTAGGCTGGCAGCAAAGGGTAAAACCATGGCCGATAGTTCTTATGATTTAGAAGTAAAATCCATTCAGGATTTCTTAAATATGCAGAAGCCAGCACCTGCTCCTGTTATCAGTCCTTCACAAATTGATATTAACCCTGATGACATGGTGGCACCTCGATTCATGAAAAAGTTGAAATCACAAAAGGTTTGTACATTTGATACCATATTCACATATTAAATTCCATAAAGTCTTTTCCCTCATGCTTAAAGTTGTTTAAGGAGTATTGATAAAAAGGGAAAATATTAAATATGCTTTAATTTATCTTAATTTGATTTTTCCAAATAAACTAATAGTGGATTACAGTATTCAGTTTCAAAACATGCGAAATCAATCCATCCCAATGGGAAAAATATAACATAGCTTATTTTATCATTTAATTTAAATGTTTGACAAAATTATTCCAATGTTTTAAAATTAGTTTTTTTTATTTTATTTATTTATTTTTTGTAAATAGGTTTTTGAAAATTTCTTTGTTTTCAACATATTTGCACCAACAGAATTTTTAAACATTGTGCAAATCAGTTCTTATTAATTAAAAGCAAATAAGATTTAATAAACTATCCAAAGTTATTTACCACGTAAGTTTATTGTTTTGTATTTTTAAGAAAAAAGATCAGTCGAAATTCAAATAATTTCGAAGTGCTAAAAAAGAAACACCTTTATTTTTAACTTTTTTTTTTACTCTTTTTTTTTCTTTCAAAAAGGATATATATATAAATATTGCTGTCAAATTATATTTTATCAAAAGTCTGTTAATCTTCATAAGGGTTCAAAATGGGCTCCACTTATTTTTAATAAAATATTAAGAGTGCTAATATTATCCTACTTCCTACTAAATAATTAAATTGATCCCAAAATAATTTTATTCATCCATAATTTTTCACTTAGAGAAAATATAAATTTACATACTCAGTCAATGAACAGATGCTAAAATATTCTTCAAACAATGAGATGGGGCTTATTGTGTAGTGTACCCTACTTCAATCTTTTATTCATATATTTTCTCAAATTTTTTTTTTCTTTAGAGTTTTAACTTTTAAATATATCTTAGTAAACATATTTTATTATTCCAAGCATTATGCATATCAAATAATAGCTTTATATACCCACATAAGAAAATAAAAAATAAATTTTTTTTTACTAAAATTGTGAAGTGAGGTCTATTATAGACTCTGTTTTTAAAACATAGCAATTATGTTACTGGGAATATTAAAAATTTGATTATGGATACTTATTAAGAAAATAACAGCTAAAACAATTTCTTTTTAAGGAAGTGTAAATAGATAATTGAGGTTGGGAATTATAATGAATTCAACTTCACAAATAAATTCACATATTAAAAATTAGAAACACAAAGAAAAGTAAAATAAAAATTTAACCCAAAATCTAGTATGAAGAAAGAGAAGACTTCATTAGTAACTTATAGTGTTAAAGCTATTAAGTTTTTTATAATTATGTAGGTTTTGAAAACTAAATTGAAATAAATTTTTATTTTCCAGATCATCACCAGAATATTGGAGGCTCATGCAAATGTAAAAGATCTGAATTTAGTGGAGGCCAAACTAAGCTACATCAAAGCATGGCAAGCACTTCCAGAATTTGGAATGTCTTTGTTTGTCGTCCGTTTCGACAATGGTCGTAAAGACGTAAGTACAACATGTTTACTTATGAAGCGTAAATGTTTTCTTTAGAAAACAATGACCCTTACAGGACAATGGAATAAAGACAAGTCTCTTATTTTTGGATATAAAATAAACCACTAAAACTGTAATAGTTTTTATTGTTTAAACAAATCAATTTGCAATCAACAACTTTTTATTCATTGTGGATATGCAGGACGCAATTCTCAAGTCTTTTCTTAGATAAATTTTTTGATTAAAATGTCCTGCCCTGTAAAGAGTTAAGCCAGAAGTGACCAATAAATTTCGTTTGACACGAATAACAGACCCAAATTAGAATAACAGTTTTTATTTGCTTTTTGACACCCAGGCACATTAGTCTTAACTCATATATTTATTTATTTTGAAAAACTTCTTATTGTGTAACATTGTTGGCGTAATATTTATGTTTCTCGTATAGTTTTCTCGCATTCCTTTGAAATTAAAAATGACTTAAAAAATTTTCTTGACTCTGGATACTGTTAAGAAAAAAAAATTTTGAGTTCCTTAGCAAATAATGTAAAATTATAATTTTTTTATTTATAAGTTATCACTTCAGTAAGAATGCATAAAATACGTCTCACTATCCTCTATTTACGCTTTATTTTCATATTTTTTAATCTAGCAAACTTGTTGCGAAAATATTTTAAACCCTTTCTGTAAGATGCCATTAAGTGGAAATACATTTGAATATATGTTGAATTTTGTGTTTTATTCTGCTGTAGTTTCTAGAATTTTTATTTTCTATTTTTAGCTTGATATGTTTTATTTTGTAAATTTTGCTTAATACAGGGTTGCTACACTACCTGGAAAACCAGGAAAAGTCAGGGAATTTAGAAATTTTCTAAAAAATCAGTAATAGGATTTTTAGCAATTTTATGCAACAAAAAAAAAAGGAAAAATCAGGGAGTTTGATGTGGGGAGCACCAAGCATGTGATCTTCGCACCACCATGCCCCATAGAACACATTTCTTAGTCAAGAGTTTCATTTTCACCCCTTTGGCATAGAACCAAATTTCACACAACCATAGTATGCCATGGTTTAGTGACTTAGAAAAAGTGTTATTGGTTGCAAGAATTCATAACAGATAGAAGGGTGGATGGACTTCAGATTGTCTATTTTTATTTTCAATTAAGAAATTCATTCGGATTAATAGTGTTTTATAATCTCTTATAAATTATTAATGCTTTTTATTGTTAGTTACCTTATTCCTCCATTACTAAGGCTTATTAAATGAATTTAAATCTGTTTTTAAGAACTCGCGAAATATGTTTTTTTTTTTTTTTACTTTGATATATGCGGAAAAAAGTATTTTTTTGGAATCAAAACCTTTAGGCACTGATACAATGGAGTTGGTAATTTTTCTACTTTGTCTCTTAATTAGATAATTTAATATTTTCATATTATGGAATAGTTAAATTATCAGTGATATAAAACTGAATTTATTGTGACCCTCAAAGCTTAGATGTCCTTTTCCCTGCTGCACTTTTCCAAAATAAGCTGTGCACTCTTATTGAAGTTTGATATAGTCTTTCAGAAAAGTCTAAAGTTAGAGTCAAATACTTCAAACACAGATCACATGTTTATATGCATAATGCAATGAATAACTCAGAAAAATATTTTCTTAATTTTTATGTGAATTAGATACAGTCTAGAATTAAAACTTCTGGATCATTCTTCAAAATTTGCTTATAATGAGATGGAACCTTTGAGGTGAAGGTTCATAAATTTCCGTTGACGATATTCACCTGTTTTCTAAGAAATCATCAAAAGATTAAATACATATTAGTAAGTAGTTTTTTTGGAATTGAAATCTTTAGGTACTGATATAATGGTGGTGGGGGGGGGGGGGTTACTGAATATAATTTATTTTACTTTTTCTCTTAATTCTAAAGATAATTTGATATTGTTGTTCAGGGTTTCCACAGCTCTGGATGAACAGGGAAAACCTGGAATTGTCAGGGAATTTTATTTTGACTCCGAAAATCTGGGAATATTCAGGGAAAGTTGCAATTTTTTTACAAAAATCTGGAATATTCATATTTTATACCTGGAAAATAACCAGTTTTAAAATTGTCAGTAACAGTAATCAGTTATTGAGATTTGAGTTAAATAATTATAACATCTATTAAAATTATTTGTTGTAAAAATTTCACAATTTAGTCAAACTGAAATGTTCCCATCCTCATTTAATAATATTTTTTTTACCCAGAAAATCTAATATTTCGTTTTATAAATAAAAGAATCAAAGTTTTCTGATGAAAATATGGTCTTGATTTTCATTTAAATTTACCTTGTATGTCTGGAAAAGTCAGGGAATTTTCTTTCTGAAATTGAGTGGGAACCCTGTTGTTAATATTATGGAATAATTGAATTATTATCATGGATATAAAACTGGATTGTGGCCCCAAAAGGCTAGAAGTTCTTTTTAATGCTGCCCTTTTCCAAAAATAAGCTGTACACTCCTATTGTAAAACGATACAGTCTTTCAGAAAAGTCCAAAGTTGGCGTCATATATTTCACTCGCAGAATACAGAGATATTTTATAAAAATCTACGTTTTACTAATATTGGAATTTAATTTATAGGAATTGCTTGGAATAGCCTTCAACCGACTGATGCGTATGGAGCTCTCCAGCGGTGATCACATAAAGACTTGGCGGTATAACACGATGAAGGTATGGAACGTAAACTGGGAAATGCGCCAAGTGCGTGTTCAATTCGAGGAGGAAAATGTTGCTTTTAGCTGTCTCTCAGCTGACTGTAAAGTTGTTCATGAGTTTATTGGTGGCTACATTTTCTTATCAATGAGATCTAAAGATCAGAACCAAACTCTAAATGAAGATCTTTTTCATAAACTGACAGGCGGGTGGGTGTAAAGTCTTCCGTTGGAAATGTTTTAAAAAGTAAGAGAGGTGCCAATATTGTTATTTGTTTTGAAGACTGATGTTGAGACTGTTAGTTTCTTATACATTTTAAGAGTATAAAGCTTGCAATTAATTTAAAAATTGCATTTTAAGCCTGCATTTTTAACCGAAATGGTAGGTTGACTATTCGCGGCTTGATAACTGGATTAAAAAAGAATATCTTTGTGCCTCTTTGAATTTTCTTTTTTTACTACAATCTTTTGTCATTCTCAAGTTAATACATTTTTTTATACATTTTAAGAGTATAACGCTTGCAATTTATTAAGATTTACATTATTAACTGAAAGCAAAATGTTGATTATTAGAATTATAATAGACTAAAAGAAATTATATCTTTTAAATTTTCCTTTTTATTGCTATTATTCCTTATCCTCAAGTCGAGATGCATTTTGATTACAATTAATAATTGCTTACTTTTGTAAACCTTATTTTATTTAATTTTTTTTAACTGCAGTAAAAGATTGATTATTTGATTCTTGATAACCTGGTTGAAAACTTTTTGTGTCAATTTGAATTTTCATTTTTATTGAATCATTTTTCAGCGTCACATTAAAACTGTTACTTTTCTTTTTACTTTTTTATTTATTCTTAAAGCTTGCAATTAAATACCCGCATAACTTTAAATGAAAGGTTGATTATTTGAATCTTGGTATCAATATTAAAATAAAATTGTCTCTTTGAATTTCCATTTTTATTGCAATCATTTGTCAAATTAAGATTTTTAATGTTTTCTACATTTTTAGAGTATGAAGCTTGCAATTAATAATAATTGCTTATTTAAGTTTGTGTTTTTATCTGCAATCAATTATTGATTGTTTGGCTCTTGATAACTTAATTAAAATTCTTTGAATCTCTATTTTTATTGCAATCATTTAGCCTTTTGGATTCAAACAATATTCTCTCTTTTTTAATGAGATTGAATTTTTTTAAAAATTTGTTAATGCTTTTAAACTTTTTTTTTTCTTTCTAGAAATTGAGGTTATTAAAAATTGTGAAAAGTTAAGGATCTTAATGCATTTTATTTTTTTCTGCTAACTGTATTTAATTGCTGGCAACTTTTAATACAGTGAAAATTTTAATGAATTGAAAGTATACTATTCTTGGTCTTCAAAGTTTATTTTCTTATATAATTTTATAAAAAAAAAATAATAATTTACTGAAACCCATATTACAGAATCATAACTATTGAGAATTGAATTCATTGTAAAAACTATTTTTTGAAATCAGTGAGAATTAATGTGTGCTTTTTTGAAATCAACAAAAATTTATTATATAGCTTTAGGCTATCTATTTTTAATTCTCATTTATGTGACCAATCAGTATCCTTTAAAAGGCCACAAACATGGGAGGGTCATGTTCTGGTGTGATTATTTTACAATTTAAAATTATTTTTTAAACATTTAAGTGTACTGTTTATTTTCTTATGCGTGACAATTTTAAAGTTATCATTAAGTTTTAAATTTGTGTTTTATTTTTATAATTTACAGAGAGGCAGACAACTAGTGCATTTAAAAAAAGTTTTAAAAATTAAAGTACATTTTTAACAAAATTTTTTTTAATAATTTTAAAATGAATGTGTTGTTTATTCAGTTGTCATCAAAATAAAAAAGTAAAAGCAGTTTAATATTTCAGAAATTAATCTTTTGAAAATTGTTTTCTAAGTATCCATTATCTTAAGAATGTAGGACAATTAAATTTTTTCTCTATACTATATGGCACATTCTTTATTAAACTTTACCTTCTGTATATATTCAATGAACTGATATAAATAGTATATTTTATATCAATGTATTTGTTTCATGTTTTTATAAGTTTGTATTTCTGCAACTATTAGGCATAATATTTTACTAAAACACTTGACTCTTCAGGTTATTTTTATAGTTAAATAAGTTTCATTAATAATATTTAATTTGTTATCAAGAAATTTATAGTATGTCTTATTTAAATAAAGTTTAAGGGAAAGCTATTAGGTTATTGCAATCTATTTTTAGAAGTGTTTTTTTAGTTCTTTAGTTAACGAAAATAAAAAAGCTGCTGTTAAAGTGCCTTATGTTTGAGGCAAAGTTGTTATTTTATGCTACATATAATATTTTGATTTTTTTTTTTTTTTTTAATAAGACATTATAATATCTAAACACTTTTCTACGTTATCGAAAATAGATCCAAAAGTTCTGTACTTTCGATATATATTGTTTATTCACCAATAGTTAAGTTTTAAAATGGTTTATGCATTTGCACGTGTAGTCTACACTGATGGCTTTTGTGGGAGGCATATATGTGTCCATAGGCCACACTGATAGTTTTCATTGGGTGCATATATAGCAGTAAAAAAAAATAATCATAAATGTGTTAACCTAGTAATCTATAACTAGTTATATATCTTCATAAATTATTAATCTAAATATTCATTTTCTAATCTTAACTAGTGAAATACATATTATGTCATTCTATTTAAGTCCAAGAGAATATGTTTTCATTATGAAAAGAAATATTGATTTTCATATTGTGTAAAAATTGTATGTTCATTTAATATTAATTGAAACTCTCAACTATATGATGCATAGTTGAATATAACATTTTGTATTTTTGTGTTACTTTACTTTTATAGCTTATCTGCTCATTTTATTTATGTTATAACTTAAGCTGTACATTTTTTGCTAGTTATATCTCTGAATATTTTTCTAGACTTGCTTTGTCTGCCATATTTTGGTAAGACGTAAGAATATTCTTTTTAGTATTTTTAAATATCTTAGGTATGTTACGAACAGTATTGTCTTGGTAGCTTTTTTAGTAAACGATAGTAAATTATTTTACTTGTTGAGTTAGATATGTTGTTCTGAATAGTTAATACAATTCTAAATTTGTATATTTTGGAAATGAACTGAAGATAAGTGTATTAGTGTTATGAAAATTGTTATTTTCATTTGATTTGTTTACAAGATTTATCTAATTGGGTAAAGATGAGCATATTTAAAACAAAAATTTAAAAATCATTATTTTTTATATATAAAGTTCTAATATACGTTCATTAGGTCTCTATTATATTCAAATTTTAATTCTATGATTGCTGTAAATGAAATATTTTAATTACCCGAATAAAGTTTTCTTATTATTTTTTATAATAACATGTTTAAACTGCATTTTTTAAGAATTTTTGTTGTTCTGAAAAAAATTTCACTAACATACATTACCAAAAAGGTTTGTTGTAGACTTTTATAAAGTTTGGTATGTATATTTTTAATAATATTGACCAATGTTTTTAACTATAAGTTGAGTTTTCATTAAGGCTTTAAATGTTGCAAGCAAATATTTTGTTTCTTTTTTATTTAAGTTATTACTTCTGAACATAGATAACTATATTTAGTCTCATAAAAAAGATCCTTTTCAGTATAAATATTCAATTTATTGCAGAGTTGTTAGTATAAAATTAAATATTGCAGTGTTTGCTCTATTACGTTTTTATTTTGCAAAAATAAATTGTTTAAATTTTCTTAAGAATTATAATTATAGGACCCATTTCGTTTCTGATATCAAAATTAAATATTTTAAAGAAAAAATTGTTTACATTAAAAAAGACTTGATAATGAACTGTAAAAACATTGATTCATTGTTTTATATTTTGCTTTAAGCTACTACAGTTATATGGGTTGCTACTCCACAGGGAAAACCTGGAAAATACAGGGAATTTAAAAATCACCGAAAATAACAGGGAATTTTGATTTTTTTTTCTTTATTAATGGGAAAAATACAGCGAATTTTGTTTTTGTTTCTTTTTGTTTTTTCTCTTTGAAAAAAAGGTGGCCACTCAATGCATAATATATGAGATATTAAAGGATGATATTCCAACTATACTAAATTATTTCATTTAATAAAGCATTATTTAAGCATCTTCAGCTGTTCCTTTTTTTTTTCTCTTAAGTTTTTGCTGCAATTAAAACTAATAAATATAGTTAGCCCTATATAGCTCACACAAGAGCACAGTAATTGTGTTTCCTGGTAATATATTGTGTGTAATAGGTACAGGGAAATCACGGGGAATTTTTTCTCTCCAGATTTGGGTGGCAACCCTGTTAAGAATTATGTATTTAAAAAAATATATATTGTTAGAATCAAAAGTTTTTAATCTGAATTCTGATATTTTTCTACCTCAAAAAGGATTTTATATTAAAAAAAAAATATTAGACATTGGT
The DNA here is from genome assembly GCF_982258835.1 of Parasteatoda tepidariorum. Taxonomy (NCBI): domain Eukaryota; kingdom Metazoa; phylum Arthropoda; class Arachnida; order Araneae; family Theridiidae; genus Parasteatoda; species Parasteatoda tepidariorum. The sequence goes on from NC_141759.1 coordinate 9,566,251, forward strand.
GCCTTCATGATTGTATTTGGTGTAAACAAGTACCGGTATGGAAATATCTCCGATATGTTAAACTACCTCTTTCTCAAGTGCATTAACTAAAAGTGTATGATTGTAAAAAGTTTCTGTAAATTTCTTCAAAAATTTCTATTTCTATATATATATATTAGCTTTGTATCTACGTATTAGGCTGCAAGCCTCGTACATGCTTTGGCGCTGTGCCTAAGATTTGATAAAATATATAATAATAATTTAGAAAATACTTAGAAATTACAGTTTTTAAATTTTTCCCGAAAACTTCAGATGTATGCTTGTGCTAGTTTGTTGATAAACTTGTTTATTCTTATCTTCTAAATATAAAACATCAAGCAGTTTTCTATTTTATATATTTAATTTCAGATATATTCGTTTTTTTAACAAGAAACAATAAAAAAAAACACATAAAATTTTTACAAAAGTATTGTTTTGCTTTGTATCAATAGTTATATACAGTTAACAATTCGAAATCAATGACTGAAAGCATTGATTATATTATTACTATTTTTATCACGTTAAAATTTTTTTATTTTAAAGTTATTGTTGTTTCTTGGATACAGAAAAGTAATAAATATAAATCACCATATAACTAATACTAATCATAACTGTTTATTTTCTATGTGTCGAAAAAATTTTTTTGATTACTTAGGATTTTTTTTTCTAATTATTTAACTAGTACCTAACAGTTGCATGCAGTAATGAATTTATTATGCAACAATGTTATATTATTGTTAGAAAAATGTTACAAATATTGCAGTGATGATTTTTTTTTAATCAAAAGAGTATTTGCGTATATTTTATGTTTATGAATTATTTTGTAAAGAATGCAATAATCCACATATGTTTATGCATGTTTTGTGTATGTATTTTATTAATCTTTTCACTTGTTACATTTCATACACTTGTTATTTTTTTTTTTTAAATATTGTTGTTTATTTTAGTTTTAAGAATTACTTGTTTGAGTTATGAGAAGAATCTTATTTACAAAATTTTGTCATTATTATTTCATTTCTTGGCTCTTTAGAAATATTTTGAACTTCAAAGCAATCTTACATTATACATTATTCTGAATATATGCATTTTACAAAATGGTCATAACATAGCATGTTTTTAATTGAAAATGTTTTTCAGTAAATGGTTAGAGTATAACATGTTTTTATTATAAAAGTCCATCTGAAAATTTAAGTATATACTTATTTTTGTAGTTTGATGAAATATTTACAAGTTAACAAAATAATAACTTAATGTAACAATTAAGTTGCACGTAACTGTACTGTTACAAACTTACGACATTTTTAAAAATGGCATATTTCTTGTACAAAAAGTGTTGTTTCAATTGACAACAGCCTTAATATTTTATTTCAAGTAAATTCAATAAATTATGTGAACTTTTTTTATCATATTATTTTTATGCATTTATTCTTGATGCAATGTTAAAGGACTGAATTCATATTTGAAAGGACCCTTGTTAAAATAAGCTTTTAACAATTTGCATTCCTAATGCAGTAATAAATTAGGAAATTTAGTTACTAGCCAGTAGTAGCATTTTTAACTGTTCCCACTTTTTAAAACATGTGGGCACTTTTACAAAAATTTAAAATTTTAGACTAAAGAAAACCTTTTGATACATATAAGTAATGTAAAGCAATTTTTTCTTTGTAGCATTTCCCAAAATATTGCAAACATTACACATATCTAAAGTGAGGCAAAATTTTGATAAGTAATTTTTCGAATGTGGTAATTTTTCGAATTTAAGTGGGGAAGTTAAAGTAATTTTTCGAAAGTTATGAAATATTCATAATCCCATAAGTATTTTTTTAAAGAAAATATAGTGAAATGGTCATGGGGGCATTTTTGCCAAAAACAGTGGTGAATGGAAAACAATTTTTACTTGTTACATAACGTTGCGCTGCGGTCGGTGAGACTATTGTTTATACTCTATAATTCACACAATTTTTGAAAAAACAAATGAATTAAATATTCAGGAAAGATTAGATATTACTGAAAATTTGTATTCATGTAAATTTGTATTCATGGCCGAACTTAACTGTCTGTAGGAGGCCAAATGGGTGTGAAAACACTAAATATTTTATTAGTCACAAATAATATTTATTCATTCTATGGTATCTTAAGATTTTTTTTTCTGCCCAAATTATACCACTATTTCTACATTCTTTAGTCTAATATGAAAAAAAAAAAGTAAAGCATTCCTGTGTCATTTGGTAATGGAGGTTAATGCTCCACAATTTTGTGACATTGGCATAGTTGTGGCATTGTTGTCGGTATTGCACACAGGCTGCCTTAACTTACCAGATAAGCCAGTACCCATCGCTCTGAAACTGGGAGGCTTCGAGTCGCCATTGGGTATTGAACCTCAGTCCTTCACACTGACAGTTCTTCGCTTTAACCGCCGAGTTAGTATTATTCTTAATTTTATAGTGTTAAGCAAAATAACTTGGACGCATAATACACTATAATAATAATGCTTGTAATAATTAACTACCTAAATCTTATGAGGCTAAGCCCAATTCCTTTTCTGAAGGATTTGGGCTTAACCTCATAAGATTAATCATAAGACCAGTCACCAGATTTAATCATATTTTCCAAGCAGAAAAATATTATTAAATCTGGTGACTGGTCTTGTGTTGTAAGAAATTCATGAAAATTTGTCTTGCACTTTGTTTGCAAAGAACTTAAGTGACTAATGAAGCATAACATCACTTAAAATGCTGCAGTATGTTGCAGTAAAAATATTTGGATTTTAAACTTAGCACGAGTTATGTTTTTGGCTATTCATTATAAAGATTTTTTATTAACAAAATCTATTTTTGCCCATCTAAAAGCAAGTTTTAGATGAATATACAGCATTAATTCACTAACTGCAAATTTTTTCTTCAATTACTTGAAAAAAACTAAAAAATTTTGATAATTACTAATTCTCGTTATATGCTGAAACAAAACCTTAAAATACTATTTTTTTTAAAGTGAGAATTTGAATAATAAATCAAATTAATGAAATCTGTTAGTATTGTTATTTAGGTTCCTTTTGAATTATTAATTAAAAAAATTTTAAATTAAAAATATGTTAGTGATACCCATCACTAACATATTTTTAATTTAAAATTTTCATTTAACATATTTTTAAAAAAAAATTTCTTTAAGAATAATTTTTTTTTATAATAATATTTCATCCCTGATTAAGTTAAATATGTAAACCTCGGTGCCACGGAAAAAAAGTTACTATTTTTAATGGTTAAAGTGAAAATTAAACAACAAAAAACAAATTGCGGTCTACTGCTATCAAAGTTGTCTGATTGTCATTGAATACTGTACTGAAACTGTTAAATAAATTAAAATAACAAACTATATTGATGGTTACATATTTTAAAGTGCAGCAAGTTGCTGGTGCTATTGACAATTTCCAAGTGTTGAGACAATTTGTAATAAGTGCCTTACGAATAGTTTGCTTGTTGTGTGTTAAAGCCTATGTCTGCAAAATATTAAACCTAATATGTAATATAAATGCTGAAAACAACATTGTTGTATAAATGTGACTGTACAACATATTTTTGTCAGTGTGAAACGTCACACATTTTCTGTCTTTGTGATTATTTTGTGTTTTAATAAATTTACTGTAATCTCATTTTTGTGTTTAGTGTCTTTGATTCATTTCTATAAATTATGAAAATCATTATACAGAATCCTCTGAATTTAAAAATGTATACTTTTTGAGAACCAAAAGCGCATTATCGATTTTTGAAAGAAAAAAAAAAAACTAATGTGTAGTATAGGGGCATCATCTACCATTCATAGGTTCTTGTTATGCAAGTTGTCCTGCAGTGGATTGATCATAACGACACGGTTCCCAGTAGAACACTGAAGTCAAGCATCACTGGCTGCAGTTAGTAAGCTGGTGGGTGACCAGTTTAATCAGCCTGCGTAAGGACCTAGGGTGCGTGGTATCGGTCCTCGTTGAACTGTTCTGTCGTAAAGCGCTCGACTTCGCGTGCAGGTCGTAGCCCATTGTGCAGCTCTAGTGCGACGTAAATTAACAACAACAATCGCATGCAGGTCGTAGGGCTACCAAAGCAGGGGAGTCATCCCCTCTGCAGAGGATCAAAATTGTGATGGTATGTCTTCGGATCATCCTCAGGGATGCTTCCCAGACCGTCGCCAATAGCCCATTGTGCAGCTCTAGTGTGATGTAAATGAAGTACCTACCTAAACACACGAAGCAGGAAAACGTATATTTAGGGAGTGGGCGATGTAAGCATATTTTTCTTAAATTGGTACGAGATGACAATTATTTAATATGATTATTATTCATGTATAATGTTTACTTGTTTCTTAAGATAAAATTTCAAAAATATACCTCTAAATACTTACAATAGTTTGGAAATTTACATTTGCAAATAAATATTGTTTCAAAGTTTTTATGTATTGAAACTCTTGATCAGTTGTTGGTATTACCAACATAACCTCCGATATTTTTTTTTACTCGTCTTCATCGTTCTCATCACTATCATAGGGAGCAGACATTAAATCAATTATTGGGTACTTGCACTTCAAGAAGTAGACGAAGATTACTGATACCCACACATGTGACCTATGATCTCAGCACCAGTTGATCGTTTATAAGCAAAGTGGCGCGTTAAAGTTGAGCTAATTTTCTCTGAATGAGTTAATTAACTTAAAGTTAATTAAATACTGCACCGTATCGCACATCGTATTTGTTGAAATAAAATTCTTTCTTGTCTACCGCAACTAAGATTAAATATTTGTTTATTTTATTGTAACCGTGATATATTTCTGATTAGTGTATTTGGCAACTTCGGTGCATAATTAGTTTATGTTCTACATGGCTTCATGCCTGTCTTTGTGTAATCACTTACAAGAACTGATACTTGACGGGCTTGGCTTACTCGAAATAGAATAGAAAGAACAGTTGCTAACGTAAACAAATGCCACGTTTCAACAACCAATTAGGATCGAGATATCCACACTACGTCACTTGCAGGTATCCCATTGAAAAGTAATGAGGCTGTGTGTTGCAGTCGATATACGCGTCATCGACTTCGGAGGAGGTTCAACCACCCAATTTTATTTAGAAAGACTTATGTTGCCTTTGGAAACCGGGAAGCCTGCTTTATCAAACCAAATCACGCTTTTTTTTCCTTTCTTTTGTAGTCTTGCACCCGAGGGTTATAGCCCTCTACCTTAGTATATATATTAGAATTATTCTATAAAAATGTACATAAAAAGTACACACATTGCAGTTATCGAATTTTAGCCTAATTTATAAGTTACTTTGAATCTAGCACATTTTTCTAACTTTGAGCTCTGCAAAATTCTCTTTCTTACTTCTCGTGGACTGTTCTGATAGGAATACAGTGCATACAATTAATACTTCAGGACATTCCAATGTCATGTTCATGTCACTATGTTGAATGCATTTTACACCATTTCTGTTCACCGTATTTACGATAGACTGGGCTCTTGCGGTTCTTAGAAAATTTAAAAAGTCGTGTTAATATTCTAATAAAGAAGTTACATATTTCTTTTTATTATTTTTTACTTTAAAAGTAAAAATTGTGTACATCTGGAATATGTTGGCGAGAAGAGCAGCTAACCGATTAATCCATTCTATTAGACCCTATAGTGCGAGACATAAAAGGTGCGGCAGGAACTTTGGAACATTTTCGTAATTCACAAATGAATGTTTTTTTCAGTAGTCTTAAAAATTCTTAACTACCACTCATTTTTTTTCAAGTCGAGGGAATTTTGTTATATTATAAATTGTGTACAGCCTACTTCTCGACTAAATATATTTATCTGGAAAAATTAAACACACTCATCATAGTGAGAACAAACTTATTACACTAACTTTCATTTTCTTAATTTTGCTACCATTTCTTGAATTTTTTTAAGTACAGTACAAACCTTTGTAGAGCAACCTATTAACTTTAACCATTTTAAGACAATACGATCAAAACTATCCCGTTTTTTTTTTCCAAATCTTTTAAAAATGTAGTTTTTATTTCTTAGCTACGAAATGTTTTTCAACAACTTTTAATTTCTAAAAATATAATCTTAACACTAGGTTTACTGGACACGTCATTTTGACGGATTTCGACTTTTGTAAGGAAAATTATGAAACCCGTTTGAATTTTTATTTTATCTCTTGTAATGACTTTTAACCATTGATCGAAGTAAATATATATGTAATGCTATTTACCTCAAATGGGTTGAAATATTGAAATTCTCTATGTGGTATACCTATTTCTACGGATATGCGTCAATTTGACGCGATCATAATTTAGACAAAAGTTTAAGTAAGCAAGCAATTATCACATCAATAATAAATAGGAATGTAAGTACAATACTTCGATTCGTTATCTCAAATAAAACAAGTGATAAACAACTGTTGCCGATAAGCAATAATAGAAAGAACAAACGCAGAATGTCAATTGGTGTCAGATTTTGAAGGTTTCAGTTGCTTAGTTCGAGTATTGAAACATAAAGTACTAGAATATTTCATAAATATATATCTTATATCTTCATTTTTTTTCTTATAGTATTGGTTTCTAAGTGCAGAGATGCCAACTGCTCCGGACACGCGAAAATAATTTAAAAAAATGGTAAATAACAGCAAAGTAGATTTCGAAATATGAAGAGGTGAATTATATAAGGCTACGAATTATTTAGAAATAGTGGTGGATAAAACTCTACTAAATTGAATTTATTAAATTAAGAATCATAATTCTTTCATACGTCAAATTGACGTGTGTCCGTAGAGATAGGTATATAAGAAACGTCAGTAAACCTAGTGTTAAAGCAAAACGGAACATATGATCTAAAGCTATTGCCGAAAATGAATTTCCTCACTGGTGATAAGATGACATTTGAATTACAATAGTAGGCAGAAATATTTTTTTTCCCGTTTTGCCAGAATTTAGAGTTTTAATTTAATTTTGCCGATATAGTACTCTGATCACTATATTTTTATTTATAAGTTTAATTTGTACATACGGGGAGGGTGGAGAAATAATGGAAACACTTCTATACTAATACATTTTTTCATATTTCTCTAGAAACACTTAAAGAACCATTTTATTACTTTAAAAGTATTTAAATCCTGCGAATTCTCATACAAATCAATGAAGTTTAAGGGGCACTCTATGCTAAAAACGTCTAGCAATAGATTTGTAACTTGTAACAAATATTTCGGTTATTATATTCAATGATTGCACAAAATTTCGTAATCTTATCTTAAATATTTATGGAAATTAAACATTTTTATAAAAAACTATTTTTGTCTCTCGTTTTTTTTTTTTTTTTTTTTTTTTTTTTGTTATAAAAATATTCAATAAAATTTAACAAAATTCTTAGAGCAATTTAAAATAAATGACAATATTTTTGCTTTAAAATTAGAAAAATTTTCGCTGAAAACTGTGCAATATACAAGTAATAATTCTTTCTAATCGGAAAAAATTTAACTTTTTTGTTTCATAGCTTTGTAGTGAATCATATTTAACGACTAATGAAAAAAAATATGATTTGAATATCTTAAAATAATTTAAAAAGCTTCGAACAATTTTCTAAGTAATTTTTGTACTTTTTTAAAGAAATTAAAAATGATAAGGGGTTTTTCTACAAATATTATCTTGAATCATAATAATCCTAATTGATATTAATAAATAATAATACATACAATAAACGTTCATACAACGAAATATGATAATATAAGAAAAAAAACATGCGAAAGAAAAACTACTTTAATGGGTAATGATTTCCAACAAAGTCGGTGTCATTTTTAATAAATCTTGTTTAATAGTACAAAATAAAATTTATGGAAAATCCCTTATCATTTTGAGCTTTCTTTTAAAAAGTACAAAAACTACTTGGAAAATTGTTGAAACTTTTTAAATTTTTAAGATATATCAGATTTTTTTATTATTTCCCAAATACTTTTTTTTCATTAATTACGAAAAACTTTTTTTATTAATTGCCAGGAATTTTTTTTTTTAATTTTTCCTCGCCTGCCCAATATAAAAGAACTACTCAACTATTAACTAACTACTTTAACTATCTTGAGCAGTTTTAAACAAATTTTAAAGCAAATTGTTTTTAAAAATTTTATTGAATATTTTTAAAACTGTAGCAAAAAAAAATGTAAGACAATTATATATACATACATATTTATATATCAATAAATATTTTAAGCTAGGATCACGACAATTTATGATTTTATCGCATATATTATCAAAAAAAATTGTTACAAATTTACTGCTACATTTTTCCGCGTATAGTGATCAAAACTTTATTTTCCGTTTGTGTAGTTTATTGTCGGTCCCTCAAGTCTTTGAATTTCATTGATAAGTATGAGAAATTACATAATCTATATATTTATAAAATGATTATCTCAGTATTTTTCTGAGAAATATCAAAAAATGCGTCAGCATAGAACTGTTTCCACTATTTTGTCCAACCCCTTTATATGTGTCGTATTTTTTAAAGGAGATTAAATTAATTTGGAATAAGTCCGAGTCTTTTAACCCTTTAACGGGCCCTTTATTTCTAGTAAAGGTAAATGAAAGTATTTTTGGAATTGAAATTGTTTTAAGAACAGTAATTGATATAAAAAAAAAACTCATTTAGTTTATAAAAATGCCATTTTTTTGGCGGGAAATATATTTAACATGACCTATTAGGAACTTACTGACTTTTATTTTTCTCTATTTATGAAATAAATTCCTTAAATGCTACAAACTTCCAAAGGAATTATGCATTTTATAACTTTTATACGTTTTTTAAAAGTGACAAATGGTTACCAATTTTATTCAAACTCACTTCAAGAAAGTTGAAGCTATTGAAAAATGGAAACCTAAATTAAAAGTGGTAAAATGTGGTGGTAAGTATACTTACCTTCAAAAGGGTTAAGGTTTAGAGTTTGAAGAAATTTAAAAATATTGACTGTGAGGTCAATCAATATGATGAAACATTAAAATACAACAATAATTATTAACATATTGCAAGCGGGTCACTTAAAAATGCTTTTTTGAAATTTGTGCTATCCATACGAAAGCTTACAAAGTGGTAGCAAAAATACTGCGTTTCCGTTCTTTTTTTAAAAGAAATTATCCATTCGTGATTACCCGAAACATAAATGATTCAGTTTACATGTAATTAGTACTACAATGGTTCGTCGTAATTTTTATTTTTTAAATGAAGTTGTAGCTTTAGTGACAAATTCGCTTCAACTTTTATAAAATCTTACCTATCGCCTTTTTTGCAACTTTACTCTATTACAACTGTAATACATTTTTTAAAAAGTTTCCCGAATGCAAAGTGTTAAAATTGTACGGAAAAAAAAGTTTTTTTTTAGCTCCAAATGGATTTTCAAAAATAAAGAGCCTTATATTGGAGGATCAAATAATTTTAATGTAAATTTTACACAAAATATGAGGGAAAAAAAAACATAAATTTTTCTACCACTTTAAATATAAAATTCGCAAAATTTGACAGTTTTGCAAAGAATTAAATAAAAGTGGTACAGCGTTTTTTAGGTGCCACTTGAAAACCATACAGTTTGTGCACGAACTTTAATATTTTAATATTTTTTACTTGAATATTTTTTTCTCGCATGAAGTGTTATAAATAACTTTTAAGGCCATTAACAAATCCAACATCCTAAAAAAGAGGCATCTGCCTGAAAAATCTGAAGGACTTTATTTGTGGTCTCATTGATTTCGGTTTAATAGATATATGACGGCGAATAGAACTTTTCATTTTGTAACTGTGTATTTCGAAGGAGAAGAACTTGTAAATTCAAAACGTGACTCGATTTCTTGAGAGGTAAAATAATGATGGTGAAAATATATTCACAGTTCATCAATGTATGCGATTGTTTGAAGAAAAAAATCATAGATTAGCCTCATTTGTTATGTATACATCCGCCGATATGCTTCTGAAATTTAAAAATAAACGACTGAATTTGCATGCTTCAATAAACGACTTTCAACATGACCCAAATATAAATTTAACAAGGTTTCGTGGAGGGAATATAAATAAACACATCCACTATAAAATACTGATTTGATGTTTAGGGAACACGCAAAATCGGTTGAAATAAAAGCGTCAAATACAAGTAATTCTAATTCTCTTCCCTGTCGTGTGTCACACTTGTAAAAGATGAGGTGCCTGAAAAGGAGAGTTGAGTTGCCGCCTTCCTTCATCTAAAATCAGAATTTAACAGATGTCGTCTGCTGGTTACAGAGGAAGGTGGTGCGTGGGAGGGATGGTAAAATCGCTGAAGAAGACAGGTTAGCGCTTCCAAGCAGCTGCTCTGAACAGCGAATAGCGATTAGGCCTAATTCTGTTTCTCTGCTGTATAAAGAAACCGGACAGGCATGTGTTCCAAAGGGAATTTTTTCCCTTTTCTTGTTCTTTCTCCCCTTCTCCCTTCTGTTCACTACTCTATCAGATCTGAAATAAATAGTGACACATCATCCCTTTTTTTGTCACCACCACTCATCACTTTCTCGTTTTTCGATCGCTGTGGACTCTCTTTTCTCCATTTTAATTCTTTTGTTCTTTTTCCCCCCTCCCTGCGATACAGGACCGCCCATCCGCCATTTCAGTAGTATTTCCATTGCGAATTTTCCTTTTTGTTTACTCTACTAAACATGTATAAATTTTACTCGGCACACTCCAGAAATGGCGACGCACCTCTCTTCTCCAAATTTGCTGGTCATTTTTTTGAGCTTTGGCGAACAAGGAAGGAAGACAAGTGGGGTGCGAGAAAGCTTTTCTCTGTCCACGCGAAATTCACATTTGGGTGCCTTGACTTGTTTGTTGGCTTCTTATCTCTATTTCATTTTCCCCTAACGTCTTGTGGTTTTCCCTAAAGAGAAGGGATAGGGGAAACAGAAGAATGCTTATTCGTGTTTTTTCATGCCACCCAGAAAGGAATTTACTCTCTCACTCAATCGAGTTTTGAATGTCCACTTGGAACTTTTTGGCACACTTCTGGCGAAAACTTTTTAAATTTTCTTTGTTTATATTTTTATTTCAAAACACAGGTGATTTTGAAAACAGCAACTTCTTCGGGAACTTGCCTTCATTTTCTGTCGTAAAGGAAATGGGAATTTCATAGTTTCTTTTTCCAAATGGCTTAGTTTAGAAGAGTTTGGAGAATATTAATGTTCTGTTAACGTTTACAGAATGTTGTTTCGAAATGTTTACTTACTTAAGTTGGTGAAAGCTGCGTGCTTATGGTTATTTATTTCTGAGTATAAAATCAGGTGTATAAATATTTAAAAGGCTCAACGCAAGGCTAAAAGAAAATGGTAATTGCTATTTTCGAATTTCATTTCTTCTATGAGTTCAGTTTGTTACTCATTTAAGTTTAGAGAACCAAGATAATCAAATTTCTTTTCGCAAGTAATAGAAAATATTATATCTTATTGATATCACTCGAATTGCGCAATATCCACCTCAAATCATTTAGATATTGTGCGGATATTTGCTAGGATTACCACTAATGAACTTTCAGCAAAAGAATTAATAAAGTGGTAGGAGATTAAAAACTATAATTGAACAATGGTTTAATTTTGAAAAATCTTTACAAGATCCATTAGGATATAATTGAAACTACCACGGAGTAATTAGTGATGGTTCGACAAGTTACCTTAACAACTAAATGCACGACCTTTTTAAAATTCGATTTCTTCGAAAATATTCGACCGAATTTGTTCAAATTTTCTATTTTGCCATGTAAAATTAAATACTTTAAAATGATGGAAAAATATTTTATCCTTACATCTCAAATTTTTTTTGTCTATTATTAAATAAATAATAAAAAATAATAAATATTTACTAAAATTTATTCTTTGCATGAAATTTTCTTTAGACAAACGAATTTTATAACAGTGTGCAAAAGTTTTTCGATTTGCTTAAAAAGATCTGGAAATATGCAAAGGTGAAATTAGCATTAAGGGGTCCAAACTTTGGACCACTCTCCTAATCAAACTATGGGGACCCTATTTCCCATATTACGGCCACCTCCTTTACTTTGGGGGGGTCAGAAATCCGAATCTGTCGAAATAAGGTATATTTATTCCGAGAAAGTAAGTTTTTGAGTCTGATTTTGTTATTTAAAATATCATCTGCGCTAATTAATTAGCATATTTGAGGCTACCCTCTCGAACCATTGAAATTAAGTCCTAGAACGTAAAGATCCGATCATAAGATCAAAAGTTATGGTGGTCTGCAATTTTTTTTTTTTTTTTTTGGACTATGTACGTATGAATCATTTCTAGGTCTTGGTAGACAAATGTATATTAATTCAAATTTACCGAGTAACCGATAGTACAGGGGTTGGATAAAATTATGGAAACACTTCTGTACTAATACTATATATAACAATCTTTATTTTAGAAGCAAAATGTTTGAAAGAGTTTAAAAGGAAAATTTTGGCACGGTTAGAAAGAGCATGCTTGGAACTTTTGGAAATGGTATTATTTATACCCATGGAAAATTTGCATCGACCAAAAGAAGGGTGGAAAGTTATAAGCTTTTCTTCCTTTTTAAATACCACTATAATTCTAAAAGCATTCTTATTCAATTATCGTAATCATATAAAATTACAGAGATGCCTACTTGCTCCGGACAGCAAATATACACTTTAAAGTGGTAGTTTATTAATTGTGATTCCTGGTACGAGCGCAAGCAAAAATTGTCAAATATTTGCAAAATTCATTTTGTAGTTATTTACCGTTTTTTTAAAAATTATTTTGGCGCATCCGGAGCAGTTAGCATCTCTGGCATGATTTTAAAATTATATAAAATTATTAGTTTCTTCTACTCATTCTGGTTGATCCGAACTTTGCATGGATGTAATATCTTCCAACACATCTACTGTTCGAAAAAGAAATATGTTGTTTTCATAGAGAGAGTATAGAAGTTTTCTTATTATTGTCTCCAACAACTGTACATTCAAACACTTTTTGCTACCTCTAGAAAAAAGAAGAACATTTCCAACAAAGAGTAAGCAAGTTGGCTTCTCTGTTTTTAATGCCTAGTAACAAAAAATTTTCAATTATTTATTTAAAAAAATAAAAATTGATCTCAAAAATATATAAAAACAAAAATTTTACGTGTCATGTGATATTATTTCACATCAAACGAAACGTAACATGACTTCGTAATTTAAAATATTGTCTGCACTAATAAATTAGTATATTCCTGTTCATCCCCTTTGAAACTTTAAGATTGAGTCATGGTGCGTGAAGATCCGATCATTATATCAAAAAATATTCAGGGTAATTCTTATTTTTCTTCTTTTACTGTTTCACTTAATATCTAAAATTATTTTTCAATATTTTTTTTTAGTTTTTCTTGAGTTATATTTTTTTTTATAAATAATGAACGGCAAAAACAAAATAGGATTGACTATAACCTACCTGTAACTGTACTGAAATTATTATTATTATTATTTTAATCCATGGTTAAACATATCAACGCCTATTTAAAGAACATAGTTTCTTAAAATAATATTAACTTAAGGCATTTCTTGTTACTATTGAGAAGTTTTGAATTAGCTTACACTTACAAATCTGTTTTTTTTTTTTTTTTCCTTCTTTCCAGCAGTTGTTTCAGCGTTCTGTGAGTTAAAAAAATTGACCAGAAAGTTATATTATCTGTTTTTGGGTGGACAGGGACTTTTTAATTTTTGTTTTATTTATTTATTTTTTTGCTTTCATTAAGATAATAAAAATTTGACTGACATTTTTTTAGTTCAAAATTTTTTTTAATCGAACTTTCTTGCAATCCTTCCATAATTTTAATTTCTTCCAGTAATATTTTTTTTTAAATTTTGAGACTTTATATACTACCACTTTTATATAAAAGAAATTTATATATATAATTTTCATTTGTAACCATTTTGAGAAAGTGTTGCAAATATTATTTCGTTTTTCTGAAGTGCTAATTCTGGTTGGCATGAATTTTAAAATGTAGTTTATCTTCTAGTTATAGATGTCAACCTGGAAGTTGTAGCTTCCCGGAGTATTTTACCTATTGCGGCGACTTATTAAAATTGTTATCAATAAAGTAAAAAATTGTAACCTCTATTGTCTCTTTTGTAATTCTCTAGCAGTTTATTTTTGTATGGAGCGAATAATAGTTGGATTTATTTATTCACCACTACTTAGTTCTAAGTAAAAATTATATATGTATTTACACTTAGAATTTGTAAAGACTAAATTAGCATAAGTTAATTTCTTTATAACCTGAGAACAAAGGACAACACAGATTCGACAAATCAGTTAGTGACGCTTCGCGCCAAACACTGAGCTATCTAAAATATCCAGCATTGCTAAGACTAAATACAGTTATAAAACCTTCCTCTAAACAGCAGATAAATATTTTCAAGTGGTAATAACTTATTCCATGTTTCTTGGTTAAATAAATTCAATTCACAGGTTTTGTACATATAACTACTTCTAAATAAATCAAAGACTTGAGTGATTCGCCACGTTAGATCAGTTGAGCCTCTTAAAAAGCTGACAAAATTAAGCGAAAATCAGCAAATTTTAGTTTGTATTTCTGTACCTTATTTAAAATATTTTCACAAATCCGGAGCAGTTGGTATCTCTGTAGATAATCTAAACTTGAACAGAAAACTAAGCGTTCACCATACATACCAACTCTTCCGGATTTTCCGGAAGATTTTATTTTCATATTTAAAGTGGTAGCAATACTCAGGTTATTCCAATTAACTTTTTGAATTATAATGATAATTATAAATGAGTTCGACCACCACTACATATAAATAATTACAATAAATATATAAAAGCATAATAATCATTGCGCAAGCGAATTTCAACGGGATCAAAATATAAATATATTTTTGAGTCAGATTGTTTTTCGTTTATTGTTTTACAACCACTCTGAAAATCCATTCTCGGAAAGAGTGAAAGTTGGCAGGTATGGTACAGTGCATAAGACCAATTATTAGCTATGCCGCACCTGCCTAGAGTGCGATGAACATTAACCAGAAAAGGAAACTTCGAACACTGAAAATAAAGTTCTAAGGAGGATAACAGAAGCACCTTGGTTTATCAGCACGAACGATCTTAGAAAGGAATTAAAAATAGATAATATAAATGAACACACATCAAAACTAAGCGCATTTTTTCAAGGATGTCATAGATTGCAACACTTGTAACTAACTACAAGGATACTTTCAATTTCGAATTAATCAAAGACATTATGCAATATAGCCCGGCGACTGCGTCTGGGGTATTTTCAAGTAAAATCTGTAAATACTAACAGTATAGCATTATACATCCCTTGTACAGTGCCGGAAAAAAAACCGCCTTGAATAACTTTTCATCTAATGATCGGATCTTCACGTTCTAGGATTCAATCTTACTGGCTCGAGGGTCTGACCTCAAATGCATGCACACGATATTTTAAGTAACGAAATCAGGCACAAAAACATACTTTCTCAGAGATGCCAACTTGCTCCGGACAACAAATATATATTTTAAAGTGGTAGTTTATAATTTGTGATTCTTGATTTGATAAATTCAATTTAGTAGATTTTCATCCACCACTATTTCTAAATAATTCGTAGGCTTATATGTATCACCACTTTATTGTACTTATGTCATGCTATACCTCCTAAAAAGCAAGCAAAAATAGTCAAATATTTGCAAAATTTACATTGTAGTTATTTATCGCTTTTTTAATTTTTTCGGCGTGTCCGGAGCAGTTGGCATCTCTGCTTTCTCTGAACAAATGTAGGTATACATATTATCACACACTCATTATTATACAAAATATTTGTATTAGGTTTCGAATCCCAGCAATGGCTGGTCGATTCGAATTCCGCACCCGGCTCGCACCGACCCCAGTGCTGACGTAAAATATCCTTAGTGGTAAGCAGATCGTGGGTTAGAGTCCCATCAGGCTAACCGTGAGAAATTTTTGTGATTCTCCTTTGACTCAAATACCGGTTGTTTCTATCAAAAAGGCAAATTTCTCCCAATATTTGATCCAGGAGTTCCTTTTTCTTCTGGGCTGTGCTCAAAATTACAAGGCTACGGAGTTGAACATTAGTTGTCGTAAACCCCAAAAAATGGCTCAGCTGTTCAACGTCGATTATAAAATAAAATAAAATTTCTCTTGTGCAAGATATTTTTATGAACTAGCTCTAGTGCAAGATATTTTTATATAGTATCTCTTGCGTTATATATAGAAAACAAAGTGTTTTTCTCCCTCTTCCAATTCTCGATTACCTTCAGAACAAATAAAACAACCTTGACCTCCTAATCTTTCATCCCCATCGCCTCTTAATCCCTCACCCAAACAAAAACAGATGATATCATTTTACCTCAGCATGGGCCATCGTTTTTAACACACCGAAACCAACAATGGCCATAAAAAAAAGATACATTTCATATATATATAAAAAATAGTAAACTAAATACAAAATGTAATTTTCTCGGGAAAACGGACCTTTATACATCATGTCCGGAAAGAAATCTCTTCCGGTGGGGGGGAGCACGTGCAAATGTGGCAGATCGTATTTGTTTTTGCGAGTTTACGTAAGCAGAAAAAGTTAATTTCTCACGCTAATCCATGAAGTGCGGAGGATGCGGTTGGCTGAAAATGAATACATTTTTATTTTGTAGAGATGCACTTGTATTTGATTTTGTCGCCAATTGCATCTCGAGGACCGCACCCACGATTACCTGAAGCCAGATCGAGGCAAAATTGAAGGTGCGGTCTTTTGCTTATACGAACCAGCAGACAAACCCGGATGCAGAAAACGCTCTTTAAATGTCATAAGGAGGAAATCCTTGTTTCCAACAGGTGTTTTATGGGTGTTCTATGGAACTCTTTCGCGTAAGCGAAATAAAAAATAAATCACAGTTTTGAGTGTTATAGTAGTGTTTTTCGAAGCGGTTTGGCCATGACAAATAAATAAAAAAGCTACAGTTTAAGTGCCTTACACGGAAGGAAATTCTATAATTTTATACTATGAATACCATCTTGCTCTAATGAATTATCTTGCCTTGAAAATGGAAGAATAATTTAAAGATTTTAAGTAATATTTAGCAATTGCAAGCTTTTTTTTTCCTGCATTTTGATTTCCTTTTTTAAAAATAATTATTCATCCATTTTTGTAGAAAAATGCATCTCTCTCGCAATTTAACCTTTTATAAGCTAATATTTTATAAGATGAGTTACTTGGAAACTAATCATCTAACTTATGGAGGGAACTAATCTATCTTATAAAATTATTTGGAAACTAATATACAAGCCATCAGTCTGGGCAAATTTATAATATTCTTTTAAATATGAATTTTTTTTGAAGGGGGGGGGAGCATAAGTTGCTGATTAAAAAAAATATCATGGCTGCCAACTTATAAATTTTATTTATACAAAAGAAATTTTTTATACAATTTTTTTAAAAGATAAATCTTAATTTAAAGATAAGTTTCAAGAATGTCAATCTTAATCGTTTTGAAAAAAGTTCAAGGGAACGTTGATCCTTAACGAATTAATAATGAAAATAGTTATACTTTTGTCTGAAGTCATGCGCTCACAAGATTTTTTTTAAAAACTAAATTCACGTTAATTATCAGCTTAGCTTAATCTTAAATTTAATACCATTTATATGTTTTTTTTTAATAAAAGTTCTTTTCACATTGTTCAAACAGTGTCAGCGGTATATGAAGCGTTTCTTTAAAGATTCTTTCGACGGTTAATATAAATAAAGTGACCAGTGCCTGATTTATCATAAGGCCTGAGAGACCCCGGCCTATCATTTCTGGGGGGCGCCTAAATGTTACAAATTTTTTTTAATTTTTTTTTTTTATTAAGAATTGTCTATTGAAATTATGAGTTGACAAAGATTGAATCAAACATAGACTCAACTTTACTCATACATCGTAATTTACTTGTGTTATAAATAATTTAAAAACACTTCAAGATTAAACAAGGTGTACCGGGCTCGAATTCTAGCAATAGCTGGTCGATTCAAATCCGCATCCGGCTTGCATGACCACAGTGCTGACGTGAAATATCCTCAACGACAGACGGATCATGGGTTAGAGTCCCTTTGCCGTTAGGCTAACCGTGGGAGGTTCTCGTGGTTTTCCTCTCCATGTAACGCATATGCGGGTTAGTTCCATCGAAAAGTCCTCCACGAAAGCAAATTTCTCCCATTACTTGATCCAGGAGTTCCCTTGTCTTCTGGATTGGGTTCAGATTTACAAGTCTATGGAGTTGAACTTTAGTACTCGTGAACCCAAAAAATGGGTCGACTGTTCAACGATGGTTATAAAGTAATAACCAAGGGGTCTCAGGGGTGAAAGCGAGACGGAAAAGAGGAAAGGCTGGTAGTAAAACCATTTCAGTTATAGCTAGTTTTGGGGAGGAGTTTACTTATTCTTTTTTTGAATTTTTCAACAATATCTACTTTATCTTGGAAAAGAAGCAGTTTTATATATATGCCAGAACTATAAAAGAAATCTTGATAGTTACAGATATTTCATTTTTTTCGAAAAAAATACTGGAATGAAATGTTTTACGTACCAGGTTTTTCTCTTTTCCGTCTTGCTATATAAGGGCTTTCACCCATGAGGGGTCTCTAACCTCAACTTTCACCTTTCAGTTGCGCTTCGGCGATTTATTATTTATTTCCACTCAGATGAATTAGTTGGAGCCCCTAGCGGGGCTGATGCTAAGATAACCAACACATATGAGTATGAGTAGGGGTCTCTAACTATTTGTGCCTAAGGCCGTCTCATTTCCAGATCAGGCCCTGGAAGTGATGGTTTATATGCCCTTGTAAAGTTGAAGAGCAGTAAGCAAAAGTTAGAGGATCTGAAAATACAGAGTTCACACTTATGCCAACTTCTCCCATTAAAACGCAATTTTTTTTCTTCAAATATTTAAAATCGTAATAAATTTTAAGTTTTACAATTTCATTTTTTCACTTAACCCCTTAACAATTATATTATTTTCGGTGAAACGGTCATGAAAGTGCCTTTTTTTTATTCAACAAAATTATATATATATATAATATATAAAAAAAAAAAGGTGTGTATGCAATATATGTATTCATTTTTGATTTAAGGAACATTTTTTAACTTGAAATTTAAACAATTTAATTTCTTGGGTGAAGCTAACATTCAGGGTTATTGAGATTGAATGTTACTTTTCCAGTAAGGAAGGAAATATTTGAAAATACGTGTTTTAAACATTAAAGCAGAATTTTATTTAACTTACGCATAATAGTAATAAATATTAGTTTTTTTTTGCATGATAAATTTGAAAGCATAAGATGAAAAGGTCAACATCGCATTCCAGTTACATTAACTCCTTGACATATCATTTTAATATTCTAAACTGCACGGAATTATTAATTTCTTGATATGGAGATGATCTTTGATTGCACTATAAACAACTAGCAGCGTGATGTTGACAGAGATACCAATTGCTCCAGGACCAGGGTTGAAAGCATATATATATCAAGATGAAAAAGTGTAAAAACTGGTAACAAATATTTATTTTTCATTATTTTATTTAATAATAATCGAAAAAAAAATTTAAAATGTAAGGTATAACTTTTTTGTATTATTTTAAAGAATATAATTTTACAAGGCGAAATACAAAATGTGAGCAAAATCAGTCAAATAGTTTCTGAGAAATCAAATTTTAAATATCAGATTTTTTTCAAATCCGAATCCATCGAAAAAAAGGTAGGTACATTTGAGGAAGGGAACTCTGCCCCATGATCTGATCACCACCGAGGATATTTTACGTCAGCACTGTGGTCGGTGCGAGCCGGGTGCGGAATTCGAATCTACCAGCCTTTGCTGAGATTCGAACCCGGTTCACCTCATTGGAAGGCGATCGCTCTTTCCCCACAGCCACCACGGCTCAAAAGCAATGTAGAAAAAAGGTGTGCAATTATCAAAATTTATCAAAAATTATTAAATTACTTCTTAGTAATTTCGATGTCCTGTTTTTGAATTGGCTTCCAGTTTTTAAAGGGCATGATTTCAAAGTCTGAAAGTTATCAATCATATTAAATTCAAAGAGAAAAGAATTTTAACCGGATTAGCGAGGAATATAATTTTTAAAAAATCCTCTTTCATCATTTTAATCGCATATTCTTAACCATTACTTTTTTAAAAACTTCGATGGAGTGAATAATAAGTGCTACGTAGGGAGTGCTCTTCTCTGCTACGTAGGGAATGGTGGGAAAACGGTGGTAATAGATTTCAGTTTATGATGTGGTACGATAAGGTCAGATTTCTTCTGTCTTAAGTTATTTTTAAAAGAGAAGATAGGTCTTACACGTATATAAACCTATACGTTGTACATTCAGACAAAGAAATAAAAAATTTAATTTTTTTTTTAAAATTAAAGTTTCGAAACACATTTCAAATTTGCAATCCGCACACAAGGAAATAAGGAAAAACATAAGGAACACATAAGGAAAAAAATCAAGGAAAAAAATTTGTTTGTATGAATGAAACAAAAATTTATTATCCAGAGAAATTCAAAGGCGCCATTCTGCTCCGCTTTGTAAAAAATATTTTCTAGTGGTAATAAAATTTAATTTTAGTATAAAGTAATTTTTCTACCACAACAAATCAAGTATTCAAAGTAACAAATGAAATGTAACTTTTAAAAGTAACAAAACATGTACATTTATTACAACATGTACATTTCATTTACATTTCATTTGTTACTTTTTTCAAAGTAACAAATGAAATGTAACTTTTCAAAAGTAAGCATAACTTTCCTTATTCAACAAGTTTTATTATTTATTTCGTTGCCAATTTACTAAAAGTAGGGGAGAGTGGGGTCAATTGTAACAGGGTACGATTGTAACAGAGCAAAAATTTCGAGTGTCGGGTTCTAGATTTGATTCCTAGGTGGCGCACAAGGTGTATTTAATGAATCTACATGTACACACCTGCTGGCAACCATTTTTATGTACTTTTGAAAGAGTTGCATCACAAAAGATATTTTCACGCTACGTAAGTACTTTTTTTGGTATTAGAATATTATATTGTAACAAAGTAATTTTATTTAAACAAATAAAAATTATTAACCGAATATGTAAGTGAACACCTTAATTAACATTTCAATAAAAAAAAATAGTTTTGTTAATTAACTAGCATTGTTTTTAACAAATGAAGCTGAAATGGCGTCATGGGGACGTTTGTAACAATAAGGAAAGGGGCGATTGTAACAGCTGAAAATAAATAATCTTATGTTTACAAACCATTACTTAACTCTTTAAGAACCACCAATAGTTTCCTATATCATTTATATTATGTTGCATGTGCATTATTTTATTTGTTCCCTTTCACAGCATAAATTAAAATTTTAAACCCCTTAAAGTTAAAAGTTTAACCCTTTAGGTCTCTGCTCATAATTATTTTTACTATTTTTTCTCCTAAAATATCACTACTATTTTGATCAATAAAAAAATATATCACAACTATGATAATATGTATAATTGACTATGTTTTAGTTGAATTTATGAACTGTTACAATTGACCCCGTAAGTGGGGACAATTGTAACAACTGCACGACTGTCAAAAATTGTTAATAACTAATATAATATAACATTTAAAATAAGGTATATATTTATTTTCTAGTAGAGGATAGTCTACTTTATTCGTCTGTCAATTAATACTAATAATATATTGGATTTTTTGTTAGTTAAAAATAGTTAAGTAAAAAATGTTACAATTGACCCCACTCTCCCCTACTGCAGAAAGCGGAACAATTGGCACCTCTGAAAATTTGTCTACCTGACTTCTATACATGAGCTTAAGTTATTTATATTTAATGATAGACAAAATATTTTACCTTTTATTTATAAAAATACTAGTAAATAACCATACCCTTCAAGATAAAAGATTTCAGCAATTAATTTTTCCTGGCGTTGTAAATAAAAGCTGAATTTTTTTTAAAAGCAGCACAATTTCAGAGACTCCAACTGTTTGAAGCTCTTGCGAATCATTTTTTAAAGTAGTAGTGAACTAAACAGAATTATATACTAACCAGAAAAAATTAATAAGCATGTCTGCCTACTACTTCGCTTTTTGCAGCATATTATACAGAGTGATAGACATTTAAAAACCAAAGTTATCAGAATTTTTGATAGCTTTTTTAACATTTTAAGAGCCTCAGCACGAGTCGAAAACGATGGAAAAAGGCTCGTTGCATACGAAATTTTAAATCATAAATATGAAGTGGTGTGGAAAATAAAGTTTCAATAAATAAAAAATGATAAATTAAAGCATAAGCATAGCTACCACTATAATAAATATTTACAGAAAGTGTTGAAAGATGGCAGCAACGAATAAGTTGTAGTTAAATAAATATAATTTTTTCCAGGTGTGTACAAAACCAGAATGAAGGATAATTTTTGAAACAGATAAAAAAATTTTTTTTTTCTTTTCGGAGCACACGTTTATATGACTCTAAATATATCCTGGGCTGCCAACTATTTGTAAAAATTTATTCTAATGGTAGCTATGATCATGTTTCAATACATTATTTTTTTTATACATTTAAACTTATTTCCGCACCACTACACAGAAATGATTTAGAAGTTCATGTGCAACACCATTTTGTTCCTGTTTTCTCGTAGTGAAACTTTTAAAATGTTGGCAAAATTACCGAAAATTCTGAAGACTTTCGTTTTTAAATGTCTACCACACAATAGAATATTTTGTGAAAAAAGACTATTTGTCTAATCATATTTCATGTGCATAGTGGTAGACAATTCAATTTATTAAATATAAAGCAGAAATGTCAGCTTGTCCTACGCCTCCTATAACTGAAAGCCTCCACGCGGTTTTTTGTAGGTCGTCCGATCAGACAACTATGAAGATTAACCTATTTGTGAAAGAACAATTTAATATGAAATCTATTAAAAATTAGAAAGTGGTAGCAAATGTATGTCAAAAAATTTGTTTAATTAATGAATATAATTGTTTTTTTTTTTACTTGTCTACCACTACAGATTCAATTCTCAAATATATATGATAAATTTCTCTTAACTCCTTTTAATATAGAATTTGGATCATACGTACCAGCGGTTCGTCTTTTAAATAATCTGCGCAGACTACTTATAAGAAACCGTGCGGAGACTTGTCCCGCCTTGAAAGAAAAATATCTGCTAGTGGTAACGAAATTTAAGTTATTATCGGTTTAGTATTTTTCATTTTAAATAGTTTTTCCACCACTGCATATCACAAAATTCGATGCAACACATGGGTGAAAGCCCTTATATAGCAAGATGGAAAAGAGAAAAACCTGATACGTAAAACATTTCATTCCAGCATTTTTTTCGAAAAAAATTAAATATCTGTAAGTATCAAGATTTCTTTTATAATTCTGGCATCTATATAAAACTGCTTCTTTTCCAAGATAAAGTAGATATTGTTGAAAAATTTAAAAAAAGAATAAGTAAACTCCTCCCCAAAACTAGCTATAACTGAAATGGTTTTACTACCAGCCTTTCCTCTTTTCCGTCTCGCTTTCACCCCTAATGTAACACATGAAATACAACTTTATTGCACTCGTCTCGTTGTAACGCCTTTAAAGAAAAGGGCGGAGATCCTTACACAATTTAATTTGCTCCAATTTATTTAAATTTTTACAGATAGCGGAGCAATTGGTATACTTTTATCAACGCATCACTCTTTCGAGTAATTTTAAAATGCTTTGAACCTTGCTAACTGATATCTGAAGCTTAAAAAATTGATCTAATATTTAAAAATTTATTTCATTTATTTACAGTGGTGGCTAAAAACGTTTTATTTCGTATTTATTAAAATACTAGTGCGTTGCCATTGTAATCACTAAAAAAAAATATATATTTTCTGAAACTTCAGAAGTTTTGTGATTGTTAGAAGGTGTGCATTAAAATGTATCCCTAATGCATACCCAAAGTATCTATTTGGATACCTCACCAAATGTAGGATACCCGTAACCTTGAAAAATAAAAAAGTGGTGCCTCAAGACTGTATGAAATTTCATAAACTAAGGTTCAATTTACTTTCTTTTACAGAATCAGTTTTGAAGCTTTTACACCACTATAAGAGAAATGAAAATATTTTTAGTCTTAATAAATATTTCGAAGTATGTATATTTTTTAAATTTACAGCTACTACTTTAAAACATTTTCTAGGTCGTGCTTGTTCAGAATATATCAGAATTGAATAGCCCTTTTCCCTAAACTATCACTCCATTAATTTAAACTCAAACACTCACAGTTTAAAACACGTCAGTTCATCGGCACCACGGTATGCGAGCAACCCAAACGGGTCGCAGCCATGGGGAAGGTAAAATTGGTAACTTAAGGGTTATGAAGCAACCCAGAAACGAGTGGTATTACCAGGACGCCTGGGTCATCACTATAACTGAGTCACAAACAAGGTAGTTGCCGGACTATCTATCCCTAATATAACCTTTTCTTTGTCGTTGACAGATTTTTGTCAATCTCGTGAAAATATGTAAATTGTTGTATATATTTTTTGTTTTATTATATCAGCGTAAATGTTAATATTATTCTGACCCCTGTAAATATTATTATATTCTAATCTAGTTCCCACTCAGATGAATTAGTTAGAGACCCTGGCAGGGCTGATGCTAAGATAACCACCACATATGAGCATGAGTTCTAATCTAGTTTAATCTCAATTATGTTTAATTTCCTATCGATTTCATCATAAGTTGAACCGATTGGTTTCCCAGTCATGACTAGACCATTTGGTGCTAGCCGCTCCCTCTCCCCCAAACTCTACTTCCACTTCACATATTCCCCCATTATCAGACGAATCAGTTAATGTATCGCGCTGAGATTTGAGCTGTGTTCTAATGTTCTATCAGATTTGAAGAGGTTTTATTATATAATCTGAGTTCCAGTGGGTCTTGTAAATTTTAAAAGTGGTAGCAAAAATTAAACAATTGTCAATAATTTAATTTCTGTGTAACTACCACTAAAAATTGTTTTCCAAAGAGAGTATATATGCAGAAAAATTCCAACGATAAGCCGACCAGGTGACAGAGTGGTTGCGGGTTCGAATCCCGCTCAGGGCATGGCAGAGATGCCAACTTGCTCCGGACACCAAATATTTTTTTTAAAGTGGTAGTTTATCAATTGTGATTCTTGGTTTAATAAATTCAAATTAGTAGATTTCTATCCACCACTATTTCTAAAAAATTGGTAGGCTTATATAATTCACCACTTTATAGTACGAATGTCGCGCTACACCTTTTAAAAAGCATGCAAAAATAGTCAAATATATGCGAAATTTACTTTGTATTTATTTACCGTTTTTCTAATTATTTTGGCGTGTCCGGACAACACCTCCTAGAAAAGAGTAGGCCTCTGCACGGGTTACCATAAATATCCTTTAGTAGTCCAAACGTAATGACATATTTCGTATTTTCAACCACTGCGCAGCTTAGTACCCCGAACGTAATGACATCTTTCTTATTTTTCATCAACTGCGCAGTTAACTTCGTCACATCGGACTACTAAATTGATCCGTGCTGAGGCCTTCAGACTTCTAGGAGGTGTTGGTCCGGAGCAGTTGGCATCTCTGGCATGGATGTTTCTTTCTCTGTGTTCGATGTCTTTTCTTCTGTGTGAATGTAACCCGCCCCATAAACGGGTTTGTGGTTATATGACGAGGGCGGTGCTACTCCACCGCCGTGGCTTAGCCATAGGTGCTCACTGGGTAACGATAAGAGAGTAGCAATTCTGGCGTTTCTGAGGCCAATGGTTAATAGACCCAAGTGCCCGCCATTAACTAACAAAAAAAAAAAAAACTTAACGATAATATGGTACATATGAAAATAAATATTTCCAAGCATTATCCTAAATTTACTACCACTACTAAAATTATTCATGGACCATAGATACCTTGTATAAGATAATTTGTGAATAATTGCGTTTCAGTGTTAAAAAAAATCTACGCTATGTGCTAAAATGTCGTGGTTTTCAAAATTTTCAAGTACACAAAAAATTTTTGTGCTATATTAACTTTCCAATTCTTTACTTTTCTTGATAATAAATGCATAGCTGACAGCAGCTACAGATTGAGCGGACTATTTAATTTTTATATTTAAAGTGGTAATGAATCTTTTTAATGGGATATCTGCAAGTGGCGTAGTGTTGGTATCTCAATCCTGATTGCTTGTTGAAACGTGGCATTTGTTTACGTTAGCAACGGTTCATTCCATTCTATTTCAAATAAGTTAAGCCCATCAAGTATCAATTCTTTAAGTGACTCATTCTAAATTCTTTCACAACGATTCTTTCTTAAAGATTTCAATTCTTTCGTTATATGTTTACACAGAGACTTAACACAAAGACAGACACGAAGCCTTGTGGAACAAAAACAAACTAATTATGGATCGAAGTTGCCAGATACACAAAACAAAAATGTATCACGGTTACAATAAAATACAGAAACAAATAATACATTTAAGTAAAGTAAAAGAAGTAGGCGAGGAAGAATTGTATTTCAACTAATTCGATGTGCCATACGGCTCTGTATTTAATTCACTTCTCGTTAATTAGCATTCTCGTTAATTAACATATGCAGAATAACGAAGCTCAACTTTGATATGCCATTTTGCCGATAAAAATGAACTGGTGCTGACATCACATGTCACATGTGTGGGTACGGAAGATCTTCTTCTTGAAGTGCAAGTACCCAATTCCTGAATTTATTAATTTTATTTTACATGATTTTCATTATCACTAAAAGCAAATATATCCATCTCATATAATAAAGCGAGTCATAGAAATGAAAATTAGTGCTTGCCATAGCAATTAGGAAAAGTTAATTTTATATACAAATGTTAATTTTATATACAAATATATACAATTAATTTTATATACAAAGCTAGTTTTTTACCACTCACACTAGCACTTGAGAAATATTTCCATGGAAAGAGTGAAAGTTGGCAACGAGGATACAACAGGCGACTAAAGATGTAAAAAGTAGTGATTAATAAAAAGTAAAAATCTATTAAAAGATATTCAAACTAGTACTTTTTTCTAGCATATTTCCTTCAATTTCAGAGATGCCTAATAAGCAGAGATGCCAACTGCTCCGGACAAGCTAAAATAATTTAAAAAACGGTAAATAAATACAATAAAAGTTCGAAAATATTTTACTAATCTCTCTTACTTTTTAAAAGGATTAGCATGAATTATACAAGCCTTCGAATTATTTTGAAATAGTGGTGGATAAAAACCTAATAAATTAAATTTATTAAACCAAGAATCGCAATTAATAAACTACCACTCGAAAATATTAATTCGCTGTCCGGAGCAAGTTGGCATCTTTGAATAAGTATTATAATACCACTAGAAAATAATAATTCGAATAAATAATTTCTAGTGGTAGTTAATTTTATTATGATTCTTAGTTTAATGAATTTAATTTATTAGATTTTTATCCACCACTATTTCTAAATAATTCAAAGGCATATATTATTCACCACTTTGAAAGATCTTAGTCATGCTTGACATTTTGAAGAGTAAGCAAAATTAGTCAATTACTTGCAAATACTAGTTTGAAGTTATTTAGTGTTTTTTAAATTACTTTGGCGTCTCCAGAGCAATTGGCATTTATGCGGTATACTGTTGAAGGTTTAAATATGAATAATTGATAATGAATATTATGTTGGTAAGTATGATTGAATAATAAATTTAATAAATAAAAATTAATTAAGCTATTACCACTTCTTTAATTTTTTGCTGCCTGTGGCTTCCAAGGTTGGCAGGTTTGCTAGATGAGAGAGAAAAATATAAAAGGTATTTTTTTTTTTTTATCTCCATATAATTGAAAGTGCAGCTGATTTTTGGGCAAGCTGAGACCACACTCGACATAATCCATATCAATTCGAATCTCATAAATGACATTGGCGATTATTGAAATAAATTTTTTTGTCATTTCTTCCAGTAACTATTGTAAAGCAGCTGAAAACTTTTTTTGTGACAATTATCTCTAAAGTAGTTCTACACGGGAATACATTAAAAGCAGGTGGAGAAAGCATTGACCACCAACGGTCAAACCTCACCAAAAAAAAAAAAAAAAAAGAATGACGACAAAAATCGAATTTGACACAAACTGCGTCATTTAGGTGAATGAAATCACCACCCCTGAAATTGTCACTCGAAACAAAAAGCCACGGAAAGGAATTCGAATCACTCTCAAAAACAAATTTTTTTTTTTCTTCTCTATGTTCGAATGTAAGAATCTAATTCTCATTCGGGGTGGAGTTATCACCAGCTGCCGGACATGAAAAAGTCAGGACTGCGTGTGTCGGGCAGAGGGTGTCACAAAAGTCCAGGCGAAAGGTCATTTTGTCCAGTTGTGAATCTGTCCAAATGAAATGCGTTTATGTGGTTGTATAATAAGTAAAGCAGAAACCAGCTGCTTTATATCACATTATTTTCGGGCTTGTTACTTAAAAAATTTTTTGTTCAGCTGTAGACCTCTTTCAAAATATATTTTGTGTATTTTAATCATATAAATGCATAAATTCTTTGCGTTTATCGTTCAAATTAAAGTTTGTGTACCTTAATAATAGTAATGTATAAACTCTTTGCGTTTCTCTTTCAAATTAAAGTTTGCGTATCTGAATAATATTAATGCATAAATTCTTCGCTTTTATCGTTCAAATTAAAGTTTGTGTACCTTAATAATAGTAATGCATAAACTCTTTGCGTTTCGATTTCAAATTAAAGTTTGCGTATCCCAATAATATTAATGCATAAATTCTTTACTTTTATCGTTCAAATTAAAATTTGTGTATCTTAATTATAATAATTCAATAATTCTTTGCTTTTCTCTTTCAAATTAAAGTCTATGCATCTTAAGAATATTAATGCATAAATTCTTTGCGTTTATTCTCTTTCAAATTAACGTTTCTTTATCTAGATAATATTGATGCATAAATTCTTTGCTTTTTCTCTTTCAAATTAAAGTTTGTGTACCTTAATAATAGTAATGTATAATCTCTTTGCGTTTCTCTTTCAAATTAAAGTTTGCGTATCTCAATAATACTAATGCATAAATTCTTCGCTTATCTCTTTCAAATTACAGTTTGTGTACCTTAATAATAGTAATGTATAAACTCTTTGCGTTTCGATTTCAAATAAAAGTTTGTGTATCTTAATAATAATAATGCATTAATTCTTTGTGTTTCTCATCAAAAATGAATTTTGTGTATCATTAATGAATAAACTCTTTCAGCTTCACTTCAAAATCTCCCAACAAGCTACAGTTTTTACGAAATTTAATAATATATATTTCTAACCAGGATTTTTTAAATTTCACTCGAGTGAATTTTAAGTGTCCGCACTTCTTTGCTACTTACGGAGTGGTAGGAAGAAGGTTATAATACATTTCATTTTATGATTCGATAGGTTAAGGCCATATGTTTTTTGTCTTAAGTGTTATTTCAATGTAGCAGGCAAGTGTGTATGTGTGCATTCAACGATACTTGTACATTCAAAAAAATAAATAAACTTAACTTAAAAAAAAAAAAAAAAAATTCTGTAGCTTTCGGATCAAAACTAATTTCAGATTCCAAATTCCTACACCCGAATAATGTCAGAACAAGCACTAACTTAACACGTTCAAGCCGGGGTGACCCACCGGTTGGTCACGCTAGATTGTCTCATCTTGGCAGCGCATCGGAGTAAAAACTGGTAACAATAAATTTCATTTTTTAGTTTTTTTCCGGGAATAATAAAAATCCGTAACAACCAATTGTTTTTAACGGATGCAATTTTTATATTGAATTGCATCTTCGCCGTGATAAATTTCCTTACAGTGAATTGTTATTGTTGAGAATAGATTAACTCCTCCCGAATATTATCTAATATTGAAATAGTATTTTCTCTTTTCCCGTACCAGTATTTTCACTTTTCCCGGCGTGAACGTGTTAAATGCAAATTTTCGTTAGCCCTCCAGTGTTGTTAGCATAAAAAATTATCTGGCAACACTATTCACAAACTATTTTATTCCACTCACAACGATTTGGATTCACAGATTTGGTTCTCGATTCCAGAGTGGCCAATTTTTTCAGATTTTCCGTAAAATTTCTCTCTTTCATTTAAAGTGATAGTAATAATTTTGTTTCTCTATTTTAAATTTTGATACATAAATTTAATAAAAAAATATAATTTTATCCTTCCACTTGAAATCATTAAATTAAATATATATATAAATGCTGAAAAATAAATAGTTTATGGAAACAGCAACAGAAAGAGTAAAAAGTTGCAGGTACGTTGTTCATTTTCCACAAACACAGAGATGCCAAATGCCCCGGACACGCAAAAATAACTAAAAATACGGTAACTAACTACAAATTAAATTTTGCAAATATATGACTATTTTGCTTGCTTTTTAAAACGGACACCATGTTATAACTACTACAAAGTGGTGAATTATATAAGGCTACGAATTATTTAGAAATAGTGGTGTATAAAAATCTACTAAATTAAATTTATTGAACCAAGAATCACAATAGATAAACTACCACTTTAAAATCTATATTTGCTGTCCGGAGCATGTTGGCATCTCTGCAAACAGACTACCTTCCCTTCTTCTATTAAGATTTTACAACCAATTCCTCAACAATAGGGTAACTATGCAGCCCTTAGGAGTTAGGGTAACGATTTTTTAATTTGTCGTATCTTCCAGCATGCTATATTGCTAGCAAATACATAAGAAAAAATTCAAATTGAAAAGAATTTAACATTCGATTAGCTTGGTTTCTAATTTATATAAAGCACGTTTATTTTTTTAAAGTGGTTGCTAATTTAAGTCATAATATTTTTTTTATTATATGTAAAAGTAATAAGCAATGTCTTTCTCTGCTCCTTTTTTTAAATTTAATGTGTTTTATAAAATCATTTAATTGAAGACATAGTAGTGTAGAAACACATGTGAACTTAATGTATTTCAGTAGTTATTAACTGATTAGATGAAAATTCATATAAATGGCTGAAAAAAAAAAACTAAAACGTGGAACTATTTTATGAAATATGAAAGGATGCCGTTTACACGGATTCCAGGGTATACTTGTGAGAAATTTTTTTTAGCAAATTGGTTAAAAATAATTTTATATTAAAGTGTGGAGATGCCGACTTGCATCACTTTGTGGGAAAATGTGTGTCGTGGGAAATATATATGCAATGCACCGAAAAAAAATAACAAGAAAAAAAAAAACTTATTTTCCTGAATAATTTTTTATCCAATCATCTTCACGTTCCAAAACTCATTCTTAATGGTACAAACGTGTGAAACGTCTTTTTTTCAGCGGATTCAGATTTCTGATCCCCAAAATATGGGGGGGTAGCCGCAATCTGGGAAATATGGTCCCAATACTTTGGTCAGGAGAGGGCTCCGAAGTTTGGATCCCTTCATTACCCATTGGCAAAATGGGTCTTGTTTTGGATTTCATGGCGTCCTCACTTTTCAACTGCAATAATCAAGAGTAATAATAACCAGTGCGCATGCGTTGCTATGGTCACCCGCTGCTATTTGATAATTTTATTTTAGAATTTTTTTTTTTCACTTTTAATTTTGTTATGCATTAAGTGGGTGAGTTTATTTTTGAGATATGGAACCAGAGGATACCATAAATACTTCTTGAGTTGTAAATAAAAGAGAATTTCATCATTCGAGCGATATTTCAGCTTTTATTGATAGTTCAAACTGGATCGTTTTCAGTACCAATGCAGGTGAATATCACAAATAAAGAGGGTCCAAACTGATTGAAACGGTCCCAAAAGTTAAAGTTTATGCAAAGAAACAAACGTTGCTAAGCCTTAAACTTACCGAGGCTGAAAAAGCCAAAGGGAGCAGACGGAAATACCTTTAAACGTTATACGCAAACAGAATAAACGAAAGGATTCCGTTCGCAAACGCAAGCATGAAGCTCGTCCCTCACAAAAGTACCAAAGTGGTTGTAGTGGACCGTAGGCTATTTTCCACGCAATATAAATAATTTATTCACTATCATGTAAAATTGAAAAAAAAAACTTTTTAAGTATGAACTTGCGAATCCTATACGGGTGTATAATGCAGCTTACAATCTCTATCAAGCATCATTGTATCTATCTGAAAATGTTAATATTGATCTCTATTGGCTGTTCAATGTCTATTCACTCATCAAAAGAATTTACACAGAATGTGTCTGAGCTGCATTTAAATATGTCTGCGAAATTGTGCAATGAGCAGTTCAACAGGATTTAACAGTTAAAGATGCCCAAGATAAAAACACAATAAAATTTCTTTTCCAAAAAAAGAAAAAATTAGACTGCAACCATTTTGCAGTTCAAACAGTCTCACTTTTTTTAAATTCGATTTCTCAGGAACTATTCGACCGTTTTGCTAAAATTTTGTATTTTCCAGTATAAAATTACATTCTTTAAAATGAGGCAAGAAATTGTGCATCTTACTACTAAAATTCTTTTCGACCATTCTTAAATAAATTAATAAAAAATAATAAATATTTATCTGAAGTTTTTTTTGCAAGGAATTATGTATGGGTGGACGAATTTCATAATTGTGTGTAAAAATGTTCAATTCGCTCTTAAAATTCTAGAGATATAGCCAAATACGCAAAAAGTAAAATTAACAGTATGGGATTCAAACTTTGGAGAAATTTCCTGGCTATTGGGAACATATTTCTCCTCATATTTTGGCTGCCAGAAATCCAAATCCGTCGAAAAAAATATGTGTTTATTCAAAGAAAGTACGTTTTTGTGTCTGATTTCCTAACTTAAAACATCGTTTGCACTTATTATTTAGCATATTTGAGGTTACCCCTTTGAACCATTAAGATTGAGACCTCAAACGTGAAGATTCGGTCATAAAATCAAAAGTTATTCAGGGTGGTCCATTTTGTTTTTTAGGCACTGTACAAAACATGTTTTGAATCAGTCAGTCAGCAACCCTAGTCAGTCTAGCAATCCTAATTGTATAATGTTACAAACCACTTGAAATGTAAAGCTAATTACTCTTAACCCGTTTTGTCCCGAAACTATGTATTGAAATGATACAAAAAGTGGTTTTATGGAAAAAGGGATATAATATATTATTGAACTTAATTGGTTTTTCTACTGTTAGGACATTCAAAAAGTCTTTGATAGATCAGAAAGTACTTTCTCCTTATAATTCTAGATCTAATCAGAAATAACTAAATCATTGTGGTATCTGAGAATCTTTTAATTCACCCAGATAAATGAAAATGTTGAAAAAAGTTTCCCACCACAATGAATGTCCTTGAAAAAAGGAACTGCCCTAAATATGTGACGCTGGGCGTTAACCGGTTAAACGCTTAGTATCCATTTTTCATTGAGCAGCAAAAAATTAATGAAAGTCACTTTATTGTTCACGAGGCTAGGTTTGCATCTGCAGAGATGCCAACTTGCTCCACTTCGAAAAAATAAATTTTGTAATGGTATTGGGATTTAAGTTACTTTTAGTTCTGTATTTTTAATTTTATGTAAATTTTTCACCACTACATATCAAGAAGACAAGGAATCAGATGAAATTCATCTTCATTGCAATTGCTTCGTTTTAATAACTACCCCAATGTTGCTAAATTCAAAATGTTTTTACCTCAATGTAATTATTTTGATGATGTCTGGGATAGGCTAGGTTTGCCCAGGTGTCCAGTTTTTCTTAATAAAGCAAGCAAGCAATTGCTTCGTGACGATATTGCTAAAGAGTAGACGTAATTATCCTTATTCTACAAGTCTTACTATTTAATTTGCTACCATTTTATTAATACTTTTGCGGAAATCATTGCTAAATAAAACATCCCAGCACATGTTAATTTTCAGCTTGACTAAGAGTTTCATTAGTAATCTTCAATTCCGCGAAAGGTTACAGAATTTACCAGCTGCAACTTTAAAAAAAATGTTCCGGAGCTCCAAGGAGTTATAAATAAATACAACTTATGGAAAACGAAATTTCTTATTTAACATTGCAAAATAATATAATACAATGACAATATAAAACATTGTAAATATTGTATCGTAAATTACAGAAAACCTTGTGAATGTGCATTAGAATTACTATACAATCTACATTTTATTTTTCAAGTACTTTTTTTTCTTCAAACTTTCATGCCTAGAAAACTCGATTAACCCTTTCGCGCCGACTGTCACAAATACGTGACAGCATAAAACCGTATCAACCAGGGTAAAAAGATAAAACTGGTAATCAAAGTAATTCTTTAGCAGTTTATTTGTGGGCGGAGTTATAATTGTTTGATTTATTTAATTCACCATTACTTTGTTCAAAATAAAACTATTTAGTTATACTTTGAATTAACATTGATTATATATATGATTAAACTAACAGTAATTGAAGTAAAAGCAAAGTAAGTCTGTGAAATTAGCAACGACTACATTTAAGTTACCGTTTTTTATTTAATTACATCCTGATTTTGTACGAGTGCTTTTCTGAATCACCCGTCCCCAAAGGGTTAAGGCGGGCTCTTCAAACTGTAAAGATTGCTTATTATTCATAGTCAATTAAAATGCAATCATTCGGTCAAAAGATATTCAGAGTACATCGTTTTTTTTTTTTTTTTTTTTTTTGCACATTGAGAGCAAAATAAAGAAGTGAACAACTAGAATAAATTTTGATCTAATGATCGGGTAGATTTTGATCGAATTTTCACATACTCTATCTTAATGATTCGAGGTTCAAGTCTCAAATATGCTGATTACTTAGTGCAGTTTATATTTTAAGAAATCGACACCAAACATATTTTCTTTGAACAAATGTGTTTATTATGTGAGGTATTTGGATTTCTGACCCTCAAAATATCACAAAATAACCGCTATCTGAAGAATAGGGTTCCGATATCTTTAGACAAGAGAGCAATTAAAAATTTGGTCCCCATAACGTTTAATTCACTTTTAGCGTATTTCTTTATACCTCGTAAACTTTGTCAGCGATTCGCAAAATTTTCCCACTTTATTTATAGAATTCATTGATCTGAAGATAATTCAATCCAAAAAAACTTTTTTTATTAATTATTTATGGTTTATATTCGACAAAATTGTGATATGTATGGTGTTCAAATTTTTACTCCAGTTTAAAGTTTGTAACTTTAAATGACAAAATATAAAATTTGAACGAAATCCATTGAACAGTTTACAATAAATAAAGTTTTAAATATTTGACTTTTTAAAGTTTGATAACTCAAAAGCTATTTCATTGATTCAACACAACATTTCTATCCTGTTATTCTGAATTACATCCTTTAAAATAGTACGAAGGTTTGAACACCTTACAATTCAAAATTGTTTCCAATGTCATTAAATAAAATTATGAAAAACAAATTTAAAAAAAAATAGTACGTGGAGTCCCTCCGCGCGGAAGATGTGAAACTTCGTTATGTGGAAATGAAAATAGGAAGAGGTAGAAATTGATTTTTAGTGAAATCATATTGTTTCTTTATGACAAACTTTATTAACATTGCTTACAATTCACAATTGATCGCATCTTTTAATTATCATTTTCGAGTGGAGAAATATCCAAATCTATAACATTTACAATAGGATTATGATAACTAAAGTAAGATACGAAATGTTTGAGTTCTATTTTTTCAATATTTCTTGCAAAAACTGCATCAATGGTAGTTCCCCCTTTGGTTGTTGGATCATTCCTACCATTTATCATTTCCAATCCAAATTTGTCTTTAAGGAAGGTTAATAATGTTTCAGCTTCAGGTAACGAGAAATTCACATTAAAATCTCCTGCAAGGATCACAGGCCGCTCACAATAATCAATTTCTTCACCAGTAACGTCTGCCAGAGCTTGTGAACCTGCAGTGGATAGTGGCAATAAAGATTTTGCAATAAATAATTTAATATCCCTCATGGCTGCATTTGGTGAAATATAAATGGCAATTAGAAAAGAGAAAACCTAACAATCAATTGATATTCACAAGAGACGTACCTTGACATAACCTTAAATCCGTTTCATTGTCCGTGGGATTGTTTTCTCTCATTTTTTACAATTGTTATGCACTAAGTTTGAAAATAAAAGATACTACCCTATTAAATTATATGTGTATCAAATCGTGTGTGTGAATAACTAAAAATCTTCTGAAAAGTTGGTAAATATACCGAAGTAACCGAAAATCAGTAACTTTTAGTTAGAAGTTCTCCACCGTTTTATAGATAATTAAGTCGGAGCAGTTGGCATCTCTGAATTTGGTAGAAAGTAATTTTGCTTCAATACGTCAATAATTCAAACATATCTCTAAAATGATTTTTCAAATTCAATGTATTGTGGGAAAACTCTTAAACTATATTCAAAATGAGCGAAATTTTCGAAGAATTTAGTCGGTATAACTTAATAAAAGACTGTTGCCGAAAGTGGAGAAGTTTTCATGCCTGAAAATGTGCTTTTTGAGTTTACAAATAAATATTATTTTCAGAAACTAAATATTACACATTTATCAATAAATGATTGTAAAATAATAGTTGTGTTAATCATAAAATGTTGGATTTTAACATATTGCAAGCGGATCAGCTAAATAAAGTTTTTTGAAAATTTGAGCAATCTATAGAAAAGTTTAAAAAGTGGTAGCAAAACTACTTCGTTTCCGTTTTGTTTTTCGCAGAAATTATTCATTCGTGATTATACCTCATACATAAATCATTCGGAATGTATGTAATAAGTACGGCAGTCATTTGTCGTAATTTTTTTTATTCTTTTTAAATTGAAGTAGTAGCTATAGCGAAAGGAATTATAAGGAAATTGTGAAATTATAAGGAAACAGTATGCTCAAAAATTTGAATATTCTTGTTTTTTTTTTCATTCATAAAAATTCAACAGCAATGGCTAACAGAAAAAAAATCGAGTGTTTCCTCATACTCATATGTGGTCAGCCACCCTAGGGGCTCTAACTAATTCGTCTGTGTAAAGTTATTTTATTAATCAACGAAGCGCCGCAATGTATGGGGAAATCGAGTGTTTCACATGGCCGAAAGCCTATACATACCATGACGGAAAGAAACAAAAATTGGCACGAAAGGAATTTCATTTTAGAATTTATTCTGAGAAAAAAAAAATTCTGTAACTACCGAGATTTTTTTTTTTTTTTTTTTTACAATTATAGAATGTATTTAAATATATACATTACCATTCCAGTTCAAGCTGCCTGCACCTCATATTCTGCAATACAACTCTTACCCCACTCATCCCTAATTGTTCCTTACATCTTCGATGGAGAGGCAGATAGCCCTTCGGGCTAGGTGCCTCGTTCAACATAGATTATGTCAGTATATACATTACCATTCTTCTAAATAAAAAAGATATTGCTAAATAGTCTAAAGAAGCAAATAGATTTACTCCCCCTGAAAACTAGTTAAAAGTGAAACGGTTTTTTTACCACTTTTTCATCTTTCCCGTCTCGCTTTCACCCATAGTGCTTCCGAATACTAACTACGCTCTTTGTTGCTTCAAGACAGAAAGTTTGAATCCCTCTCTATCATCAGGGCTGCCAACTTTCTACGCTTTTTTTAAAAATTTATTCTAGTGTCAAAGTTACAGTTTTAATGTATTATATTTTATTTACCTAACACGTTGAATGCCATGGGAATCACCGGTGGCCGGCACAGAGTTTGTTCGTAGCACCACGGGGGTCAGCGGTGACCGACGAAGCCAAGATTATTAGAAGCACATAATTCGAGTAAATTATTATTTTTTTATATTATTATCGTTACTAAAATGGTTTTAAGAAATTAATGGAATATAGAACACACAAAAATCGTTTTATTTATATACAAAAAAATGCCAACTTGCTCTGGAAAGGGAATAAATATTTTCAAGTGGTTGTTCATTAATTTTGATTCTTGGTTCAATAAATTCAATTTATTAGATTTTTATTGACCACTATTTCTAAACAATTCGTATATATAATTCACAACTTTTTCTAATTGTCTCATGAAATTTTCGAAAATGAGTACAAGATATTGAGCACAATCCGCATGGCTATCCGATTGCTGGCACGGAGGAGAATTGCGAGAAAGTGATCTATGCTGTTCTAGGATGCCGACAACTGATGCTGGTCTTGCTCTACTGATGTCTTCTTCTTCCTTGCGATGTGGGTCATGAAGAATTGATGCTGATTATCCTGAAAGTTTCAAGGTGAGTGATGCTGATTTTGATCTCGTCAGGTTTCTGAGACGAGAGAGACAATACTGAAAACTGACCATTTTGATGTCTGGATTTTGATCCCGCCATTTTGTGTTTTCAAATCATGCCGTATCATAAAACAGCTCGTGGTGGAAAGGTCTAATTCTCTGGTCGTAATTCACCGTCGCATTGCGTAGAGTCCACGCCATTAGAAAAAATCATTGCTACCTGTGGGATTTCAAAAAGATATTTTCCATCAGTTAAACTTGAACATATTGATGATCTTGTAGAGTTTTACTCTCAGTTTGATACAGAGGAGCTGATTCGCTTAGATAAATTACTCAGCAAACTGCTCATTCAGATAAGATCAAGTTACCCTGGAGACTATGAATACTCATACTTCCTAAAACTGACAAATGCAGCTTATCACGTCAGATGGAAGCGGAAAAAATTTCAAGCAGAAGAAAACAAGGTGATGAATGAAAACTCCATTAAAGTCGAATCAATAATGACTGAAACTAATCCAAGCACTGCAGACAAAACCATGGAAAATAAAGATGAAAACTTGAATACAACACCGAATACAGAAACTGACACGGACATCAATATTAACAATAATACAGAACCACCAGCAAAGAAAAGAAAAAAGAAGAAGAAGCAAAATGCAGTCAAAACAATTGAAGATAATTCTACACTCATGTCTACAAACAGCTGTCCTTCTTCTAGCCAACATAACTCAACAGATGACGTCACTATCTTGCCGACAACAAAACCTAAGGAGGTTACCGACAAAGTACAGGATCCGCCCAGCAAACCAGAAATAACACCGCAAGCCAGATTTATTAAGGTTTTGGTCCGGGGCCTGCCTGTGGACTTTGATAAAGATGCCATTATTAGAGCTGTTGTGGTGTAAAAACAAAGGTTAAAGTTTATGTTGTTGAAGTAGAATATAATTAATGAACAATGAGGAAATCATAAATTAAAACCTAAACAAATTGGCCGTATTAATAGAATTATAAAAATATAGGATACAATCATCCTAAACAACCTAGCAATTAACTGATTAAATTTACTACCACACGTGGTGGTTAACTTACAATTTAATGGTAGTACAAAGCTAAAAAGAGTCTCTGGAAAATAAAAATATTAAATTTAGATATAAGTAAATTAAGCTGAAATAAAAAAAGAAATCATAATCCTAAGAAAACGACAAAAGAGTTACTTACACAAATTTATTCCATCATAACAATTTGAGGTCACGACTACATTAAAAAATGTATATTTCTAATTTTTTTTACATTAATGCAGAAATCAAAAATTAATTTAGCTCATTGTATTCTGCTATAAATTTTACGGATCAAGATGGATCCTGAAAATTATCACAATTTCATTTCATTGTAACTGAAACATTACTCCACGTTCTTGGAGAGAACAACGGCAGGCCGAAGCCTCCGCTCCTCACCGTCTCATACCATCGACTGAGGTATCAAATTACTTGCAAAGGGACGCTTCACTGTCGTTGCCACCATTCTAATACTTCCTTCCCAAAATCTCGATATAGGTGTCTCTGCCCTCGAGTTGGAATTCGGCTATATCTCCTCCTAGAATCCTGAACCATAGTCATTAGAATCTGAAGTTAGAATCCTGACCCACAGTCACTAGAATCTGAAGTCTTGTCCAAAAACATTATTAGAACAAACCGTGGAGTGTGAAAAGTTCTTATCAATAAAGAGTGTGAAGAATTCAAAGTAGAACAAACCGTGGAGTGTGAAAAGTTCTTATCAATAAAGAGTGTGAAGAATCCAAAGTCTTATTAGTGCCTCAAAAATTATTGTTACAATGTGTAACAGCCATCAATACAGAAAAACAATATTGAAACCTTTAAAATAGTGCAGTTTAAGAAGAGAATGGGAGAGGCCTATCGGCTCCTTCCACTTTTTCTCATAATCCTAACATCAACGGTGAATCACCATAGAGTATTCAAAGTCAACAACATACAGCAGATCCCGATCAAAATCGAACGATTTCGAGGAGGTCGAAGACCTACACAATGTTACAACTGTCAAAATTATGGACATACGCAAAGCCACTGCAATGCACCTGCAAGGTGTGTAAAATGCGCTGAAAACCACAGGTCTCATGAATGCAACAAAGACAGAACAACACCTCCAAAATGTTGTAATTGCTACAAAAACCACACAGCCAACTATACTGGGTGCGAGACCCGCCCCAGCAGAAGGAGCCCTCGAGCAACATCAAATTCGACGCCTAAACTTGCTAACCGATTAGTGTCATTAATCAAAGAATTACAGGAATTGCTCAAAAATGAAGAAGTGCTCCGTCTTCTAAGGGAGATCATCGGGGAATCATCTCAAACCCAGTGAGTTCTATTCTTATTTTCAAGGCTCTCAAGTTAAATTCACTGAACTTTTCACAGTAGACTTTTACTTATGTTACATTAAATTACATCAAATTTTATTTTCTGATAATATAGCTAATTTATGCATATATATTTATTAACTTATGCACGTTAAATTCTTTTGCAAATTCTATTGTATTTAATGAACAATATTTCGCTTATATTTATATATGTCAACAGATGTCAATTTAGATTCGATATTCAAATGTTATATTTACTGTATTAATTTATGTCAACCTATGTATATATATTTCAAATTATGTTTATATTTATATATGTCAATATGTGTCAATTTAGATTCTATAGTCAAATGTTATATCTACTATGTTTATCTACGTCAACCTATGTATATATATTTCAAATTATGTTTATATTTATATGCTTATATTTATATGTGTAAATTTAGTTTCGATATTCAAATGTTTATTTACCCAAGCAAAGTGCTTGTAATTTTGTATTAGCAACCACATCGACTGCTAAATTCAAAATGTTATCACTTTAAACTTATGTAAATTTCTAGATGTATGGGATAGGGGCCGCTGCGCGGCCCAGGTGCCCAATTTTTATAAATAAAGTAAGTAAGTAATTATCTCATGCTTAACCTTTTAAAATATTAGCAAAATCTGTCTAATATTTGCAAATTTAGGTTGTAGTTATTTACCGCTTAGTCAAATGGGCAAGCTGTGTAAAACAAGCGTGGTATTTAGCGTGAACTTATTTCCACACCACTGCATGTGAGGGATTTAAAAGTGTATATTAGACTCCCTTTTGTTCTAACCTTTTCGTGGTGATGCTCCAAAAATCTGGGCAAGATTACCAAAAATTCTGAAAATTTTGATTATCAAATGTCTACAACTCTATAAAATATTTAACAAAATGCGTAGTAGTTGGCAGGTCTGGATTTAAAAATGGATGTATCTGTAAAACGGCTTTTTTTAAATTAGTGCTATCTTTTCTTAAGCTTGACAAAGGATTATGCTATTTCTTTCTAATGAAAACACAAACATATGTTGTAACAATAAATAATTATTTATTAATCTCATATATATACATCATGTCAAAAATGTGTGAAATTCACCAAATTTGCAAACAAAATCCGGGGGAGGTTTACACTCTGTGTCTGTGGTTATTTATTATTTTTTTTGTTGAAAAAAATACCATTAGGAATCTTTCATTATATTGTAGAATACATAGACTTCAGGCAAAAAATATTATATTTCACATAAATTCTGAAATTGGTATCATTGTGGAACCCAGCATAAGAACAAAGTACCAAATTTAAAAATATTATTTTTTATTTTGGGCTGCAAAAATAGTTGCTGGTATAAAAAAGATTTCGGTACAAAATATCGCGAATTATAAATCTCGTGTTAACATAACATCACGTACGCTGCTTATTATTACTTTCGCATCTTAACATCTTCATGACTTATTTACTTAACCCGTTTTGTCCCGAAGTTATAAATTGAAATGATACGAAAAGCGATTTTATGGAAAAAGTGGTATAATATATTATCGAAATTAATTGTTTTTTTCTACTGTTAGGGCAAAAGTACTTGCTGCTTATAATTCTAGATCTAATAAGAAATAACTAAATCATTGTGGTATCTGTGAATCTTTTAATTCACCCAGATAATGAAAATCCTAACAATGAATGTCTTTGAAAAAAGGAACTGTCCTAAATATATGACGCTGGGCGTTAACAGGTTAATCAAAGTGTGTGGATAAATTGGTTTAGGTTGTAAAAAATATTATAAACTAACAAAATATTACCTTGATCGATAATTTTTTCTAATCACCATGAATGGATCATTGTCTTGAATTTGTTTCCTCTTTTTTTTTTAACACAGCAAAACAATTTCTAACAAAACATAGCAATTGTAGCAATATGGGTTAAAATATCGCTGAAGCAAAATCTCGCGGGTTCAAAATATCTCGTGTGGACATAATCACGCATTTTA
Source organism: Parasteatoda tepidariorum (assembly GCF_982258835.1). Classification (NCBI taxonomy): domain Eukaryota; kingdom Metazoa; phylum Arthropoda; class Arachnida; order Araneae; family Theridiidae; genus Parasteatoda; species Parasteatoda tepidariorum. Next base: position 9,608,910 of record NC_141759.1, read on the forward strand.
TTGTTACTTTTGCAGCTTATTGTAATATTTTTGTTTGTTTGATTTAAATTTTGATATATCAATTTAATAAAGAAAATTATTTTATCACTACCATTTGAAATCACTAAATTAAATATGGATATAAATGCAAAAGAATCAAGCGTAGGCGTCAATAAGGCCATAAAGTGTTTGATTCAAAATTGATGTTCTATTTTGCATAATACTACCACTTCAAAAAATCAGTTTTGGAGAGAGTAAAAGGTTGCAAATACACCGATTTTATTAAGTTAAAATTAAAAACTAACAATTTAGCTCGAATATTTCAACTTCATCTACAAATGTATTTTTAAATATTTTTTTAATTTTCGGTTATTATAGAGAATAAGTAACAATTTCAAACAAAAAAAAATGGAAAGGCGAAGCTGAGAGTCTTTTAAAAAACTTTAAGAGCCAATTTTCGAAGACAAAGGAGTGATTCATGCATTATTCATTTTAATTTTTTAGCATAGCTGCTTTTATCGTCACAACGATAAAGGAAAATATTTCTTAGTCAGAGCAACATTTATGGTTTAATTTATTGGATTAAGATCGCAAAGGTAGCTAGAAAAATGCTTTATCCAACTTGTTATTATCAATAATTAAAATCATGGTGAGAAATTTAGTTTGGCAGTTCATTGTTCCATTTCCAACAGAAAATCTTCCGTTCTTCTATTAATAATTTACTATCACTTCCTCAACAATTTGGTATCGAAGCAGTTGCTTCGATAGGTCTTTTAGGAGTTATGGTATCGAAATTTAATTTGTCGTATCTACCAGCATGCTATATTGCTAGCAAATACAATTAATTTTTTATACTGCCTATGCAACTAAATTTGTTTTGCCACTTAAGAAATAGGAGCTTCATAAAGTGAGCTTCATAAATTTCAGTTGTTATTAATAAAACGAATGAAAATTAATATTAACTGAAAAAAAAATAATTAAGCATGGTACTATGACGAAAAATTCAACGGATGCAATTGATTGTATACTAACTCTGGAATGTCTTTGTGGTAAAAAAGTGTTACAGTGGTTAAAAAAAATAAAGCTAATATCTTAAATTACTTAGATGCCGACTCTTTGTGGGGAAACTTTTTCGAGTGGTAATAAAATAGATGTTTTGATACTAATTAAATAAATATTTTGATATAAATTAGTTAAATAAATTTTTCAAAAATGTCAACTTTCTCAGGACAGTGAGTAAACATTTTCGAGTGGTAGACTTTTAATCCTTTCGCACCGACTGTCACAAATACGTGCCAGCATAAAACCGTATCAACCAGGGTAAAAAGATAAAACTGGTAATCAAAGTAATTCCTTAGCAGTTTATTTGGGGGCGGGGTTATAATTGTTTGATTTATTTAATTCACCATTACTTAGTTCAAAATAAAACTAGTTATACATCGAATTAACCCGTTTTATCCCGAATTTATAAATTGAATTGATACAAAAAGTGGTATAACATACTATCGAAATTAATTGTTTTTTCTACTGTTAGAGCATTCAAAAAGTCTTTGATAGATAAAAAAATATTTGCTCCTTATAATTCTAGATCTAATCAAAAATAACTGAATCATTGTGGTATCTGAGAATCTTTTAATTCGCCCAGATAAATGAAAATGCTGAAAAAAGTTTCCCACCACAATGAATGTCTTTGAAAAAAGGAACTGTTCTTAATATATGACGCTGGGCGTTAACCGGTTAAAGTCAAAGCAAAAGAAAGTTAAGATGATTTTAACGTTTTTTTTATTTACATCCTGATTCTGATTTTGTACGAATGCTTTTATGGATCACCCGTCCAAGAGGGGTTAATATATGATTTTTGGTTTAGTTAATTCGATTTGTTGTTTCTTCCCCACCATTTGTAAATAAAAAATATTTTTTTCTAAAAATTAAAAAAACTTTAGAAATTATAAAACGTGTGTGCATTACTTAAGTCTTCTAGTTTGAAGTTCTCTACTGTTTTTTAGAACATTTTGTCGGAGCAGTTGACATCGATGAATTTAGTTTTAAGTAATTTTGCATAACTCTAAAATGATTTTTCGAATTTAATATATTGTGAGAAAACTCTTAAACTATATTCAGAATCAGCGAAATTTTGGAAGAACTTAGTCGCTACAACTTAATAAAAATTGTTGCCGAAAGTGGAGAAGTTTTCATGTCTGAAAATGTGTCAATTGAGTTTTCAAATAAATATTATTTTCAAAAACTAATTATTATGCATTTATCAATAAATGATTGCAAAATAACAGTTTTTTTAATTGTAAAATGTTGGGTTTAAACATATTGCAAGCGGGTCACGTAAAAAATCATCTTAAAAATTTTTAGCAATCCATACAAAAGTTTAAAACATGGTTGCAAAACTACTTCGTTTCCGTTTTGTTTTTCACAGAACTTCTTGATTACCGCAAGCATAAATTATTCAGAATGTATGTAATCAGTACTGCAATCGTTGTAGCTATAGCGAAAAGTTTGCTCCAATTTTTAGACAGCCACCCCATAGACTGCAGAACTCAAACTGTCTTTTATTTTAACCTTTTATTCTGTTCCATGATGTATGGGATATGGGCTTTCTGCGCGGCTCAGGTGTCCAATTTTTTTTAAAGAAAGAAAGAAAGAAAAAAAATTTTAGGAAATTTTGCCTACCACTTTTTTTAAAAATTTTAGTCTCTAACAGCTGCACTATGATTTTTGGAAAAATTGCATGCTTGCAATGTGCTAAAAATCGTTTTGTGTTATAATAAAAAAAAAACATTATGCTCAAAAATTTGAATATGCTTGGTAGTTTTTCTTTTAATAAAAATTCAACAGCAATGACGAACAGAAAAAAATCGAGTGTTTCCTCAGACTCATATGTGATCAGCCCCGCTAGGGGCTCTAACTAATTCGTCTGTGTGAAGTTATTTTATACATCAAGGAAGCACAATCTATGGGGAAATCGAGTGTTTCACTTGACTTGACTTGATATGAATTGTAGCAGAGTATCTGCCCGCGAAGTGGGCATCTCTCACCTTCTTCTGATGATATGAAATAACAATTGAGACTAATTGGCTTTTGCAAAGAAAAAGATTCGAGTGTTGGCTGTGAAGTCTCTGTTAAATTACAGTCAAATCTGAGTATTGAGTGTTTCAATGGTAGAAATCGCATAAATCTCGGTGCGCTGCCGCGAAGCGGCATTAACCGATTCATCTGTAGTAATAAATCGATGATGAGGAAGAATGGAGATGGGAAGAAGGGGTGCTCAGCACCAAATAATCGAGAGGGGGTTCGTGTGACAAGGACAATCAAGAAATGTTGAGTGGCATGGAGTATAATTAAATGACAATATAATCATAAGCAATATGAAATAAAATAATCATGAAGATTATGATGATCGATATTATTGAGGAAGGTCTGGGTTAAATATAAAATATATATGTATATACATTTACAACGCACGATAATCAACCCAAATTGAATAAAAGATAAAATAAAAATAAAATAGATCTATACAATTCGAAAATAATCAATGAGAGAAAATTATGTCGTGAGCTACTGTTGCAGTGGTGACCCAGGTGTCCTGGTTGAATAACAGCTCGTCTTCTGTGTTGCTCACCACACTAGTCTTAATCATACTACATATTCCTCGGGGACGACTCCTTGGGGTTGCTCGCCTTCCTCGGTCCATGCATATGCTATGTAATACTGTGTGTGTGTGAGGTGTAATTTTGATAAAGAAACCAAAGTTCGGTAGGGGCTGAGTGTTTTTCGTGTGCTAGGGCAACACCATATCCCTAAGGAAAAAGACAGGGCTAAATTTAGTGTTATCGTCAATTAATTCTATATCTAGGAGTGAGTTAAAATTGCTGGTGGTACAGGTTTTTGCTTAATCGTAGAAATTTTTATTTAAATTTTTTATATAGACATTTATGTCATAAATTTTTAGATCCCTTTTTATAGTATTATTGCCAATGCATTTAGGGGCGCCGACAAGTCTTCTAATAATCTTCCCTTCTACCATAGAGAGTTTATTTTTTAAATGATCACTTAGAGTGTTGGCGGGGCACGGCCGAAGACTCCCCGTGTAGTAAATGGTGACTGATGCACGTTAAATATGTCGAGTCTCAAAGTCCTCCATGTTCCCACAGCAAATCAATACCTCTGGGGGTACTGATCCAGGAGTTTCCTTGTCTTCTGGATTGGTTCAAAATTACAAGGCTACGGAGTTGAACGTAAGTAGTCGTAAACCCATGAAATTGGGTCGGCTTTTCAACGACGGTTATAAAATAAAATATGGAGTTGAGGGCCCAATAAGCACCATTCGCTTTTTTAATAATGTTATTTATGTGTTGTTTCCAACTTAAATTAGAGGTGATAGTGACTGTTTCGCAGGGCTGAAAGCATATATATATATATATATATATATATATATATATATATATATATATATATATATATATATATATATATATATATATATATATATATATATATATATATATATATATATATATATATACCAAGACGGAAAGGAGTAAAAGCTGGCACGAAAGGAATTTCATTCTACCATTTATTTTGAGAAAAAAAAATTCTGTAACTACCGAGATTTTTTTATTCTTTATTTTACAATTATAGCATTTATTTAATTAAACCTGCATCTGTTCCTAAATAAAGTAGATGTTGCTAAATCGTCTGAAGAAGCAATTAGATTTACTTCCCCTGAAAACTAATTAAAAAGGAAATGGGTTTTTTTTTACCAGTTTTTCATATTTTCCGTCTTGCTTTTACCCATAGTGCTTCCGCCTATTATCTACTCCACTCTCTGTTTCTTCGAGGCAGAAGGTTTGAATCCCTCTCTAACAGCATGGCTGCCAACTTTCTACGCTTTTTGTAAAAATTTATTCCAGTTGCATGATTACAGTTTCAATGTATTATGTTTTATTTATTTAACACCTGTAATGCCATGGGGGTCACCGGTGAAGCCAAGATTATTAGAAGCACATAGTTTGAGTAAATTTATAGTTTTTTATATTATTATCGTTACTAAAATGGTTTGAGGAAATTAATGTAATATAGAACACACAAAAATAGTTCTATTTATATACACAGAAATGTCAACTTGTTCCGGACAGCGAATAAATATTTTCAAGTGGTTTTTTATTAATTGTGATTCTTGGTTCAATAAATTTAATTTAGTAGATTTTTATCCACCTTTAAACAATCCGTAAGCTTATATAATTCACCACTTTTTTTAAATATTTCATGCTAAACCTTTTAAAAAAACTAGCAAAATCTGTCTAATATTTGAAAATTTTAAGTTGTAGTTATTTGCCGTTTGGTCAGACGGGCAAGCTGAGTAAAACAAGCGTGGCATTTAACGTGTTAAACTTATTTTAGCACCACTGCATGTAATTGATTTAAAAGTGTATATTCGACTCCCTTTTGTTCTAACTTTTTCGAGGTGATGCTCCTAAAATCTAGGCAAGATTACCAAAAATTCTGAAAGCTTTGTTTTCAAACGTCTATAAAATATTTTACAATAAGCGTAGTAGTTGGCAGGTCTGGGTTTAACCGTAGATGTATCTATATAATGGCTTTTTCTGATTTGTGCTGTCTTGTCTTAAGCTTGACAAAGGATTATACTCTGTCCTTCTGATGAAAACACAAGCCTGCATAAGTTGTAACAATAAATAATTATTTTCGTATCTCATAAATATACATTATGCCCAAAATGTGCGAAATTTTCCAAATTTGGAAAAAAATCCAGAAGTGGTTTTCATTTAGTGTTTTTTTTCGATTAAACTATTATTAGGAATCGTTCATTGTATTGTAAAATACATAGATATCAGATTAAAAACAATATATTTCACATAAATTCTGAAGTTGGTTGAACCCAGCATCAGAACAAAGTTCCATATTTAAAAATACAATTTCTTCTTCGGGATGCAAAAATAGTGGTAGGTATAAAAAAGATTTAGAAACAAAATCTTGTGACAAAAATATCGCTGACACAAAATCTCACGGGTTCAAAATATCGCGAATAATAAATCTCGTGTGGACATAACATTACGTACGCTGATTATTATTAAAATCGCATCTTAACATCTTCATGTCTTATTTATTAAATAAAAGTGTGTGGATAAGTTGGTTTAGGTTGTAACAGATATTGAAAATTAACAAAATATTACCTTGATCGGTAATTTTTTCTAGTCTCCATAAGCGGACCAATGTCTGGAATTTGTTTCCTCTTTTTTTTAAATTATCTAAACACAGCAAAACAATTTCTAACAAAACATAGCAATTATAGCAGTATGGGTTAAAATATCTCTGTGGCATGATCTCGCGGGTTCAAAATATCTCGAGGGAGAAATCTGGAGTGGACATAATATCACATATTCTAATTATTGTTACTTTAGCAATTTATTGTAATATTTTTGTTTATCTATTTTAAATTTTGATATGTTAATTTTATAAAAATTATTTTATCACTACCGTTTGAAATCATTAAATTAAGTATGGATATAAATGCAAAAGATTCACTCGATGGCATGAATAAGGCCCTAAAATGTGTTTATTTAAATTTGTTGTTCCATTTTGCATCATACGACCACTACAAAAAATCAGTTTTGGTTGCAGGTACGACGATTTTATTGAGTTAAAATTAACCATTTTGTTCAGATATTTCACCTTCATCTACAAATTAATTTTTTTGCTTCAATTTGACGTGATCATAATTTAGACAAAATTTTGAGTAAACTAGCAATTATCAAATCAATAATAAATAGGAATGCACCGACAATACTTCGATCCGATATCGTTTTCTCCAATGAAACAAGCAATTAACAACTGCTGCCTAAAAGCAATAATAGAAAGAACAAACGCAGAATGCCAATTGATGTCAGATTTTGAAGGTGTCAGTTTCTTAGTTGAAGTATTGAAACATAAAATACTAGAATATTTCATATATATCTCATATCTTCATTTTTTTATAGTATACATTGGTTTCTAAATGTAGAGTTGCCAACCGCTCCGGACATGCCAAAATAATTAAAAAAAATGGTAAATAACAAGTACTAAGTAAATTTTGAATATTGAAAGTGGTAAATTTTATAAGCCTACGATTTATTTAGAAATAGTGGTGGATAAAAATCTACTAGATTGAATTTATTAAATTAAGAATCACAATTCTTTCATACGTCAAATTGACGTGTGACTATTGGTATTGGTATCAGAATCAAGTTGCAATTAAATAAAAAACGGTAACTTAAATGTAGTCTTTGCTAATTTGACAGACTTACTTTGCTTTTATTTTAAATATTGTTAGTTTAATCATATATATAATCAATGTTAATTCAAAGTATAACTAAATAGTTTTATTTTGAACTAAGTAATGGTGAATTAAATAAATCAAAGAATTATAACTCCGCCCACAAATAAACTGCTGAAGAAAATACTTTGATTACCAGTTTTATATTTTTACCCTGATTGATACGGTTTTATGCTGTCACGTATTTGCGACAGTCGGCGCGAAAGGGTTAAAGAGTACGGATAGCTAATTTTTTATCTGTCGTATCTACCAGCATGCTATAATGCTAGCAAATTCTTCAAAATAATATATTATTTGAATGAATTTTGGTAATGGCATACCTGCCAACTTTTTATCATTTCAATTATAATTTTTCCCAGTGGTATTAAAACTTCAATTTTAAGCATACAAATACGTTGTATATGAGCAAACTTAAGTTGACAACCATGATAGTAACGCATATTAATATATGTGCTTAATTTTTGTAAGAATAGTGGTGATCAAAATCATTTAAAAATTAAGTTTATAAAAGAAAAAATAGTATATATTTACTACCACTTTAAATATGAAAACAAAATCTTCCGGAAAATCCGGGAGAGTTGACAGGTATGCATTGCTAATCCTTTTCCAAAATATGGAATAGTTATGAAAGTTAAATAGCTATTCTTGAATTATTGTATCTACCAACATATTATACTGTCAGCAAATGCATCAAATTAGGATGACTATTTCGAATTTTGTCTTAGAGGCTATAATATAATCAAATATTGATTTAAAATATATAATTTCTGGAATGGTAGATAGGCTGATTTAAAATATTTCCTTTTTTTTCACATATAAAATAAAATTTGTTATATTTTGCTTATTCAAGTAAATATGTTTTGCCACTAAGAAAATAGAAGCTTCATACGTTTCGGAAGTTATTAATGAAATGATTGAAAATTAATATTAGCAGAAAAAAACATATTTAAGAAAGCATGGCGCTATTATAATAAATTCAAAGGATGCAATTGATTGTATAATAACTTTGGGATATCTTTGTGGTAAAAAAGTGCTGAAGTGGTTAGAAAAAAAATATAGCTAATATCGATAAATTTAGTACAGAACCCGTTATCCGGAAATCAGAAAACCAAAAAACCGGAACGAAATTCGATAAATTTTCGCGCCATTTAAAAAAAAATTTTTTTTTTGCTCATTTTGCTTGATTTTGCTTGATTTTTCTTTCTTTTTTTTAAAGATGTTTACCGTACCATCATTTTGGAAATAACCATTAGTGTATTACTGCATCGTTTTTTCTTATTTTTAAGATTATTTCCGAATTTTTTTTTGTTGGGTTTAACAATGAAAAAAACGGCTTTTTGTAGCGATTCAGAAAACCGGAAAGATCAGTTATCCGGAATAGCGATGGTCCCGACCGTTCCGGATAATCGGTTCCCTACTGTACTTAGATGCGGACTCTTCGTGGGGAAATTTTTTCTAGTGGAAATAAAATAGATGTTTTGATATTAATTAAATAAATGTTTTGATATAAATTAGTTAAATAAATTTTTCAGTAATGTCAACTTTCTCAGGACTCAACTTTTGGAAGAACACCTTCATGTGGTAGAATTTTAATGTATGATTTTTGTTTCAGTCAATTAGATTTGTTTTTTACTACCCACCACTTCTAAATAATTTAAACGTTTGTGTAACATTCCACTTTGTTGCAGTTTGGTCGCGTTTGTTCTAAAAAGCTGGTAAATTTAACCGAAAATCATCAATTTTTTGTTTGTGGTTCTCTACCGTTTTTTAAAATATTTTGTCGGAGCAGTTGGCATCTCTGAATTTGATTTAAAGTATAAATCTGTCTACCAGAACACGTGAATAATTCAAACATATCTATAAAATGATTTTTCAAATTTAATATATTGTATGAAAATTCTTATACTATATTCAGAACTGGTGAAATTTTCGAAGAATTTAGTCGCTACAACTTAATAAAAATTGTAGCCGAAAGTGGAGAAGTTTTCCTGCCTGAAAATGTGTTATTTGAGTTTACAAATAAATATTACTTTTGGAAACTAAATATTTACATTTATCAGTAAATGATAGTAAAATAATAGTAGTATTTTTCATAAAATGTTGGATTTTAACATATTGCAAGCGGGTCACGTGAAAAAACGTCTTTGAAATTTTTAGCAATCCATACGAAAGTTTAAAAAATGGTTGCAAAACTACTTCGTTTCCGTTTTGTTTTTCACAGAACTTATTCATTCGTGATTACCTTGATTGATAATTTTTTCTAATCACCTTAAATGGACCAATGTCTTAAATTTGTTTCCTTTTTTTTTTAAATTATCTAAACACAGCAAAACAATTTCTAACAAAACATAACAATTGTAGCAATATGGGTTAAAATATCGCTGAGTCAAAATATCGCGGGTTCAAAATATTTCGAGGGAGAAATCTCGTGTGGACTAAATATCACGTATTCAGATTATTGTTACTTTAGAAACTTATTGAAATATTCTAATTTGTCTATTTTAAATTTTGATATATCAATTTAATAAAAAAAAATGATTTTATCACTACCATTTGAAATCATTAGATTAAATACGGATATAAATGCAAAAGAATTCAGCGTTGTCTTGAATAAGGCAATAAAGTGTGTTTATTCAAAATTGAAGTTCTACTTTAAATCATACTACCACTTCAAAAAATCAGTTTTTGAAAACGTAAAAGGTTGCAGGTACGCGATTTTATTGACAAAATCACGCATATTTTTAATACCTGCCTTGCTCATAATTACTACCCACAAATCTGGAAAAACGCACCAGTCATACTATTTCTCAAGAAAAACAAGAACCCAAACTGCCCTGAGAGTTATGGCCCAATCAGTCAACTTAACATACTAGGAAAAATATATGAAAAAATCATCTACAACAGAATAAAACCATTACTTAATTTTCTTGACGAACAATATGGATTCCGACAAAAACTAGATACCACCAAGCAGTTACGCCGAATAATAGACTATACTGGCAGAGCAATCATAAATAAAGAAACAATAGCCTTCCTGATGATCGACATATCCAAAGCCTTTGATATGGCACACTGCACAATATATAAACTCATACAGCTAAAGTTTCCACCCGGCATAATCAAACTCCTTTCCTGCTATCTTTCTAATAGAACATTTCAAGTCACCATCAAAAACAAAAAATCTACAAAGAGAAACATCCCAGCTGGTGTACCTAAGGGCAGCATTCTGGGACCGATTTTGTGCATATTATACACTTAAGATTTTCTTATAAACAAAGCCGATTATTACAGCACAACAGCCTATTACGCAGATGACACCGGTATTATTATTAAATCCAGAAACCCAAATCATGCTCTTCAAAAACTACAGGACCATATATGAAATAGAAGACTGGTGCTTAAAATGGAAAACTGCAGTAAACTCTGGAAAATCACGAACATTAATTATACAAAAAAGAAGAATTAAAATACTTCCACAACTTCAACCAAAAATGTTCAATATACCAATACCAATAGTTAAAAAAGCAAATTATCTTGGCCTTATAATCAATAGCAAACTCACCTGGAATGATCATATCAAAAGCACAATAGATAAAACAAATGCAGCAATAATAGCCATACAACCATTAATATATAATCAGAATATGTCACTTAAACTGAAGAAGCTACTACATACAGCAATGATCCGCCCAATACTTACCTATGCCTCATCTGCCTGGACAACGATACCTCAACATCTTCTGAAGAAATTAAACCAATGTCAAAATAAGATCCTTAGAAAAATAACCTGTGCAAGATGATTCACCCGGAATGCTAATGTACACAAAGACCTCAAAATTCCAACTCTATCACAGCATATATACAAGCTAAACGCAGATTTTTTCGATAATGCCATAGAATGTGAAACAGCAAATTTTAATGAAATCTTTAAATTTGAAAATTATATCAAAGATAAAAACTACAGACTAATAGCTGCACATTTCACCTCCGACGCCTCATATCATAACTACCAAAACAAGTAATTTCATCAACCTTTCTGAAAATAACGTTTCCTCATGCTGATACAATTCTGAACAACTCCAAAATCAAACAAACACAATTATAGAGCAAGCTGCTCAATTTATTTTTTGATTCCTTTTTAGTTATTCAAGCAAAGTGCTTGAAACATTCATAAAAGCAACTCCACTTCCTGCTTACCTCAATGCTCAACCAAAACAGTGTTAAAATTCCAGATGAATGAGATAGGGGTCACTTCGCGACCCAGGTGCCCAATAAAATCAAAACACTAGGACTAGGATTTTATTGAGTTAAAATTAAAAACTAACCATTTGGTTCGGATTTTTCGACTTCATGTTCAAATTTATTTTTAAATACTTCGGTTATTATAGAGATTACTTCGAGATTACTTCGGTTATAATAGAGAATTGAAGGTGGTTATAATTATCGGTTATTATAGAGAATAAGTAACATTTTCAAACAAAAAAAAAAGTGGAAAGGCGAAGCTGAGAGTCTTTTAAAAAACTTAAAAATTTTCGAAGACAAAGGAGTGATTCATGCATTATTCATTTTAAATTTTTAGCATAGCTGCTTTTATCGTCACAACGATAAAGGAAAATATTTCTTAGTCAGAGCAATATTTATGGTTTAATTTATTGGATTAATATCGCAAAGGTAGCTAGAAAAATAATTTATCCAACTTGTTATTATCATTAATTAAAATCTTGGTCAGAAATTTTGTTTGGCAGTTCGTTGTTCCATTTCCAACAGAAAATCTTCCGTTCTTCTATTAATAATCTTACTATCACTTCCTCCACAATTTGGTATCTAAGCAGTTGCTTCGATAGGTCTTTTAGGAGTTAGGGTATCAAAATTTAATTTGTCGTATCTACCAGCATGCTATATTGCTAGCAAATACATAGTAATAAATGGACTTTGATATAGTTAATAGTACTTTTTCCCCTTCCTTTAAATTTATATAAAACACGTTTATTTCTTTAAAGTGGTTGCTAATTTAATTCAGAATATTTTTTTATTATATGTCAAAGTAAAAAGCAATGTGCTCCTTTTTTTCAATTTAATGTGTTTTATATGACACATTTAATTGAAGACATAGTAATATAGAAACGCATAGTAGGAACTTAATGTATTTCAGTAGTTATTAACTGATTAGATGAAACTTCATATAAACCAGGGGTGGTCAAGCTTCTTAATAGTTGAGCCATTTTTCAAAATTTAAAATTTTTCGAGCTACGCAATTAAATACGTATTTAAAAGGTATGCAATAAAGGTATTAAAAATTATTTTTTTACATAAATTATATTTACTGAAAACATATAAGTAAAAGTACAAAATATGTGTATTGAATTGAAATATTAAAAATTAAACACATTTATTTTACTTCTCTTGATAATTCTTTAAAATTTGGTGAATAATTGGTGAGAGCACTTCTCAGTAATTCTTTGAAATGCTAGTTAGTTAATACTGATCGTTGTTGATTGGTAAAATTAAAAAAAAAAGCCTTAGAAGTATTAACTTGTGGATCCTAAACGGGTGTATAATGCAGCTTACAATCTCTTTCAAACACCATTGTACCTATCCGAAAATGTTAATATTGATCTCTATTGTCTGTTCAATGTCTATTCACTCATCAAAAGAATTTACTCAGAATGTGTCTGAGCTGCATTTATATATGTGCGCGAAATTGTGTTCCGAGCATTTCAGGATCTACAGTTAAAGATGTTCAAGTTGAAAACAAAATAAAGTTTCTTTTTCGAAAAAGAAATTAGACAGCAACCATCTTGAAAATGAGTAACCTGCAGAGATGCCAACTGCTCCGGACACGCCAAAATAATTAAAAAAACGATAAATAACTACAAAGTAACTTTTGTAATTATTTGACTATTTTTGCTTAATTTTCATAATGGCATAACATGACTTTATTAGAACAAAGTGGTGAGTTATATAAGCCTACAAATTATTTAGAAATGGTTGTGGATGGAAATCTACTAAATTGAATTTATTAAACTAAGAATCACATTTGATAAACTACCACTTTAAAATATATATTTGCTGTCCGGAGTAAGTTGGCATGTCTGAACCTGTGATCGCCTTGCGGAGATCACAATTTTCTTCCTTTTGTAGTGAATCGTATTTATATTTTGTTTCCTAAATCTGGTGTGACAGTGCACTTTAAAAAAGAAAACAGCAGAAACGCAAATCACAATAGATTTGAATAAAAATGCGATTGCATTTCTGTTAAAAAAAACTACTTATGTAGGTTTATGTGTTCATTACGAAGACGGAATATAATCATCACCTCCTCCTACATCAGAAAGCCTCCGCACTGGTTTTTATAAGAAGTCTGCTCAGATTATTCAAAAAGCTAACTAGTTGTGCGCATGAACCCAAATTCTTTTTTAAAAGTTATTGAAAGAAATGTGTCACGTACATTTGAGAATTAAATCTGTAGTCGTTGACAAGTAAATATGGCAAACCAATCACATACTTAAATTAAACTAATTTTTAGACATATATTTACCATTACTTTCTAATTTTTGATGGATTTTCTATTAAATGGCTCTTTCGTGAAATGTTTACCTTTATTGTGGTCTGATTTGGAGTTACTTAAAAAACCCGTGTAGATATTTTTAGTCATAGGAGGCTTTATCCAAGTTAAAGATTAGTATTGAAAGTTAAATTGCTATTCCTGATTTATTGTATCATCCAACATAATACACTGTCAGCAAATACGTGAATAAAACACATTTGTTTTTCTTGGCAAAGAATGACTTTATATAAAATCAAATGATCACTTAAAATATATAATTTTATTTCCGGAGTAGTAGATAGGTTGATTTAAAATACTTTTTTTTCTACATATAAAATTAAATTGTTATATTTTGTCTATTCAACTAAATGTGTTTTGCCACAAAGGAAATAGGAGCTTCATAACTTTCAGTAGTTATTAATGAAATGAATGAAAATTAATATTAGCTGAGAAAAAAAATTATTTAATTAAGCATGGCACTATTACAAAAAATTCAACGGATGCAATTGATTGTATACTAACTCTGGGATGTCTTTGTGGTAAAAAAGTGTTACAGTGGTTAAAGAAAATATAGCAAATATCTTAAAATACTTAGATGCCGACTAATTGTGGGGAAAGTGGTAATAAAATAGATGTTTTGATATTAATTAAATAAATGCTTTGATATTAATTAGTTAAATAAATTTTTCATTAATGTCAACTTTCTCAGGACAGTGGATAAACATTTTCGAGTGGTAGACTTTTAATGTATGATTTTTAGTTTAGTTAATTCGATTTGCTGTTTATTCCCCACCGCTTAAAATTAAATTTTTTTTTAAAAACATTAAAAAATTTTAGAGTGTGTGTAGTTCTTAAGTCTTCTAAAAAGTTAGCAAAAATTAACCGAAAATCTGCAACTTTTAGTTTGAAGTTCTCTACCGTTTGTTGGCATCTCTGAATAAGGTTTAAAGTATTTTTGTCTACCAGTACACGTCAATAATTTAAACATATATATAAAATGATTTTTCGAATATAATATATTGTGGGAGAACTCTTAAACTACATTCAAAATCAGCCAAAGTTTCGAAAAATTTAGTCGCTATAACATCTTCGGAGTAACTTAAAAAACTTGTGAGGAGCTTTACATTCACAAAAAAGGCATTGCTAATCCTTTTCCAATATAGGGAATAGTTAAGAAAGTTAAATTGCTATTCTTGATTTATTGTATCTACCAACATAATATACTGTCAGCAAATACATGAAATAAAATCTGTACGTTCTTTTTCTTCTGAACTAAATTCCTTTCCTTTATATAAAATAAATTGGGTGCCTAGGCCTAACCCATCCATCATGAAAATAATACAGTGTATACAGACATTTTGAGTTATGTGACAGTATGGTTACATAATAATATTGACATGATTAGAAAGTACAACTAAATCGAAGATTTACATGAATTGCAAGGAAAATTGAAAATAGCCATGATTAGATATGAAAACATGATATACAAACTTAATCTGTGATATTTACATTGATGATCAGTAGAAATGATGATCAGTCTGAAGCGGTGACGTACACAGAAGCACCATAAAGAAAAGAAACCGTAAGTGAAAAATCGCTATAATAATACATTGAAAAAATTAAATGGCCTCCTCGGTCACCCGACCTATCATGTCTTGATTTATGGAGTCATATGAAAACACTCGTTTATGACACCCCTGTTGATAATGCTGGTTGCAAGAATCGCAGTAGCTGCCTGCAAGATATGCCTGGAGTATTGCAGAATGTTCGATTGTCCATACGCCGGAGATGTGAGGTGTACATTGTAGCCGGTGGCAGAAACTTCGAACACTTACTTTGGCCCATGAACCATATAATTTTTTCAATGTATTATTATAGCGATCTTTTCTTTATGGTGCTTCTGTGTATGTCACCGCTTCAGGAAAGCATTTCCGACCCCACATTGCTATATGATTTCGAGTCGTCAGGATGCCCCCTACCCCTCTTAGAAGTTCTGAAACGCTTAACCCCTTGGGGACGGGTGATTCAGAAAAGCATTCGTACAAAATCAGAATCAAGTTGCAATTAAATAAAAAACGGTAACTTAAATGTAGTCGTTACTAATTTGACAGACTTACTTTGCTTTTATTTTAATTATTGTTAGTTTAATCATATATATAATCAATGTTAATTCAAAGTATAACTAAATAGTTTTATTTTGAACAAAGTAATGGTGAATTAAATAAATCAAAAAATTATAACTCCGCCCACAAATAAACTGCTAAAGAAATACTTTGATTACCAGTTTTATCTTCTTACCCTGATTGATACGGTTTTTTGCTGTCACGTATTTGTGACAGTCGGCGCGAAAGGGTTAACTGAGACACCCTGTATAACTACAAAGTAAATTTTGCACATATTTGACTATTGTTGCTTGCTTTTTAAAATGGTATAACATGACATAATTACTATAATGTGGTGAATTATATAAGCCTACGAATTATTTAGAAGTAGTTGTGGAGGAAAATATATTAAATTGAATTTATTAAACCAAGAATCACAATTGATAAACTACCACTTTAAAATATATATTTGCTGTCCGGAGCAAGTTGGCATCTCTGGTTATCCTGTGGTGACTTGCGGGGATCACAATTTTCTTTGATAGTGCGTTTCAAAAAAGAAAAACAGCAAAAAGGCAAATCACAATAGATTTGAACAGAAAATGCGATTGCAATTCTGTTTTTTTTTTCAAAGAAAAATTCTTTTTTTTATTACTACTTATGTAGGTTTATGTGCTCATTACGAAGACGGAATATAATCATTACCTCCTACATCAGAAAGCCTCCTCACTGGTTTTTAGTCTGCGCAGATTATTCAAAAAGCTAACTAGTTGTGCGAATGAACCCAATTTTTTTTCTGAAGTAATTGAAATAAATTGTCACATATATTTGAGAATTGAATCTGACAAGTAAATAAGGCAAACCAATCACATTCTTAAATTAAACCAATTTTTTGACATACATTTACTGTTACTTTCTAATTTTTGATAGATATTCCATTAAATGGCTATTTCGTAAAATGTCTACCTTTATAGTGGTCTGATTTGGAGTAACTTAAAAAACCCGTAGGGAGCATTTCAGGCACAGGAGGCATTGCTAATCCTTTTTCCAAGTTAAAGAACAGTCACAAAAGTTAAATTGCTACTCTTGATTTATTGTATCTACCAACACAATAATCAGACAGCAAAAACTTCAAATAAATTTTTGAAAAGGATAATTTTGAAACATAATTAATAATTAACTACAATAATTACTTAAAATACATAATTTTATTTCAGGAGTGGTAGATAGACTGAATTAAAATAATTTATTTTTAACATATAAAATTAATTTGTTATATTTTGCCTATTCAACTAAATTAGTTTTACCTCTAAGGAAATAAGAGCTTCATAAGTTTCTGAGAAAAAAAATATTTAAGAAAGCATGGCACTATTACGAAAAATTCAAAGGATGCAATTGATTGTATATCAACTCTGGGATGTCTTTGTGGTAAAAAAGTGATTCAGTGGTAAGAAAAAAAATATAGCTAATATCATAAAATACTTAGATGCTGACTGTTTGTGGGGAAACTTTTTCTAGTGGAAATAAAATAGATGTTTTGATAATAATTAAACAAATGTTTTGATATTAAATAAATATTTTGATATTAAATAAATATTTTGATATTAAATAAATGTTTTGAATTAGTTAAATGAATTTTCAATAATGTCAACTTCCTCAGGACAGTGGATGAACATTTTCGAGTGGTAGAATTTTAATGTATGATTTTTGGTTCAGCCAATTAGATTTGTTGTTTACAACCCACCACTTCTAAATAATTTAAACATTTGTGTAGCATTCCACTTTGTTTCAGTTTGGTCGCGTTTGTTCAAAAAAGTTGGCAAAATTAAACGAAAATCAGCAATTTTTAGTTTGTAGTTCTCTACCGTTTTTTAAAACATTTTGTCGGAGCAGTTGGCATCTCTGAATTCGGTTTAAATTAATTTTGTCTACCAGTACACGTCAATAATTCAAACATATCTATAAAATGATTTTCGAATTTAATATATTGTGGGAAAACTCTTAAACTATATTCAGAATCAGCGAAATTTTCGAAGAATTTAGTCGCTACAACTTAATAAAAAGGAAGTGGAGAAGTTTTCATGTCTTAAAATGTGTCATTTGAGTTTACAAATAAATATTATTTTCAAAAACTGAGTGTTACACATTTATCAATAAATGATTGTAAAACAATAGTTGTGTTAATCATAAAATGTTGGGTTTGAACATATTGCAAACGGGTCACGTAAAAATTCGTCTTTGAAATTTTTAGCAATCCATGCAAACGTTTAAAACATGGTTGCAAAACTACTGCGTTTCCGTTTTGTTTTTCGCAGAAATTATTCATTCGTGATTATAATACAAACATAAATTTCAAAATGTATGTAATCAGTACTGTAATCGTTCGTCGTATTTCTTAACTTTTTTTTTAATTGAAGTTGTAGCTAAAGAGAAAGGTTTGCTCCAACTTTTAGAAAATTTTACCTACCACTATTTTTTTTTAAATTTTAGTCTCTAACAGCTGTAATATGATTTCTGGAAAAACTGTCCGCATGCAATGTGTTAAGAGTTGCTTTGTGATATTATAAAAAAACAATATGCTCAAAAATTCGAATATGCTTGGTACTTTTCCTTTTAATAAAAATTCATCAGCAATGGCTAACAGAGAAAGAAAATCGAGTGTTTCCTCATACTCATATGTTGTCAGCCCCCGCTTGGGGCTCTAACTAATTCGTCTGTGTGAAGTTATTTTATAAATCAACGAAGCTCAATGAATGGGGAAATCGAATGTTTCTCAGGGCTGAAATGTACCAAGACGGAAAGGAGCAAAAACTGGTAAGAAAGGAATTTCATTTTTAGCATTTTTTTTGAGAAAAAAAATTTCTGTATCTACCGTGTGATATTGCTAAATAGTCTAAAGAAGCAAATAGATTTACTCCCCCAGAAAACTAGTTAAAAGTGAAACGGTTTTTTTTTTGCAATTTTTTCTTCTTTCCCGTCTCGCTTTCACCCATAGTGCTTCCGCATATGAACTACGCACTCTGTTGCTTCGAGACAGAAGGTTTGAATCCCTCTCTAACAGCAGGGCTGCCAACTTTCTATGCTTTTTGTAAAAATTTATTCTAGTGTCAAAGTTACTGTTTTAATGTATTATATTTTATTTATTTAACACGTTGAATGATGGCATTCAACGGTGGAGGTCACCGGTGATCGGCACTGAGTTTGTTCGTCGCACCATGGGGGTCACCGGTGGCGAAGCCAAGATTATTAGAAACACATATTTCGAGTAAATTTTTTATTTTTTTTATATTATTATCGTTACTAAAGTGATTGGAAGAAATGAATGCAATACAAAACACACAAAAAATAGTTTTATTTATATACACAGAGTCAGGGGTGAAAGCGAGACGGAAAAGAGGAATGGTTGGTAGTAAAACTATTTCGGTTATAACTAGTTTCTGGGAGGAGTTAGCTAATTCTTTTTAAAACTATTCAACAATATCTGCATTATCCTTGGAAAATAAGCAGTTTCATATATAGACTAAAATTATAAAAGAAATCTTGATAGTTACAGATATTTTATTTTTCTCGAAGAAAATGCTAAAATGAAACGCCTTTCGTACCAGTTTTTGCACTTTTCCGTCTTGCTATATAAGGGCTTTCAGGCATGCACAGAGTTGCCAACTTGCTAGGGACAGCGAATAAATATTTTCTAGTGGTAGTTTATTAATTATGATTCTTGGTTTAATAAATTCAATATAGTAGATTTTTATCCACCACTATTTCTAAATAATTCGTAGGTTTATATAATTCACCACTTTATAGTAATAGTGTCATGCTGTACCGTTTAGGAAGCAAGCAAAAATAGTCAAATATTTGCAAAATTTACTTTGTAGTTATTTACCGTTTTTTTTTTTAATTATTTAGGCGTGTCCGGAGCAGTTGGCATCTCTGGTTATGATTTAGAATCAAGCCTCGAGAGCTTGATTCTAAACTTTCCTTGGAAATAAATTTCATTTTAGCATTTTTTTTTTGAGAAAAAAATAAATTTCTGTAACTACCAAGATTTTTTTTTTCAATTATAATATATTTGCGTAAATTATGTCTTTATAACTTAATAGAGTAAATATTGCTTAATTTTCTTAGTGTCGAATAAATTTACTCCTCCTCAAAAATAGTTAAATGTGAAACGGCTTTTCATCTATTCCGTCTTGCTTTCACCCATAATGCATCCGCATACACTCTCTGCTTCGTGACAGAAGGTTTGAATCCCTCTCTAACCTTGTAAAGAATACAAGGTTGTAAGAAATAAATTAACTAAATGTTACCTTGATTGATAATATTTTCCAATCACCCATAAATGTGCCAATGTCTTGAATTTCTTTTCATTTTTCCTCTTTTTTTAACCATCAAAACAATTTATAACCGAACTTTTGTATCAACATTGAGCAACGATGGCTCAGGGGATAGAACGTTTGCCAACCAATGAGGTCTACCGGGTTCGAATCCTAGAATTGATCGATATAAATTCGTATCCGGCTTGCGCCGATCACAGTGCTGACGTGAAAAATTCTCAGTGGTGGACGGATCATGGTTGGAGTCCTTTTGCTGTCATGCTAACCGTGGGTTTATATATCTAACATTTCTGAAATTCAATTTCTCAGGAGCTGTTCCAACGATTTCGCTCAAATTTAGAATTTTGCCTTGTAAAATTATATTCTTTAAAATGATTCAAAAAATTGCATGCCTTATAATTAAAAAAATTTTCGACCATTATTAAATGAAATAATAAATGTTTATTAAACATCATTTTTTTGAGTTGAATTATCTTTGGACAAACGAATTGTATAATTGTGTGTAAGAAATTTTCAATTACCTTAAAAAGGTTCTGAGATATAGCGAAATACGCAAAAAGTAATATTGAAATTAAGGGATCCAAACTTCTGACTGCTCTCCTAACCAAAATATTGGGACCATATTTCCCAAATTGCGCTTATCCCCAAAAGTTTGGGGGGTCAAAAATCCAAATTTGTCGAAAAAGAGGTATGTTTATTCAGAAAAAAGTACGCTTTTGTGTGTGATGTCATAACTTAAAATATCGTCTGCACTTATTAATTAGTATATTTGAGGTTGGCCGCTCGAAGCATTAAGAATGAGTCCTTGAACGTGAAAATCCGACGATTAGATCAAAAGTTATTCGATGTGGTCAATTTTTCTTAATTTTTTTTTCTTTCTGCGCATTGCACTTTACCACTGAAAAAAGTCCAAGTTCACTTTAAAAATCTCTTTTTTCTTGATTTGCATAATTTTCCAAATATTTTAATAGCTTATATTTGTAAAAGTGTGTAAGGCTATATTTAGTCCTCGCATGATTTTTTCCACCTGAGAATTTCGGCTGCAGTATTTTGTTCCACGGTATTTTGCCCGCGGTATTTTGTCCAAACACCATAACGGAAAATATGGTAACCAACACATATTACGATGGATAACTATTGAAATTTTAACAAACTGAACTAGGATAAGAATATTGAATTAATGGACCCCACTTCGTTCAATGGTTAAAGTACTATTTCGAAAAAAATACTCTAAAACAAAATGAAATTTTTACATATTCCCCGAGCATATATCTCCATTAATAAGAAATAGGGATGTCATAATCACGCGATTTAGAGAAATGTGCATAAACGGTCCCACTCACCTGTTATGGTGGGCTTTTTTACTGACTTCGATCACGTAATAAGGCTTCCGTTTCTATTTTTATTCTGATTGCTCACGCCATTTTCTAACGAGATCACGGATCTCTTAGATTTTTTTTAGAATTTGTTCTATGTTTCAATTGTTAAATTGGAAATTTAACAAATATTAAGATCTCAGATTCGTATTCTTTTTACATTCTCGTCGAATTTGACTTTTCATTAGCAAATTTTTTTATAAACGAAAATCACCATGTCTTTTATTATATTATTAATTATAAGGAAATGAAACAGAATACAATGTATAGGTTATAACCATAAAACCTTCATAAGCACTACCATTCTACCATAAAAACCTTTTTTTTTTTTTTTAAATTTGTTGCTTAATAATCTAGAATTTTGACGTGTAACTGCATATGAAAGCAGGGCCCGACTTAGCCAAATTAGGGGCAAAGGAAAAAAGTTCTTTGGGGCCTCCCTCTGCTTTATTATATCCGCACTGAAGAACCGAACTTTATGGAGGTATTTAAATTTTTCACCTCATGATAGATATATAACAAGAAAATTGACTAGAATCAAAAATAGCTATAAATGTCCCTCTCCCTCTAATGGTCAGACAAAATATCGTTTTGACCATTCTATAGATTTTCTGACATTTCAATGTCCATCATGTCGAATGTTGTTTTTTGATTGTTAACTTCGTATCCTTGCTGACATTAGGCAACGCCTCCATAACTGAAAGCCTCCACACGGTTTTTTATGGGTAGTTCGATCAAACCACTGTGAAGGATATCCACTTTTGAACGAGTCATTTAATATAAAATCTAGTTAAAATAAGAAAGTGGTAGTAAATATATGACTAAAATTTGTTTTATTTATGAATATGATTGCCTTGTCTGCTTCATTTGTCAACCACTACAGATTCAATTCTCAGATATATATGTTAAATAACTCTCAATTACTTTTAAAATAGAATTTGGGTTCATGGGCACAGCCGGCTCACTTTTTTATTAAGTATGCCCAGACTGCCTATAAAATACCGTGTAGTCCGATCAGACCATTGTGAAGGATATCCACTTTCCGAACGAGTCACTTGATACAAAATCTAGTTGAAATAAGAAAGTGGTAGCAAATATATGACTAAAAATTCGTTTAATTTATGAATATTATTGGTTTGCCTAATTCACTTGTCAACCACTACAGATTCAATTCTCAAATATATATAATTAATTTCTCTCAATTATTTTTATAAAAGGTTTTGGGTTCATGCACACAACAGGTTCACTTTTTAAATAGTCTGCTCGGACTACTTATAAAAGACCGTGTGGTGGCTTTTTGATGTAGGAGGTGATGTATTAGGGCGGAATTCAGCTAAATTTTCGCAACTACGATGGCTCAGTTAAGCCAATCAGAAGCTTGTATTTTTGTAAACATATCACATTTGGCGTTATGTAAAAAAAAAGGCTTTTGACTGGTCAAATTTTTCCATCGTAGTTGCGAAAATTCAGCTGAATTCCGCACTAGAAAACCATGAATTTACGAAATATAGATTTTTTTGGTTCATACAATAGATTAATGAAGAAGCTAACATAAAACTCACGGATATTACATTGATCTGATATTTTGTTTAAAAAAAGTTCATTAAAGAAGGAAACCAAAAATATGCCTTCTATCCGATTTAGGACCCCCTCTGATGTGGGCACCGGGGCAACTGCCCGTATGCCCCTGCCTTAGTCAGGCTCTGTATGAGAGTGTATCATAAGTTTGCTTATCTGTCGAAATCTACAAAGAAATTTTGAATGATAATTAATAAAAATATTCAATTCGTCTTCTCTAATCCCGTCCCCCAACACGGAATTTCCTATTCTATCTTTGTATAGAATTTTTACCTTTCTCAGTGTTTTGTCGTGTAACTACTAATGAAAGTGTATCATAATTTTGCTTATTTGTCAAAATATACATTGAAATTTTGAAAGATAATTAACAAAATATCAAATTCGTCTTCTCTAATCCCTCTCCCCTACACGAAATTTGCCATTCTATCTCTGTATAGAATTTTTAACCATTTCACAATAAAGAATTTTCAATTTTATCGCCGCATCGAATTTTCGCATTTAGCTAAGTAGCATTCTTTATTTTATCGTAGCCTTGGTCTTTTCCATTTTCTTATATGAAATTGCTGTTTTGTTTTTTAGAATTTTCCATTTTATTGACTTATAGAATTTTTCTCTTTTGTTGTTCAGATTTTATTGTCATTTATGATTTTTTTCATTTCAGTGTAAAAAAAATTCCATTTAATTTCCTCATTGAATTTTACGCCTATAAAAATTTTGACTCCTTTTCGACGAAAACAAACTCACGAAGTAAAACTAAAATGAATAAAAAAATTCTTTTTTTTTAAATTTAAAAGAAGAATATTTTTTCTTAATTAAGGTAAAAAAGAAAGTCTCATTTATTCAAGAAATTATCACCTAAATTAAAGACTCATCACCAGCCATTATTTCGTGTCACAGCTTAAAGTTTCCCGTTTTTCAGAAATTATTTTAGGTATCGTTAATTCAGCCCCACGCTTTTTGTTCAGTCTTTTTTTTTCTATTAGTGTGGCCAAAAATAAATTATGATATGAAATTAAGGTAGAAAAAATATTACCTAAGGCATTTCTGTATGAATCGTATGCTTAATAAATAGTTACTCATATTTATCTTCTTTTTAATCATTATGTTTTATGATTTATTTTGCTTTTAAGTATTGATATAGGGGAGAGTCGGGTAGCCCCGACAATTACATTTCATATGTATAGAATATTTTTTCAAATCAATGGGCCATCGGACATTAATTGTTATATTAAAAAAATATTATTTTCAAAGTTTCAAGTATTTATGCAGCTGTTAACATGGTAAACAATAGTTTTGAAAATATGTTGAATACAGTAGTCATGAAATTAAGAAAAAATGGTTGAATGTTTCGATTAAACTTCATTTTAATACTAAAAAAATAATTTTTTCTATACATACAGCATCAAAGTATGTAGTCTTAAGTTTAATTTGCACGAAGAAAGAAGTTCATATGTGAAAAATTGTTCGAGTAATTGCAAATTTACAAAAAATTTGGATTTCGGGTAGCCCCGCTCACATGAATGTCGGGTATCACCGCCCAATTTTATTTCGTCGATAAATGTACGGTTGCAAAGATTATTATTTTATTGCTGCAAATTTGAATGTTATATGCATTTTTAACAACAAATATTGTTGTTATTAAATTATTGTTATTAAATGATAGAATTCACTAAAAGTATACAAATATGTAAAAAATAAAATAATTTTGTGATAAAAATGATAAATGAGGTTTATCTATTGTCAATACATTGGTCACTTTCATTTACACCCGAAAAAACAGTCAAAAAACACAATTTTTAACTGGGTGGGGCTACCCGACACATTTTGAAAAGAGCTGAAAAACATGTTTTTTTAAATTTCTATTTTTTTAAGTTAAACTATACTTTTTTTGGTTTATTCTTTTTGCATTATATAATTAGATGGTAAAACTATAGAAACATACAAAAATATTGATTATTACTCAATATTATACAGAACATTCCTTATACACTCCTTAAGTGGGCGGGGCTACCCGACTCTCCCCTAAGTACGATTTAATCAAATTTAAAAAATTACGAGTCAGGTTATTAACTGGATGAAATAACAGTTATCCAGTATCAATTCTTGCTAAGTAAGTAGGCATGGAGATGTCAATATAAAAGTAACTCCAGTAGAATTATTTTTTTATCAAAAATCGTCAATAGCTAGCCCATTGCGCTGCTCCAGTGCGACGTAAGCCAACAGCAACAGGAATCCACCTTAAGTTGCAATCAGAGTGCACTAAAGCCGATGCTATCAATGATTTATTTTTAGAGTTGAAAGTTAAATTCGAAAAAAAGGGAAAACAACTGAACATTTTAACCCTTTTGAAGGCCGTGGTAAGTATACATGCTGTGATCAGCCGTATGCAAAAAAACAAGATTTTTTTTGATCAAATGAAGGTTTTTATTGAGAAAAATTATGTTTCCTTTAGTTTCCTACTGTATCTATATTTTTAAATGCTGATGTTCTTAAATTCACAGCTTAAATTCATGCTCTTTTAACATAAGAATATTTAAATTTCAAAAATGTGCTTTAGTTCAGACTGTTTGACAACTTTTGCCTTTTTATGCAACTTTCATTTTTAGTTTCTATGTTTTGAGAAATCCTTTTTTTAAAAAAAATAAAATAAAAATAAGTTTTAATTTTTAAGTTTAATACTAATGACTTCAGCTGAGAAGTTTCAGAAAATCATGAGTTGGAGGAATCGTTAGTAGGGAGAAAATGAAAATCCAAGAACAGCAGGAAAAGGAGCAACTCAACATTTGGCTTTAACCGCAAATGGAGCTGTATCTCCATGAGATTCTCACCACAGTAAAGAGATTGTACTTATCTCTTTATATGTTAACAAAGAGTTGATTTTTTATTAATCTTCTAATTTTTCACGGGGTTAAAGTTTGGAGTTAAATTTGTTCGAATCTAGTAAATTTTGTTGCATTTTCTGTCCGAAAACTAAATAAGTATTTTATAGCCGTCGTAGAACAGCCGATCCGATTTTTAGGCTTACGATTACTAATATTCAACACCACTGTCTTGTAATTTTGAACCTAGTCCAGAATACAATTGAACTCCTGGATCATGTATTAGAAGAAATTTTGCCTTTTTGCGGGACTTTTTGATGGAACTAACCTGCATTTACGTTACATGGAAAAGAAAACTACGAAAATCTCCCACAGTTAGCCTGATGGCCAGAGAACTCCACCCCATGATCTGTCTACCACTGAGGATATTTTATGTCAGCACTCTGGTCGGTGCGAGCGGGGGAAGGAATTTGTATCGATTCACTGGAATTCAAACCCGGTTCACCTCATAGGAAGGCGAGTGCTCTAACTCCTGTGCCACCACTGCTCAATGTAGATTTAGAGTAATTTTTCAAACGATAGAATATTAAACCAAAAACATCTTTCATTCTTATAGCATTGTAGATTTTCTTCAAGTTGACATTTTCCTCCATTTTATTGCTAGCGTTAAGGACTTTGATTTAAAAAAACATTCTTAACTGTACGGTCATGAATAACTCCAAGAAATTCATAACATAAAAAAACACAGCACATTATTCTCAAAAACGTATAATTTCATAAGACGACAGAATCATCGAAGAACCTTAAACATTTAATTAAATAAGTTATTATTATCTTGCCGAGTCGGGTGCGGAATTCGTATCAATTTGCTGGGATTCGAACCCGGTTCACCTCATTGGAAGGCGAACGCTCTATTTCCTGAACCACAACGACTCTAAATAAGTATTTTAACTTAAACCCATTAATTAGGTGTATTTAAATTAGGAAATACCAAAACCCTCATAAAAAATCAAGAAGAATTTATCTGTGATGAGAGACTAGGGAAACAGTTGCCGTAGTGTGATTTTTCTGCACTATAATTTCCCCTGGGACTTTGCAATCTTTCCTTCGTTTAAAACAATTCAAGAACTTAGTTTTGTTGTGTTTAGTTAAGTGGTTTAATAATTGCAAATTTTGCTCAAATGAAGTGCATTGCTCATAGTAGTAAATAGGTAGATTGGCTCTTTAATTAGAAACTGAACTTTAGAGAAATTGTTATTATGACTGAATAATGGTTTCCTAATCATATTATGAAATTGTATCGAAAATTTTATTCATAACGAATTCTAACTTAACGTAAATGTCACATATTCTCTTAAGTCTCGTAATTTTAAAGGTTATCCTAATTTTTAAAAATTCTATAGACTTCTTCTTTTAGAAAACAAAATTTCCCATGATTCTAAATACATGTTCTTTAAGAGGGTTAGGATTCTAAAAGCATATTTTTTAAAGTATCAAACTTTTGATAGACAGATTTTTAACCCTTTTGAAGGCCGTGGTAAGTATACTTACTACCACGTTTTACCACTTTTAATTTAGGTTTCCATTTTTCAATCACTTCAGCTTTCTTGAAGTGAGTTTGAATAAAATTGGTAACCATTTGTCACTTTTAAAAAACGCATTAAAGTTATAAAATACATAATTCCTTTAGAAGTTTGTAGCATTTAAGGAATTTTTTTATAAATAAAGAAAAATAAAAGTCAGTAAATTCCTAATAGGTCATGTTAAATATATTTACCACCAAAAAAATGGCATTTTTATAAACTAAATGAGTTTTTTTTTTTTATATATCAATTACTGTTCTTAAAACAATTTCAATTCCAAAAATACTTTAATTTATCTTTACTAGAAATAAAGGGCCCGCTAAAGGGCAAGCAAACTTCTCCCTTTTTAAAGCTAATTTTTTTTTTATATACAATTAAATGCAAACTTAAACAAAAACATAATTGTTTATTTATTTAAAATAATTCTACCATTTTTTATTGGTAAATTTGTTTTTACTTATAGTCAGTTGTCATTTTTATTAATGTTAGGTTTTATACATCGATCCGGTTTTCATTATGGTAACACGTGTAGCGTTTCCGCACCAAGAAAATAACACTAACTAAAATTAAAATCGTTTGCTAAAAATTATCGACCTTCGATAACATTTTCAAGTCAATGGAGGTAATACCTAAGGACGACCAATCTGCATTAACGAATATTTTACTGTGGAACAGAGAGTGGTCGCTCTTGAGAGGTTTCCCTGTATTCTATTAGCTACAACAGTTATAATATAAAAAGAAAATTACATTAATATTTCTACCACTTTATAATTTTCTCCAATTGCGTATGAAGCTTGTTAATAAACAAGCCTTCTTATAGCAGCAATTGTTATGGAAGATTAAGCTTGAAGCTTTTACAAATGGTGTTATTTTTTACCATGCAAAATTCGGTTTTTCGAAATTCAGATTAATCTTTATTCAATAACACTATAATTGAAAAAAGATTTCTTATATGAATGCAGCAATCCTAAAGAGGGATTTTAAAACTTCTTGTATTGCAACTAAAACGAAGTTATTATCTCTCTCCCCCTTCCCACATTTCGGTAGATCCTAATTTTATGTGGGTAGATTTAAAAAAAAAAAAAAAAATTCTGAAGATTTAGATTTTAGTTGTCTACCACAGTCCATAAAATATTTTTCAGTCATGATGTCTTGTCTCTCCAAAAACAATTTGCAAAAATGAAACAATTCTCTTACCAGTTTTTATGTTTTTAAAAATATTACATATGTATATATTTATATATATATATATATATATATATATATATATATATATCCTCCAACTGCTACGGAATTTCCGTAGTTTCAGAAATCTTCTTTACAGACGGTAGCAAAATTAATGTCTTAATATTTAAAAAAAATTAATTTTAGTGTAAATTGTCCACTATTACTTATAAAAGTGCAGGCCATATGGCTCGATTCTTAAGTTCTGATAAAAGTTTTATGAGAGATCCATTTGCTTTAAAAATTTCTACTTTGGTTCGCTACCACTAGAAAGAATTATTTTCAAAATCTTCATAAGTTGGAGGGTATGTATATAAATAAGCTTTAGATATTATAAAATAAAATAAACAATTCAAAATATTATGGAGAATTGGACAGCATGTTCTTCCTGACAAACCCCCTACACCAGGGATGGCGAACCAATGGCACGCGTGCCATTTATGGCACCCGACACAATATTTTTGGCACGCCACCGATCACATTTGTTATTACACTATGAATTGTTATTACTAAAATGCTATTACTCTATGAAGCGTATGTAACAATTAAATTAAAATTCACAAAAAATACGCAAAATAATAAACAATTATTAATGAAAAAAATTAACAATTAATGCTAAAAAAGCAATTAATAACCATAAAAAACAAGCTAACAATAAATAACTAACAAAAAAAAATAAACAGTCCTGCTTAAACTAACATCTTACAACCTAATATAAGTTATTTGTCATCTAATCTGCATCAACAGAAGTCACACTGATGTTACTTTAAGTTGAATTGCGCGTATAACTGAGGTATTGCAAAATAATTTTTTTCTTCAATGTAATTAAAGAGTTTTGAGTTAATAGTATTTAGTATTATTATTTTCTCAATAATCACAAAAGCAGAATTATTTGACGGCACGTCTATGACCTCATTAAACAATTTTTTGGAAAAAATGGCACGTTGGTGTATAAAGGTTCGCCACCCCTGCCCTACACGAATATCAAGCTTAACAGTCAATTTAGCAATAATAGTTTCCTGATGTTTAAAATTTCATGTAATATATAAGTTTTCTAACTAGGCTTAAAATGATTACAAAAACAAGCAATTAAAGTTTAAAAAGAAAAATTCACATTTCGTTTCATCTGCTCTTAATTACAAATAATAGTAAAATTTGAAACCATGCCATGTATTTTCTACATATTTATGATACCTAACTTTTAGTGAATACTTTCCCTTCTTTTAAAATGGTTTAATAAATTTGGTTTCTTTGACGTCAAAACCAATATATATAAATATAAATGTCAGATTTGAAATTTAACAGTATTTTTTTTTATCAGATATTAATATTTACCTAATAAGATAGAAAAAGGAATAAAATAAATTTATCAGTACGGTATTTAAACATTTTGCTTTTCACAACAATTTCATTACAGAGTTTAAAGATATCTTTAATTTTTTTTTAATATTATCAATTTTTATATTAATTATATTAAAAATGATTACATTAAAAAAATATTTTCTGGAACAGCAATGACAAAAGTCAAATCCAAAGTCAATTAGTCAAATTTCAAAAATCTTAAATATTTTTTTCTTTATGAAATTTGCATACCGTCCCCGTAAGTATTCACATATTTGGCATGCCCGAACATGTCCACTATTCTATATTTGCTAGTTTTCAGAAAGTGGTGAAAATCAAAAAGAATGACACTTTTTCCTGAAAGATGTTTGAAAGTTCTTTTTAAATCATTTTTCATACTTTCCAACTTTTAGAAAGAGTTTTTCTCTGATATTTCAAACTTTGTTTACAGCTCCAATAGTAAGTTAATCGGAGAGAAATAAAAAATTTTTGCCAATGTAAGGTTTTTTTTCCTCCAAACTTTTATAGATTTATAATAACTTGATGGATAGAAAAAAAGCTTCAAATTAAACATTTATTTTAAGTAAAATTCTGCGTGAAACATTTTGAATAATCGTTCAAAAAGTTTTTAATCATTGTTAAAATAAATAATAATTGCCAATTTTTACTGCGATCTTTGGGTATATTTAAACGTATGGTTCATCGGAAATAGATCCATATAATACGGGCAGCATCAACAGAAAGCGATAGGAGTAATGGGAATACATGAACAATAAAAATACACACTACTTAAAATCCGTGAACAATAAACTCAAAATAATTTTACTTCTCAGAATTCTAACTGCCCTTTTAATATACTTTCCGGTAAATATACTATTTCGTAATAGTAGAAATACAGAAATAAATTTTACAATTGTAGGCAGAACTTATGCTCATGAACTTAATATTTTTCAAGAATATTTTAGAATGTTCAGAAGAAAAGGCTTTTATAAATTTATTTATATATTTTCAAAAGCAGATTAATATATTAATCTATACATATAACTACCACTTTAAAATTAGAAAAATGTTTTTGCTAGCAATTGTAGAAAATTGTATACATATATATACTATATATATATATATATATATATATATATATATATATATATATATATATATATATATATATATATATATAAATGCCAACTGCTCCTCTATCTGCAAAATATATAATAAATTGATAGTGAATTAAATAGCAAAACATGTAGAATCTATATATATATTTCGCTTACACGGCGACAAAAAAAAAGCCTCATTACAACTCCTCGAATGGCAACGCTGGAAAATCGACCAATGATTGCCGCTAAAAATGTCACATGCCAAATCTAGCTGAGATGGCTCAACATATAGCACTTTTAAAAACTGAAATAATCAGAGAGAGCATAAGCTAGGCAGAAGTGAGTAGTCTTTGTTGATAGATCTCTATTTTAGTATTTTGTCGAAAGCGCTTTTTTTTACGAATTTATTTGACGATTTTTGATTTATATCACGAACTTATTTGTTTTATTATTGTTATTAGTTATTCATTGAAAAATGAGTCTCAGTCGTGCTGTTACGTTTTAAGATTTCATACTATAGCACATTTCTATCAGGTTTTACGAATTACATGTCATTTATTTGAATTCAAATTTATTTTAATGACTTAGTATTTACTAAAAAGATGTAATTTTTTTTAAAAAAAAGTTGTTATAAGGATTTGAATGATTGTTTTGAATTCTTAGAATTTTGTGCATTTGCAATGCACCTAAGATAGTAGAGAGCGAAGCGAGCTTGGTTTGCGTAGCAATATAAGATTGCGTAGCAATATTCGGGGTATAGATATAAGATTGCGTAGCAATATTCGGGAGTTGGCGAGCATAGATATAAGATAATAGATATAAGATTGCGTAGCAATATTTGGGGGTTGGCGAGCGTTAGCGAGCAGGGGGCACAGCCCACTAGTTAAAATAATTACTTCTACTCTTTAATAGATTAGCAGGGATGCCAACTGCTCCGCTTTCTGAAAAAGTTTTAATAAATTGGTAGCGAATTAAATAGTAAACATGTTGAATAAGTATAAATACGCCTACTTTTTCAAAAATCACCATTTAGACATTTAAAATTTTTGTTTATCTTGCCTGCCAACTATTCCGGCAAAACTATTCTTCGAACAAAAATCTAAAAACGTTTCTAAACTAACTCTATGTAAATAATCTTTCTTTTAGCAGCAAATGTTTTGGGAGAGCCGTATTGGCTCAGGGAATAAAGCGCTTGCCTCCCAATGAGGTGGCCCGGGTTTGAAACCCAGCAACGGCTGGTCGATTCGAATTCCGCAACCGTCTAACACCGACCACAGTGCTGACATAAAATATCCTAAGTGGTAAACGGCTAGAGTCCTTTTACCGTGGGGCTAACCATGGGAGGTTTACGTAATTTTCCTCCCCATGTAACGCAAATGTGGATTAGTTCCATTAAAATATCCTCCGCGAAGGCAAATTTCTCCAAATATTTGATTCAAGAGTTCCCTTGTCTTCTGGACGGGGTTCAAAATTACAAGGCTACGCAGTTGAACATTGATAGTCGATAACCCAAGATTGGGTAAGCCGTTCAACGACGGTTATAACATAAAATGAAATGTTTCGGAAAATTTTACATGGCAAAACTGTTGGCTCAATTAAAAATTCACAATTTTTCTTTAAGAAAATTTTATCGCAAGGAAGATAGTTGCATGATAACTTTGTTTTATCTGTAAAAAATAATAAAATAACAGTCAACAACGTTTTCTCTTGTAGCAGCGAAGAAAACAAAAAATTCGCATAGTCTTTTTATTGTTGCATTTTTAAAAACTTAAATGTGAACAGCTTGCATAGCTGCCAATTTTTACAGCCGATAGGAAATACAATTTTTCGAAGTTGTGATAAAATATTTTTAAAAAAAATTACCGACACAGCTCTACGAACGGACTGAAATGTCAGTCCCTTTTGACAAAGTGACATTACAAATCCATCATCTTCTATAGCTGAAAGACGCCACACGGTTTTTTTAACCCCTTGGGGACGGGTGATTCAGAAAAGCATTCGTACAAAATCAGAATCAAGTTGCAATTAAATAAAAAACGGTAACTTAAATGTAGTCGTTACTAATTTGACAGACTTACTTTGCTTTTATTTTAATTATTGTTAGTTTAATCATATATATAATCAATGTTAATTCAAAGTATAACTAAATAGTTTTATTTTGAACAAAGTAATGGTGAATTAAATAAATCAAAAAATTACAACTCCGCCTACAAATAAACTGCTAAATAAATACTTTGATTACCAGTTTTATTTTCTTACCCTGATTGATACGGTTTTTTGCTGTCACGTATTTGTGACAGTCGGCGCGAAAGGGTTAAGGTAGTTTGATCAGACCACCATGACGTTAAATTAATGTAGGATAGAGACATTTGATACAAAATCTTGTAAAAATAAGAAAATAGTAGAAAATATATGGCAAAAAATTTATTAAATTTCTAAGTATGATTGGTTTGTCTCATTTACTTGTCAACCACCACAGATTCAATTCTCAAATACATATGATACATTTCTCTCAATTACTTTTGAAATAGAATTTGGGCTCATGCGCACAACTGCTTCACTTGTTTAACACGTTCACGCCTGGGTGACCCACCGGTAGGTCACGCTAGATTGTCTCATCTCTGCAGCTCACCAGAGTAAAAACTGGTAACAATAAATTTCATTTTTTAGCTTTTTTTTCGGGAATAATAAAAATCCATAACTACCAATTGTTTTGAACGAATACACTTTTTATATTGAATTGCTTCTTCGCCGTGATAAATTTCCTTACAGTGAATTGTAATTGTTGAGAATAGATTAACTCCTCCCGAATATTATCTAATACTGAAATACTTCTTCTACCAGTATTTTCACTTTTCCCGGCGTGAACATGTTAAATAGTTCGCACAGACAATTTATAAAAAAACAGTGTGGAAGTTTTCTAATGTTGGAGGCGAGGACTAATCGGAGATTTGTAATTGAAAAACAACATTTTCCTTTAATTTCGTGTATATTAAAGTATACATAGTTCATATATATTAAAGAAACTATTACACACAGAAAAATTAAAACTACACAGATTTATGTAACCTTTCATGATAAATTGACAGGATATATGTACAATGTCATTATAAAATGTTAAATAGTTATGAAAACATATGTGATAACTCTATATTATATTCGTAAATAACCCTTAGTGGCAGAAATATTTAATTGCATCTAATTTTATTTATGTGGTTGCGGGGGACATTACCTAGATATATTCTTAAAAGGGTGAAAGAGTATGGAGTAGGCCTTTTAGGTGAGGTGAAGAGCAGCAGCGGGGAGGGAGGCCAGGATGGAATGAAAATAAATTGAGGAGGTGACACGCCCGCTCTCGAACATCTTCCCACCGGTCGCCCCATCCTGAGAGCAAATCTGTGTCCGGGGCTTCACTAAATTAGGGAATTTTTACACCCCTCGACGTCCCTATGAGATACAAAGTTGAGCAACCCATTTAGCTGTGATTCGGGGATCCCATACATATTATATAGAGAATTGCTGTAGGAGTAGGGATTCAGTTTGTAGAGAATACTCTAGAATCTTCTGGTTTTATAACACACTCATCACCCAACTGTAGCCAAGCACCTAGTCCTATATTTTATGGTTATATCTCGTAATGGTCATGGTAGGAATGTCATATAGTTTGACTTGGGTGAGACGACGTGGAAAACGCCTGAGCTAGTATCCCTCTCTCCAAACTTCTCCACCACAACCCACGAGCGAACTTTCAGCCTAAACAGATATAACGGACGCCTTGCTGCGTGTACACGTCGGTTGATTTATCGGCTGACAGGATCGAACTCACTACCCGCAGATCTCCAACCAGCGGTGGGAGTATATGCTAAATTTAACATCCAATAACATTACATTTATTTTATTAAATTTTAATAGTTAGACTTAGTAATGCAGGCTTGTGTGCTAATTGCAAAAATATTGTTTAGGAGTCAGTGAAAAATCAAAATATAAAGAATTTATGTCACAAAAATGCTTTCGAGGAAAAGGCGGGATTCGAACATGCTACCGATATGCCAGATCTGCTTCATGCGCAAGAGCTTTAGTGGTTGCAAAATTTAGGTTTTAATCCAAGATTCTTATTTAAGTATGTTTGAATTAAATTTATTTTTCCCCATTACACATAATGAATACGAAAGCTCGTAAAACTCATCTCTTTATAATCTTGCCGTCATAAAGATGGTAAAATTAACCTTCAATTCGGTAATTTTAAGGATTAATGCTCTACCACTTTATAAAATATTCTTCAAAGTGGAGCAGCTGGATTCTCTGCTGCTATCTTCAAGCAGAGAGTCTTCCCCCTTTTGTAAATAATGTAAATATTTTTTCTTTATCTTCAATTTGTTCCCTTTATTATTTATCAACTTGCGATTTATTTTTATGTATGACCCAGACTTGATTTTATCAACTATTGTTCATTCTGAGACTTAATGTTAACGCAGCACCTCCCTCCCCTTCCACCACATATTCTTCAATTTAGATGAAAGAGCAGATATCCATTCATGGATAGGTACTCTGAAAAACTTGATTAGTTAGTTAGCTATCTCCAAGCTTGGTGGAATGGGGGTTCCAACGTTAATTTGAAGAAAATCTTCCTCTTAAATGTATAACCCCTAAAGAACACGTAAAAAACAGTGTGTTCCTTGTTTAGATAGATATGTCAAAAGATAAATAAGTACAAATACGCGTTTGTACTTTTTGAGCACAAAATTCTTCCAAACTTTTTGTCCGATCTTTTCATGATGGGTTTCATTCGATTTAACTATAAAAAATACATCAGTGCATTACTTGTTTGTCAGGAAGAAATTCAATTCTCTTTCTAAAATCTCCCCCATTTTCCTCAAAAAAGGGTCACAGTAGAGATTACAGGAGCCATTTACGAGGACATTACAAAGTTTTCTATTAAAAACGTCTTGGAAATAAACTTTTCCGTCGAAAAATTCTTATTTTACTGCATTGTACGAAAACCTGTATAAAACAGTAATTTCCTATTGTCTCTCTGAAAACATTCTTTGATTTTCATAAAAATTTTTTTTTTTTTTTTAAAGTTATTAAGAGGTGTAACGCACCCTCCAACATGTGAGACAATCGTGAACTGTTTTTTTTTTCAATTGTAGAGAACTAAAAGCACAGAAACGTTAAAAACAAATTGAATTTTTAATATTACTTATCAAAAGTCGACAGCATAGTCAATTGACTAAATGATTTTTCATTCATTTGTTCAAACTATTTTTATGTAGTAAATGTAACAGTTCATGCATTATGTACAGTATATACAATTCTGTAACAGTATTTATATGTTGTAAATGTTAGTAATGATTAAAATTATTTAAATTCATTCAAATACATAATAAATTGAAAAAGTATTTTTTGAAACTACAAAAATTCCATTGTAATTGGAGGGTATAAAAGCAGTAAATCTTGTGCATTGAGGTGCAATGAATATTTTCATTGTATACCACAAATTTTCGGTTGCCTAGTAAAGCCAATGTAAGCCTTCAATTGTTAATCAATTTTTTAATTCATTGAGAAAAAAAACCTAAAGTAAACATTTCTTGAACAATAAAAAAGGCTTCATGCCATGAACTCATAATCATTAAATAAGAAACATTCATAAAATAAACTCTTCCCATATGCTTACCGCAGAAAAATGATTCTTCCTAAAATACATCACGTTTTCTTTCAGCGTAAATTTTTTTCGTAAAACTTATTTTCTAAATTAAAAAAAAGGACTTATATGCAATGATGAATCTGCTCACGAAAAAAATTTGCAAAATATTTGTTAGTAAGAAGAAAAAAATACAACTCAACTCCAATCTCTCGAAGAAAAGTTTTTAGAACTCAGGAGATAAGTTGTGTTGCATCCTGCGATTCATCATATTCAACTTCTGGGCGAGCCTCGAATCCGACACACTGTCACTCCTCATTGGACACTGAGTTGGGTTGAGTTGTATTTTGAAATAACCTCTCCCCCCTCACAGATTTCGTGTTTTATCATGTGGGGGCGCATCGCAAGTTATGATGTGGTCTTTGATGTCATTAACACGTCTTAAATGAGTCAACTTGCGTGGCTTCACGAGCTGCTACACAATTTTTTTTATGACTCTGTCAACCGACAAAAGCAGTTTAGGAAATGTCTTGAACTTGAAAAAGATTAATATCATGATAAATGGCCCGTGACATCAAGTTTCGTGTTAAGTCAGGGCCTCAAAGGGGTTCAACTGTGGATGGAAATTTAGTCTTGAAGCTACACTTAAGTCTGCAGATCGATCACTGTAATCGTAACAGATGAAAAAAAAAAATCTTTTTTTCAAACATTGCCGTTTAATTGACAGATTAGAATATTATAGCTGACGTGGTTAAAATTCCAATAAATAAATAAATAAATAAATATCAAAAAAATTAAAATATAAATAAATAAATAAATATCAAAAAAATTTAAATATAAATAAATAAATAAATATAAAAAAAGTGTCATAATATAAAAAAAGTCTTTATGTTTTCATTGATTAGCAACCTCTTTGTGGGAAGCGAGAAATATACAAATATTTACCCCAAATTTACCCTTAAGATTTCAAATCGATCACTACGATCATAACAGATGGAAAAAAATATTTCCTCAAACGTTGCTGTTTAATTGACAAATGAAAATATTATACCTGAAGTGTTAAAAATTCAAATAAGTAAATAAAAAAAAATAAAAAATAAATAAATAAATAAAATGAGTATCGAAATTTTTTTTTTTTTTGTCTTTTATTTCATTGATTGGCAACCACTCGGCTGGGTGGGCAAAATATAGGAAAATTTACAACCAATTTACCTTTAAGACTGCCGATCAATCACTGTAAATGTAACAGAAGAAAAAACAAATATTGCTGTTTAAATTGACAGATTAGAATATTCTCGCTGACGAGGTTAATACCCAAATAAATAAGTCGAAAATAAAATGAGTATCATAAAAAGTGTTAGTCTTTTATTTCATTGATTTGCAACCACTCTGAGGGGCGCATGAAATATACAAAAATTTACCCCAAACATGCATTATATATTACAGATAATGCTGTTAAGTCTGTTACAATATTGTGCAGTATTTCTTCAAATGTGACAAAGGGTCCGTAAAGTCAAATTTTGTAAAAAGTCAGGATCACAAACGGGTTTATTTGTGATGGTCTTGAAGCTCAATTTTCAGATTTATTACTGTAATCGTAAAAGGAAAAGAAAAAATATTCTAAAACTGTAGTCGGTGCAAGCCGGATGCGTAATTCGCATCTACCAGCCATTGCAAGGATTCGAACCCGGTTCACCTCATTGGAAGGAGAAGGTTCTGTCCCCTGAGCCATCACGACTCGGGATAAATTCTTGTGCTTAGTTCAAATAATGCACTCTAATATCTATAGAAGTTTTTTGACGGCCAGATGGTCATTGAAAAAATAAATCTTCATTTTATGCGCTCATTTCATATTCTAGTGAAATTTTATTTTAATATTTTTAAATACCTCGAAAAGTCAAGAAAATCAAATAAGGTGGTACATAATTATTATAGGACAGGACTCGAAAAACCGCACGTCCGCCCGCCCTCGACGGTCAAAAATTCCCCGCGGACAACAAATTTCTCGAATCTGACGTCCGCGTGGACGGCCATTTTCCCGTTAATGTTCGTGATACATTTTCAATTTTTGTTATCTTACAAGAGTCAAGCACGTCACTTCTAAAATGACCCTCTAATCAAGAAATCCCGTTAATTCCTTCGTCAGACCAAATGCGCATGCTCACGTAATCGGTAAACAAAAGAAAAGTTGATCTGTGCATGTGCATTTGGACAGGTCTTAAACAAGAAGCGTTAAACGCAATTATGAGCATCTACCTAAATGGAAAACCCCTTTCACATTTTTGTGCAGAAACCTCTGTAAATCATTGCGGCTTGATTGTGGAACTGACAAACGTCATATTTGATTAATTTAAAAAGCGCTGTACCCTCGGATAAATTGACAGTCCGGATAACTTGACCTTTGTCGTTTTAATTATTTCATAAAAGAAATAAATTATTTCATGAAAGAAATACTAGGTTACTATTAGTAACCTCGTATTTCTTTTATTACTGCATAATGTAATCCTAGTATTTGTTATCCTAGTAACTAATAATTCATTGTGCAATTTACATAAATGTTTGTGATAAATAAGAGAAAATTATATTTTTATTTATTTAGAAGCTACGGTTTAGTTTAAAAGGAGGACGGGTACATTGTTGGATAAGCCGTCCTCAGGGACGGGTAAAATTTCTGAGTTTTTTCGAGCCCTGTTATAGGACTTATCATCTCTCAAAGTTTTGGGATTATAATAACCTCGCCGATCAAGCTGGTGTTAATGATAATTTATTAAAATATTGTCAGATTACCCTTGCTGCCAGTAAGAAATATATTTTCTGAAAATGCGGAATATCTGAAATAGTTGGGAGTGTCTTTAAATGTAAAAGTTAAAATTTTGTCTGTATCGATGTGCTCTAAAAATTCGAGAATAGGAGCACCGATTTAGTGACTTGTCTTTTCTTGTGCAGTTTTTAAATTTTCGTTTGGTTAGTTTGTAAACTCTCGCTACTTTCCGGCGTTGGGAAGTTTGGGCACAAAATCAAATCGGAAATATGAAAATCCATCATTGAAACTAGGATTACGCTCTCCTTGATACGTTAGGAATGGCTTAACCTACTAACACTGCTCTTTTTTCCCGAATTGTTAAGATTTTTCGGAACATTTTGCTTATATTTCATCTTCATATAATATATAGAATTTTTAATATGGAATAGTGAGTATTTTTTAATTATTTTAACATGCTCTGTCATGGAAAGAGCATCGTTGCAAAATATTTGAAAAATAATAGAAGCATATCGAATCGCGAGAAAAAAAAAATTAAAATACCGATTTGTAGCTCGCCAAAATCATTGTTCAAGTGCTGAAATAAAAATACATATACAGTACCCAAAAAGGAGGACCACCTTGAATAACTTTTGATCTAGGCGTTTGACATTCTAGGACTCAATCTTAATGGCTCGAGGAGGTGACCTCAAATATGCTAATTAATAAGTGCAGACGATATTTTAAGTTACTAAATCAGACATAAAACACACTCTCTCTGAATAAACATGGTGCAAATGCCAATTGAATAATATATTCCACACAGTGATTTAGTTCAGCCTCTCTGTCTTGAATAGATCTATTTTTAAAAGATTAAAGTCGGGGTTTTAAAATACAGAAAAAAAAAAACGGATTACCCTGAATCATTTTTGATTTCATGATCGAATATTCACGGTCTGAGACTCAATCTTAATGGTACGTGGGTGTGTCCTCAAATATGGGCTAATTAATTAGTGCAAACGATATTTTAGGTGACAAAATCAGGCACAAAATCTTACTTTCTCTGAACAAACAGACTTTTTTTTTTTAGACAGATTCGGGTTTCTGACTCCCAAAATATACGGGGAGCCGCAATCTGAGAAATATGGTCCTAATAGTTCGGTCAGGAGAGTGCTCCAAAGTTTGGACCATATAATGTTAATTTAATTTTTTGTGTATTTCGCTACATCTTGAGAACTTTTTAAGCGAATGTTGAAAATTTTTTTGCGCACAATTATAAAATTCGCTTATCCAAAAACAATTAATTCCATGCAAAAAATAACATTTAGTAAATATTTATTATTTTTAATTCAAAAACAGTGAAAAAAATTGAATTGCGAGGTATACGATTTTATGCACCATTTTAAAGATAATAATTTTATATGGCAAAATGCAAAATTTGAGCCAAATCGTTGAATAGTTTCTGAGAAAGCGAATTTTATGTATCTGACTTACTTGAAATTAAATTTCTCAGAAACTATTCGTAAATACGTTTTTGTGTTTGATTTCGTAAATTAAAATATCGTCCGTACTAACTAATTAGCTTATTTAAAGTCATCCCCTCGCGATTGAGTCCTAGAACGTGGAGATCCGATCAGATCCAAAGACTTTTTCAGGGAAGTCCAGTTTTTTTTTAAATTATTTTTTTCCATCTTTTTGCCGAGCATTGTACAAACACAAGTACGATGGCCACCATAAAGTCATCAAAAATTAACGAAATAAACATAAGAAATATTAGTCTGCACAGTATTCCTATTTCAAGAAGTTTAATTCTTTTTTTATTTTTTAACAACTTTGTGAACACAAACTTTTAATTCTCAAAATTTTATTATCCTTCAAATGCAAATATCATAAAATTTATAAGGAAAAAAACCCTCCTTTTATTTTTAAAGGTGAGAGGTTGGGTGCCAACAACGACTTAATTAAATGTACATAAATTGCACGTTTGAGTACTCACGTTTAAGACTTAGAAAAGTTAAGTATCAACACTTAATAATAAGAAAAGGACATTTTTAATAGCAAAAAAATCTTTCGTGTTAAATTAAAAGTGTAAAATAGAAATAGTTAGCAAGTATAAATCCATTTTAATGAATAATTAAACATGTCATAAAAATATTAAGACCGATTTTAACTTTCCAACGTAAATGCTCATTTACTTAGTTATGCAGTCTTTTGATTCATCAAAAGTGCTATTAGGTAAATTATTTTTTTAAAATTTACATCAGTATTATCAATTATTAATTTGCATTTTTATTAATTAGTATTGTTAGTATTAGTTACATTTATATTAAGTTACATTATTTGCTATTTTTGATCCATGAATTTTTTACCTTTCTATGTAATATATATATATATATATATATATATATATATATATATATATATATATATAAATATAAGTTCAAAATGAAGAATAAAAACAAAGAAAAATTATAGACATATGAAAAAAAGGGGGTGGGAAATAATAAGTAAAAAATAATAAACAACATTTTATTTAAAAAAAAAAAAAAATAATGAAATGTTAATTAAAAAACCGGAAAAAAAAAAGATATAATCTTTTCTTCAGCCCACACTATTATATCCGCAAAACAGAGTGCTTTCTGATATTGTATCAATAAAGCCAGAGCAAAATATATTAATACAATAGTGTGAGGAGCACTCAAAAAAATTTTTTTATAAAATAACTACATAAAAATAGATCATAAAAAGTAAAAATAACATGTAAAAACAGATAATAAAATAAAATAGAAAGAAAAAACATTAAAAAGGGGGAACTATAAAGCGAGTAGCAAAATCATAACAACTTACACGGACGGATATTTTTCAAGAATGATTTAAAAATGTTTTCGCAGAAAGATTGCCAGATTACAAAATATGAAAACAAAAGCGCAAATTGAGTGTAACAAGAGGGTTTTAAAGTGTCGTTCTTACTGCACTGCTGAAGTGATTTGTTATTCTGAGTTTTTATTTGTTAGTTACCAAGGATGGGCCCGAAATGGATGTGCGCAAGGTAATATTATACTGGATAATTTTAAAAATTGATCATAAATAGTTTTAGAAGATAGATGTTTATTTAAGAAAAAAATATAAAATAGAAAAGAGAAACATAAATTGCCTGCTTTGCAAATAATTTTAGCCGCGGATTTGCACGATATGGATTAGCACATAGAAAAATTATTTAAATTATCAAAGAAAAAATTTTAATAGATAATTTTAACACGGATTTGCCCGAAATGGATTTGCACATGGAAAAATTAACAAAGAAAAAATTTTTAGCAGATAATTTTAACCACGGATTTGCCCGAAATGGATTTGCACATGGAAAATTGTATAAATTAATAAAGAAATTTTTAGCAAACAAATTTATCCACGGTTTTGCCCGAAATGGATTTGCACATGGAAAAACTGTATAGATTAACAAGGGAAATTATGGTGTTTTCTTGTATTTATTTATTTATTATATATATATATATATATATATATATATATATATATATATATATATATATATATATATATATATATATATATATATATATATATATATATATATATATATATTATTATTATTATTATTATTATTATTATTATTATTATTTTTTTGTATAACGCACGCCTGTATTAACATCCGTCAATTCAGGCATCTACAGAGCGATTTTGTTGACCTCTCTTACAGGGGCACCATATTAGGTGGGCCAACGTCGCTCCCAAAGTAAGGACAGATAGTACAGAGAAGGAAAGAACATCCATACCTTGCCCGGGATTCGAACCCAGAACCTGTCTGTTACAATGACAGTTCCCAGCCCCCTACACAGGCCGGTCGGCACTTTTGATTTAATTATCGAATTTTAAGAACTAGTACTCAATCCTAATTGGTCAAGTTGGTGATTTATATGCTAATTAATTAAGTCCTGATAATTTTTTAAGTTGCGAAATCGACACAAAAATATTCTTTTTCTAAATAATTTCAAAAATATTCTTTTTCTAATTCTAATTTCTCTTTTTGCTCAATTTACCACTTTAATAATCATAATAAATTCTTTATTCTTTTTAAATAGTTTTACAATTATCGGAAGGCAGAATCTAGAAGTATCTGACTATATTATAAATACCGCTTGTTAAGTGCTAGTGGTGTAAATGTTCAATCTTTTCAGACCTATGGGCTGAGGTGACGTCACTAAGCGGTGCACTTCGATGCATTTGCCCCCTAATAATCACTAGATTTCCGAAAATGCTCCGCATTCGACAAAATATTATTAGAAAAACGGTTGAGATAAATTTGCTACCGTTTAAAAAGACTCACCTCAGCCTTTTAATTATTTAGAAATAGTGGTGAGTAAAAGCCCCATAAATCGAACTTACTAAACAGAGAATCATACATTAAAAGACTTCCACTCAAAAATATTTATCAGCTGACCGGA
This sequence comes from Parasteatoda tepidariorum, assembly GCF_982258835.1. NCBI lineage: Eukaryota > Metazoa > Arthropoda > Arachnida > Araneae > Theridiidae > Parasteatoda > Parasteatoda tepidariorum. The sequence continues at coordinate 9,653,073 of NC_141759.1, forward strand.
GCAAGTTGAATCTCAGAATTTCTTATTATTTCCTACATTATAACCAAGATAATGAAACTAAATATAGCATGCAGGAGTATCTTACATCGAATTTTGAAACAAATTAGAGACATATAAATTATCCTTTTAGTTGTACTATTAATCCTGTGTTAGTATATTGGATATTGGTCAATTTGTGAACGGAATGTATAACAAAGATGCCAACTGCTTTGGATTCCACAAAATATTTTAAAAAACGGTAGGGGACAGTAAACGAAAATTTTGGATAAATTGCCAACTTTTTAAGAAGCTCAACATGCCATAACTGTAACAGAGTGGCGTTTCAAATAACCCATTGAGTTAGTTAGAAATAGTGGTGAGGAAAAACCTTAAAAATCGAGTTTACTAATCAGGAATAAAACATTACGACACTAACACTCGAATATATTTTTCCGTTGTCCGTAGCCAGTGGCGGTACACACGGGGCATTGCGTCGATGCCGGCTAAATTCGGCGTTTGTAACAAATGAGTAAATTCGTTAAACTTCCTAGTCCTAGTGTTTTGATCCTATTGGGCACCTGGGCCGCGAAGCGGCCCCTATCCCATTCATCTGGAATTTCTGAACAGTTTTGGTTGAGCAATGAGGTAAGCAGGCAATGGAGTTGCTTTTATGAATGTTTCAAGCTCTTTGCTTGAATAACTAAAAAGGAATAAAAAAAAAAATGAGCAGCTTGCTCTAAACTGTGTTTGTTTGATTTTGGAGTTGTTCAGAATTGTATCAGCATGAGTAAACGTTATTTTCAGAAAGGTTGATGAAATTATTTGTTTTGATAGTTATGATATGAGGCGTCGGAGGTGAAATGTGCAGCTATTGGTCTGTAGTTTTTATCTTTGATATAATTTTCAAATTTAAAGATTTCATTAAAATTTGCTGTTTTACATTCTATGGCTTTATCGAAAAAATCTGCGTTTAGCTTGTATATATGCTGTGATAGAGTTGGTATTTTGAGGTCTGCATGTATATTGGTATTCCGGATGAACCATCTTGCGCAGGTTATTTTTCTAAGGATCTTGTTTTGGCATTGGTTTAATTTCTTCAGTAGATGTTGAGGTATCGTTGTCCAGGCAGGTGAGGCATAGGTAAGTATTGGGCGGATCATTGCTGTATATAGTAGCTTCCTTAGTTTAAGTGACATATTCTGATTATATATTAATGGTTGTATGGCTATTATTGCTGCATTTGCTTTATCTATTGTGCTTTTGATGTGATCATTCCAGGTGAGTTTGCTATTGATTATAAGGCCAAGATAATTTGCTTTTTTAACTATTGGTATGTTGAACATTTTTGGTTGAAGTTGTGGAAGTATCTTAATTCTACTTTTTTGTATAATTAATATTTGTGATTTTCCAGCATTTACTGCAGTTTTCCATTTTAAGCACCAGTCTTCTATTTCGTCTATATGGTCTTGTAGTTTTTGAAGAGCATGATTTGGGTTTCTGGATTTAATAATAATACCGGTATCGTCTGCGTAATAGGCTGTTATGCTGTTATAATCGGCTTTGTTTATAGGAAAATCATAAGTGTATAATATGTATAATATCGGTCCCAGTCGTTAAACTTCAATGTTATAAAAAGAAGACAAGTTAAAATTTTTATCAAGTGAATACTGGTAGTAACATGATTTAATGGTAGTAAGAATTTCATGGCAGTAATAATTAATTAGAATATCTGAAATATTTGCATTCATAAAAGTGTATCTATATACATAAAAAAAAACTCTAAACTCAGTGGCACGACAGCCCATAGAGGACCAAGGCCTACTGTGCCCATATCAGTTTTCTTGACCTTGGGCTCTGGGGTGCAGGAGCAGATGTTTCCAGCCGAACGGGAAACCCCCAGTGATTAGTTCCCGAGCATGCTTGGTACTCATTTATCGACCCATTGAAGGGATGAAAGGCTGAGTCAACCTTGCCCGGCCCGAGGATCGAACCCAGGGCCTGTAGCTCGGGAGACGCGCTGCCATTCAGCCATCGGGAGTCGTAAAAAATAATGCTTGTATAATAATAATTTAAAAAAAAAATAGGTCAAACATTTGTATCGAAATAAATATTCAGTAGACGGATCATGAGTTAGAGTCCTCTTGCCGTTAGGCTGACAGTGGGAGGTTTTTGTAGTTTTAATCTCTATGCAAAGCAAATGCGGGTTAGTTCCATGAAAAAAGTCCTACACGAAGGCAAATTAACTTTTCAATGAAGTGACCTCAATCCCAGTAACATCTAGTCGATACGAATTTCGCTCCCTGCTCGCAACTACCACAGTACTGACGTTAAATATCGTCACTGGTAGACGGATCATGGGTTAAAGTCCCTTTGCCACTAGGCAAACCGTGGGTTGTTTTCCTCTCCATGTGTAACGCAAATGCGGGTTAGTTTGATCAAAAGTCTTCCACGGGAGCAAATTTTTTCCCAATACATGAACCAGGTGTTTCCTTGTCTTCTGGATTGGGTTCAAAATTACAAGGCTACGGAGTTGAATATTCGTAGTCGTAAACCCAAAAAATAGGGTTGGCTGTTCAACTACGGTTTATGAAATAAAATATTTGTAATAATAAAAGCTATTGTCCGCAGCATTCTATTTTCGCCATTTTATTCTTTTTTCAAGCACAAAAATTATAAAGGAAAATATTACTCGTAGAATATGTTTTTATTTAATTTTTTTTTGCTTGATGGGGGAATTGATGTAAGCGAAATGAGCTTAGTAAAAAATAAATTAAAAACTTCTCAGTGTTTCTCAAGATTTTAAAGTAAAATAAAAATATTTTATAACAAATGAGCACCGACCAAAAGTTTTCTTGCAATATTTCACAAACCATAACTCCATAGAAAGGCGTTGAACCAAGAAAATCATAACCACCCGTCCAACAGTGTAAAGTGTTTTTGAGGTAGGGTTCGAATAACCGTGTTATTCGAACCCCTCTTTTCCCTTTTCGGTCACGAACCACCAATTCCCAGGGGGGAAACAAGAGTGGTTCGCCACAACTAGACCACAGTGTGAGACAGAGGTTTTTTGGCGATCAACGAACATTTTCTGGGATAGGGGGAAAAGAGAAATCCTTATGAAAAGGGCTACTCTACACGAGAGCCGCCATGTTTGGACACATTCCTGGTGTAAAACAGTGACAAATGAAGAAGAAAAATTAAATGATTTAAACGGTGACAGGGAATTTGTAGTTAACCCACTCGTGTTCCCTTGATTGGGTTTCCGAAGGTTCGCCCAAAAATATTCAACTGATAACAAACTACTGACCTAAGACGCTTGAAGTTTTCCTAATTCCGCTTCAATTTAGATAACATTCATGTAGATTAGATTTCTTTATATGTAATAAATTTTTTAATCTTTGTGATGATCAACTGTAAAAATAAACAAAAAAAATTCAAGTATTATATTTTATAGTATAAATTTTAATACCTCTATAAGAAAAGGTGGTAGCAGAAATTTTTTATGATTAGGATTATTTTACATTATTATAATACATTATTGAAGTTATACTATGCGACTTCCAACAAGGTTGCGTTAAACGTTTAATGCTTCATTTTTAGTGGCCGGGAAATCACGTGGTAGGATCCAGTTTTCCCTCATTCATTTCCATATTGTTTTGGTTCTCACTAGCATAAAAATAATAAAAGTCATAAAAGTATTGTTTTTCTATAAATATTTTAGTTTGATTTGATACACATATAATTTGATAGGGTAGTATTTTTTATTTTCAAATTTAGTGGATAACAATTGTAAAAAAAATGAGTGAAAACAATCCCACGGACAATGGGACGGATTTAAGGTTATGTCAAGGTACGTCTCTTGTGAGTATCAATTGATTGTTTCTCTTTTAAAATTACATTATGACGCATTCACATACCTTATTAATATAAATACGTTTTCCCGGGCGAGACGATGAGGCAACCACAAGCACTTTCACTGGTTCAAGAGGTCCAGGAGGGAAAAATGCACAATATTACCGTGATTACAGAGCACGGAAGCGAGCGGAGCAGGAAAAAGAGTCGTTGAATAGAACTAGCGATCCTTCTACGACAGCTGATTCTTCTACAATTAAAGTCGCAGGTTACGAAGTTTAATTTCTTCCTCGCGGAGGGACTCCACGCACTACTTTTTTTTATTTATTATGTATCATTATTATTTATTATTCACATTACTATTTTAAAGAAAACAAATTAGTTTTGTTTACCAATATAAGCATGTATGTATCTTCTATATATGTATTTAAAAATGTACGCATATGTTATATATATATATATATATATATATATATATATATATATATATATATATATATATATATATATATATATATATATATATATATATATATATATATATATATATATATATATATATATATATATATATATATATATATATATATATATATATATATATATATATATATATATATATTTCTATTCATTTATGTATATTTATTATCTCTTTAATTATACAATCGTAACTACCACTATGACTTAAATTACAAATTAAGCATATTTAAAGAAATTAAATTAGCAGTTTCAATATTAAACCCTGTTTAAAGACACTGCCACAAGATTGGTAAATTTTAGTATGATGAGCAACCCAGAAACGAGGGGTAACAACCGGGACGCTGAATTAGTAACTAGTCTTTTACTGCTATTCATTTGCTCATTTAATTTTGATCTTACGTTTTCAGTTTAGTGCACAGGTGAATATAGTGTGTAAATATTATCGATTAATCTCGATTTAATTTATGCATATACGTATTGATCTCGACTTATTCTTATCGTGTATTTGAATTGTTTTGCTAGTTTTATTATTGCTTCAATCTGTCATTTTGTAATTTTTAGACCGAATTTATTATATGCCTACCTGATGTCATAACTTTTCCCTTTGGTGCCCCCTCTCCCTTCCAACATACTCCCACTTTTCTAATTATCGACAAATCAGTTTCTGCCGCATTTGCGCTGAGATTTCTTTATTTTTAACGTTCTTTTATTTTCAATAGTAAACTGGAAGAAGAAGGTAATTTTAATTTCTTTTAATAAAAATATGAATTTTATTATTATTCACCACTTTTTGCATTTAAAGTCACCCGTAACGGCCCTGATAATGTACATGCCAATTGAACGGTCGATAAAAAAGCTATTACGAAGTGATAATAAAACAAAATTAAGGCTGAAAATATTTTCTAACAGTTAAACTGCTTAAACATTTAATAAACTATATATGCCTATAAATCAATCACATATAAATATTTTTTAATTTTTGATTTGTCCTGGTAGGTAGAAAAGTTTTTTTGAAACTTTAAATTGAAAAGTCGATGAGTAAAAACACTATAATATTGCTACCACTAATAAATTTCTTTCAACGATCTTATAATTTGGCAACTATATATATCCTCAGTGGTAAACGGATCATTTTGTGGAATGCAATTTAACTTTATGAGCTATATTTATTGTAAAGTATTTACATACTGCAAAAATCAATATTTTCTTCGAAATATTTAATTATTCATTTCATTGATCATTCGTTCGAATAATTTTTTCCAACTATATATTACAGGTGAAATAACGCCATACTTTGTAATAAGCGATTTTTTTTAAAGTACCATAATTAAAAAAAAATACGGCAGAGCGTAGAGCTACTACCTTGACAGATTCTAGTCTTTCCTATCAATGAGGTGAACCGGGTTCGCATCCCAGCGATGACTGGTCGAAACGAATTCTGCATCCGGCTAGCATCGACCATAGCGCTGACGTGAAATATCTTCAGTGGTAGGTTGATCATGGGTTAGAGTCCCCTTTCCGTCAGGCTCACCATGGGAGATTTTTGTGATTTTCCTCTCCATGAACCACAAATGCGGGTTAGTTCTATCAAAAAGTCCTCTGCGAAGATAAAATTTCTCCCAATACTTGATCTAGGAGTTCCTTTGCTTTCTGGATAGTGTTCAAAATTACAAGGCTACGAAGTTTAATTGAGCATTGGTAGCTGCAAACTCAAATTTTATTCAGCAATTCAAAGACGGTTATAAAATAAAATAAGAACGATCAGCTGGCACTGAGAAAATAGATAGTGTGTCTGTGCAACAGCGATCGTCTTCTTCTCGAGTTGCAAATTGAAAATGTTCTTAAGTTTTTCTTTAGCTTTGCCTTTAGTAATTTACAGCTGGCATAAATTTCATAGTCAAACATAACTTAATAAGACTAGGTAGTCATTTGTATCACCACTTTCTCCGAGAGGTGAAAGGGCCTTACCATCAGTGTTTTCACACTTCAAAATTATTTTAGTCCTCTGTCGTCACTTTCAGTCTTTACTTTCAAGCATGACTCCTTTTTCAAATCATTTTTTGCATCAACTACAAGTACGTGAAATAACAATTAAATTTAATTAGTGTTTCAGAAAATCATCCTGGAAGAAAATAAAAACTTTGAATTATGCTTGTGCAATAGTTTGTATTTATGTTTTACTTAGTTACCAACGACGCAAAAATTAACATCGTTTAGAAAAATTCTTTGGCTTTTGAGAGCCAAAATTATTTAAAATTTAAACAATTTTATTTCGATTTTCAAATAAAATATTGAACACACAAGCCAGCATGTGTGTGTGTAAAAATAAATAAAAAAATATATATATGGCATCATTCAATTGTTAAGAGAATGCCATACCGTGGGAAAAATTCTTCACAGCGAATTTTCTTTCACCAGCATTAGTAAATTGAAATTGTAAGTATAGAAATAGTGCTTTTAAGTAAACCTAGAACATTTGCCAATCTCAGGAAAGTTGAACTTTTTTTAATTTCTTTAACTTTCTTATAAATATTTATTTTTCTCAGTGCTTAAAAAATAAATTAAGTAAAACCAAAAAAGGTAAAAAAAAAAATTATATAAAAAGTTGGAGGTGGTCTATATTTTTTGGCAATTTTTTTCACTTTCACTCGGTCAACCGAAAAGTACTATAGAAATAAAGCATGAAGTACAAATAGTGATGTTTTTTTTTCTGAATATCAAATTGGGAACAAATTATGCCTGGATTACACTGGGGAACATATTTTTTGTCGCATTTATACAAGTACTTGCGCATTTATACGCAATTATCCATCGCATTTATACAAGTATCTTATTTAATTTGAGTGTGAGTATTTCAACTCTGAAATTAGTTTCCTTCGGAAAGATACAATCATAATCATATTTCTATTTAAAATCATATTTCTGCTAATTTTGTTTTCTGTCTGAATGTACAAGTTTATAAAGTATAGGTTTATACTTATACAAATACATTTGTCAAATACTTTGTTTATAAAGTTATTTTTATTATTGTGTTTTAGTTTATAATGAATGTGTAGGTTTATATTTATACAGAAATGCCAACTGCTCCGGACAAGCCCAAATAATTAAAAAAAACGGTAAATAACTACAAAGTAAATTTTGCAAATATTTGACTATTTTTGCTTGCTTTATGAAAGATATAGCATGACTTAAGTACTAAAAAGTGGTGAATTATATAAGTCTACGAATTATTTAGAAATAGTGGTGGATAAAAATCTACTAAATTGAATTTATTAAGCCAAGAATCACAATTGATAAACTACCACTTTAAAATATATATTTGCTGTCCGGAGCAAGTTGGCATCTCTGTTTATACATATATACTTGTCAAATTTGTTTATGAAATTATTATGTTATTTTCAAAAGTTATTTCTATTATTACGTACTAGTTTATAAAGAATGTATAGGCTTATATTTATACATATACGTTTGACAAATGTTTTGTGTATAAAGTTTTTTAAAGTTAATTTTGTTATTATGTACAAAATTATAGAAATGCATAGTTTTATGCTTTTTCAAATAAAATTTGCCAAATATTTTTGTTTATGAAGTTATTATGTTATTTCAGGAGGTTATTTTTGTCATCATATGCAAAATTATAAAGAATGTACAGGTTTATATTTATACATATACATTATCAAATACTACGAAAATAACACTTGACGCAAAAAACATTTTACTTTTAACTTATCGCTTCATAAATTGAAATGATTTACCGTCTTCTTCCTAGAACTTCTTACGTAGCAAAGAAGTTAGTGAATTTTATTATTAAATTGCGTTAAAAAATTTAGGTAAGTTTAGTTGAGAGAAACTTGTTGAGATATCGTTTAAGTATTTTGCTTTGCTTTATGAATTTGATTTTTATAACTGTCGTTGAATAACCGACCCAATTTTGAGTTTACGATTACCAATGTTCAACCCCGTAGTCTTGTAATTTATAACCCAATCCAGAAGACAAGGGAACTCCTAGATCAAGTATTGGAGGAAATTTTGCCTTCGTAGAGAACTTTTTGTTGGAACTAACCCGCATTTGGATTATATGGAGAAAAAAATCTCCCACGGTCGTGGGAGGTTTTGAGTGGACACACGAGTGACACGGCAAGTGGACTATAGCTCTGTCTTACCTGTTGTCAATTTGTCATCGACTGTATTGGTTCTTTGACCTATATTAACTTGGGACTTCCGTTTACCTGTGACCTTTTAATGTTTTCTTATGTTCACTTCAGGTACACGTTTTTTTTAATGGTTCGCTTCATGTTTTACTGTTTTGAATACATCAACAGTTTATACTTTGTGTCCTTTATATCCTGTCACAATCTTAATGATCGCTTTGGTTTAGCGACCCAACTTACTCTGTATTATTACTCGTTTTAATCCTATGTACTGCCTGCACATGATGCATTGTATGTCATACTGTACTTTCCTGCGATGTGTTGTAAAATTTTTCATTTGTGTCTTTGGCTCACCATAAGGGAGGTCCCGTCTGCTTCGGCACTATAAGGAGGGACTCTCGGAGCATTTTAATTGTTTTACTGCTGCTGCATTCATCATACTCTGTAATGTTTTTTTTTTATTTTTGCGCTTTTTGTATTTTATGTACTTTTCTGTTTTCTTGATTTTAATAAACATTTACCCGTATGCCCTAAACTGGGGCAGGTCGGGATAAATATTTCATAACCCATGATTCGTCAACCACTGAAGATATTTTACATCAGTACTGTGGTTGGTGGGAGCTGGGTGCGAAATTTGTTTCAACCAGTCATCGCTATATAGATTTAATAGGATCGCTACCTTCTAAATTTTAATTTAGAATTTCTCATGTTAAAATTTTTTTTCACCGCTACATATTAAAAATGCAAGGTATCATAGAAAATGCTACCTTATTGCAGTTATCTCGTGGTGATGTATTAAAGAGTAAAAGTAATTATCCTTATTTTTCTAGTTTTACTATTTAATTCACTAGCAATTTATTAAAAATTTAGCAGAAAACGGAGCAGCTGGCCTCCCTGCTAATTCTTAGAAGATTATGGTATAAGTCATCGAACGGCTAAATTTAAAATCATAAAAGTCATTGACCTGCGGAACAAAAAAGGAGAAACAAGCTCTTTAAACTAATAGTATTAAAGCAACTTAATTGCGGAATTAAGACTACTAATCCTATCAATCTTATAGTGTAAAATTAGTTAAGTGGCGTGACAGATAAACACAAGCCTTCACGAGTTCAGCGCCGTGGACGAAAGTGAGACGGAAAAGCTGGTAGTGAAACCATTTCTGTTTTAACATGTTTTCGGGAGGAGTAAATATGTTCTCTTCTTTAAACTATTCAGCAATGTCTACTTTTTCTTTACTGCTTTATTGAAATTACATTTGCTGGCTTGTGTGCTCAATTAACCCTTATAAGCCTTTGTCAAGTAGAAGGACAGATAGAACGATTCAGAGAAGGTCATCCTGGTTGCGGTGGGATTCGAACCCTCCACCTTCTAGCTTCGCACAACGTTTGGGGGGCAATACCGCTCGGCCAGGGAGGTCCCTACTTTTTCTCAGGAAAGAAGTTTTATATGTATGGTATAAGTGCAAAAAAAAATTCTCGATAGTTATAGAAATTTAATGTTTCTCGAAAAAACATTCTAGAATGAAATGCCTTTCGAACCAGTTTTTGCTCTTTTCCGTCTTTGTATATATAGGCTTTCATCCCTGTTCAGTGCACAAAAATAAAGGGCCGTAAGGCCTCAGACGCCCAGTTCCACTACAACAAACGAACGAATAGTGCGCAAAATTTGCTGGTTTACGGTACAGAGAACACTACCCCATATAACAGCTACGGCAACAACCACTTTCTTACCCGCCAACCTTTTGGTATAAAATTTCATTTCTATATGTAAAGTGGTAGTAAAATGTATGTTTTCTATAGAATCCTTGCATTTTTAATCTCCACCATTTTTAAGAAAATTAAGCAAATATATTATTATGTAATACTCTTGTGGTAGACCGCATAAGCCTAAACAATATACAGTATATGTTTCTGCCTAAAATTGTAATTTAAATTCCATTTTACTACCAATGGCATACCTGCCAACTTTTAATCCCTTCTATTATCATTTTTCCCAGAGGTATTAAAAAGAAATTAAAACTTCAATTTTAAGCAAACAAATACGTTGTATTTGAGAAAACTTAAGTTGACAACCATGATAGTAACGCATATTAATATATGCGCTTAATTTTTGTAAGATTAGTGTTGATCAAAATCATTTAAAAATTAAGTTTATAAAAAAAATAGAATATGTATACTACCACTTTAAATATGAAAATAAAATCTTCGGGAAAATCCGGAAAAGTTGACAGGTTTGTAGTGGTGAAAATCATCCTCGAAAAGATTAAATGTTAGCAGGTATGCACTTTAGTGTAAGTAGACGGTACCTGTATTATGGGGTAGTGTTATTTGAGTAACCACAGGTTTGCACACCTATAGCTTTATTGCTGAACAAAGCAAGTTTTCGTGTTCAAAGATGGCGGTTAGGGGTAACCCCAGCAAAGTCATCTTCTGCTCTTCCTCATCCAGAGATGCTAATTTGCGATCCTCGGAGGGCGAAGATGATTGACAGGGGATGCGACTGGATGAGGAGATGGCGAGAAAAGGAAAAAATAATGGCGAATACATAGCCCTTGGGGCCAACCTCTCATAAATCATGCACCACTGCAGACGCAAAATAGACGCACGTGTTTACGCCTCGCCTTTAAAAACTCTCTCCCCTTATTACACACGGCATACATCTCCTTCTTCTCCCTTATCACTCGTCGCATTTCTCCCTTCTTTTTTTTCTCCTTTAATGCCGGATATTAGACACATAGCTCAGGATGAAATAGAGATTGTGACATGAGATGTTTTAATCTTAAAGTTCGTGTTTTTTTTCTTCCTTCTTTGAATAGGTAAAAGTTAGGGTTGTTGCTGTTTGTTACTAAAATATATATTTCTACCTAAAGAGAAATCATTTAATAAGTGTAGGATTAGGAATAAATAAATATTCGGAAAATTTAAAATTTAATAAGGACGTCGGATTTAAAATTATTTTTATTATTCTGGCCTTTGGGACTCAGCCTGAGGGAAATTTTTCTAACAAAGTTAGAATGCTATATCAAACACAATTAACGGGGGATGTATTGAGGCAGCTGAATATTAGGGTCCTTCCAATCCAGGAAAAAACTAAAAAAGTTATCTCTGCTCTTTCGGAATATTCCATGCCATTTCATTTGAGAATGAAACTCCACGTCCTATTTCTGACCCTGTTTCGTCAACTGGGCCCCTGTGGCCGCGCGCGATCACGTTTCCATTCGTTTCAGGATTCGGACGTTGTAGTGAAAATCGTTGAAATAACTGAAATGCGGAAGATATTTTTGTACTTGTAATAGAAAATAGTTGATATATTGATAAGTTTGTCAGACTTATGAAATCGTAGATACATGGTGAAAGCTTTTACGACTTTTCACATCATAGTGAAAATTATGGAAGTTGCTAGAATACAAATGGAGTAGGAAAAGAGAACCTTTGAATAGAAGAGAGTTAAGTAGCTACTGACAAACCATCACCTCCTACATCAAAATGTCTCCACACGGTCTTTTATAAGTAGTTCGCGCAGACTATTTAAAATGTGAATCAGTTGTGCGAATGAAACCAAATCCTTTTATAAAAGTAATTAAGAGAATTTTATCATGCATATTTGAGAATTGAATCTGTAGTGGTTGACAAGTGAATAAAACAAACCAATAATATTCATAAATAAAACAAAATTTTAGCCATATATTTGCTACTACTTTCTAATTTTAACTAGATTTCGTATTAAATGACTCATTCGGAAAGTGGATATCCTTCATAGTGGTCTGATCGGATTACCTATAAAAAACCGTGTGGAGGCTTTCAGTTGTAGCATTCAATTGTAACTCGTAAAGAAGTTTATATTAGCGATTGGTAAGCACAGTGCGAAAAAGAAAGGATCATCCTGAATAATTTTCGATATCTTTGATCGAATCTTCACGTTCTTGAACCCAATCCATGGGGTGTAGACGATATTTAGAGTTACGAAATCAGACGCAAAAGCATACTTTCGCTGAATAAACATACCGTTTCAAAACAGATTTGGATATCTGACCCCAAAACATAGGAAGTAGCTAAAGTCTGGGAAATATATAGTCCAAATTTTGGGATAGGAAAGCCATGGGTGAAAGCCCTTATATAGCAAGACGGAAAAGAGAAAAACCTGGTACGTAAAGCATTTCATTCCAGCATTTTTTTCGAAAAAAATGAAATATCTGTAACTATCAAGATTTCTTTTATAATTCTGGCATATATATAAAACTGCTTCTTTTCCAAGATAAAGTAGATATTGTTGAAAAAGTTATAAAAAGAATAAGTAAGCTCCTCCCCAAAACTAGCTATAACAGGAAAGGTTTTACTACCAGCCTTTCCTCGTTTCCGTCTCGCTTTCACCCCTGAGGAAAGCGGTCAAAAATTTGATCCCTTTCATGTTGATTTAACTTTTTTCTCATTTCTCCGTACTTAGAAATTTAAAAACATGACCTTTTTAAAATTTGATTTCTCAGTTTCGTCATTCGTGTTTTGTCATGTAAAATTACTTTCTTTGATATGATGGAAAAAAAATTTTATACTTTACAATTCAACAATTTTTCGACTTTTATTAAATAAAATAATAAAAAAAGTATTAAATATTTACTAAAAATTATTTTTCGCAAGGAATTATCTTTGGAAAAAGGAATTTTATGATTGTGTGCAAAGTAGGGCGTAATACGTAAAAAGTAAAATTCACATTAAGGGGTCCAAACTTCGGATCGTTAACCTCAGTAAACTATAGGGACCATATTTCCCAGATTGCTGCTATCCCCTATATTTTGTTGGCCAGAAACCAAAATCCGTTGAAAAAATGGTATTGTTATTCAGAGAAAGTACAATTTTGTGCCTGATTTTGTAACTTAAACTATCGTCTGCGCTAATTAATTAGCGTGTTTGTTGTCAACCCCTTGATCATTAAGATTGTGTCCTAGAACGTGAAGATTATTAGATCAAAAGTTATTCAGTATTTTTTATTAATATTATTTTTATTAAGTTATTTTTTGCGTGGGCATGCTCATTAATTAGTATATTAAGTAGATCCTTATTAATTTGACTAATCTTAGCACTTAAGTTTTAAATTGGAGTAAGCATTTTAGTTATTCAGATGCAAATTAGAAGCTTTATATTGCATACACAGATGTTAACTTGCTCCATTAAAAAATTTTTTTGATGAGTTAAAGTTTATTTTATTTTTATTTAATTCTTGTTTTAATAACTTTGATTAAAACTGATTTTGTATTTATCCAAAAATCAGCAAAATTTAGTGTACCATTTCCTAAATTATTTTCCACAAAGCGGAACAGTTGGCAAATCTACTTATGTATTACGATATCCAAAATATGTATCGTATAGTTAAAATTGAAGTTATTACATTTTATAAGTTCATATTTATTTATTTATTGTAATTGATTTTTTAACAATTTTAACAGTTTCTTGCACGAATTTAAAATTATGAAATAGCATTTCAAAAGAAGGGATGATTAACAAAACTACTAAGAAAATTTTTTCTGTTAACGGTATAGACACACTGATAACGGCATAGACACAATTAACGTATAATTATTTTCTCCAATGCCAGAAATTTGCGACTTAAATTTTTTTTAATACCAAATATTTGTTTATGTAGATTCTCTATTTGCAGAATATTTTTAAACTTTGTTTTTGGTGTCAATTTTGCACATTAAATCGTAGTTAAAAAAACGTAGTAACTGGTAGAAAAGAACAATAACTCTCCTAAGAAAAAATGCATTTTTATGTCAAAATTTGCATTAATCTGCCACTATAGTAACATTTAACGTATATTTTAAGACGCTCCGATGATATATTGTCAAAATAATTTACCAAGTGAAAATCCAACCAATGAAACAATAGATTTTTGCTATTGTTTTATATTTGAAGATCTAGATTTATGCGACGAATTTCCTACTTTAATATGGTTTTCCGCCTAAATTGCAGAAATTTAACAATTTTTTTTATCAATCAATTGATATTGATTTGTATACACCCCTTTGGAATGTACGAAAATACCATAAAGTGCTGATCTGGTTTAGTTGCAAAACACACAAAATTTAAAATTTCCAGATAAAAAAGTTGAAATATTCAAAAACAATTAATATATAAAAATATTTCATCTAATAGCTACCACTTCAAGAACAAAAATATTTTTTATATAAATTTTTTAATTGTAGAATAGTGGTTAGGGATTTAAGCAATCGGCCTATTAAAAAAGTATTTTTCGGCATTAAAACAAGCTGGCGAATACAGAAAAATCTCGGAAGAAATCGTCAAACTAGTGCCCTAGCAATAGTGTTCGTACTCCAGAATAGAGTAAAAAAATTTGTAGCAACGCATTTGCATTTCATTCAATGCCACGACTTATAAATGATCGAAGTGTTGGTAGAAAGGATTCCTTTGCTCCTCCTTAAAACAAATTACATATGAAATAATTTTACTACCAGGTTTTTATTTTTTTACGAGTTACAAACAGCCCTACCTTATTGTAAGTAATATAGACCAGAAGGGTGATCCCCGACTCGCGAGCATGCCACCCCTAGCTTTATACCTAACTTTTAAATTGCCACTTTTTTCGCATCGTAACGTTGTTTTTTCCCCACATCTGTCATATCAGTATACAACTCCCCTGAAGGAATTGTATACATCCCCACTATATTTTAGGTCCTTTCACTTTTAGTATAAACTGATTTGTGACTTCCGCCTCTGTGTTTTCGCTTGCCACTCTACCCATCTTTCCATTGTCAACATTACAGGCGCCCACGGGCTCAAGCCTTTACACGTTTTTTTGTAGGTAGTCCGATCAGACCATTGTAAGGGATATCCACTTACCCAACGAGTCATTTAATACAGATTATAGTTTTAAAAAAAAGAAAGTGGTAGCAAATATATGACTAAAACTTTATTTTATTTATGAATATTAATGGCTTGCCTTATTCACTTATCAACCACTACAGATTCAATTCTCAAATATATAAGATAAATTTCTCTCAATTTATTTTATAAAAGGAATTGGGTACATGTGCACAAATGCAGAGATGCCAACTGCTCCGGACACGCCAAAATAATTTAAATAACGGTAAATAGCAACAAACTAAATTTTGCAAATATTTGACTAATTTTGCTTCCTTTTTAAAAGATTTAGCATGCCATAACCATAAGTAAATGGTGAATTATATAAAAATATGAATTATTTAGAAATAGCGGTAGATGAAAATCTACTAAATTGAATTTATTAAACCAAGAATGACAATTAATAAACTACCACTTGAAAATATTTATTCGCTGTCCGGAGCAAGTTGGCATCTCTGCAACTGGTTCGCTTTTTAAGCATTCTACGCAGACTACTTATGAAAGACCGTGCGGAGGCTTCTTGATGTAGGAGGTGATGAAAGAGTCATATGAAAGAGTCAATTGTCCGCTTCGCGGACAAGCACTATGTAAGAAACACAAGTTCAAGTTAAGTAAAGCTACCGACTTGGGAGATCATTGGAGAGCTGGTAGTTGAAAGTGGAAGAATATTCTAAAAATTAAAAAACTCTGCTTAACCGAAATGCTACTAGACAAATTGATCTCAGATACGCCTGTTTGAGCTTGTTATTATTCATGGCAAAACAGCTTTCTTAGCAAAGTTTAGAAATCAATATTTATTTATTAACCCCTTAACTTATGCTCTCGAGTTAATTCGAGCTCGCTAAACAGGCCAAACTGTGCACACTCGAGATAATTCGAGCGGCGTTGTGTTTTATGCTGCTATAATTTTTCACAATCGAATATAATCGAGAATTGAAAATAACAATGTGAAAGCTAAGAAAAAAAATCGTTTTATTGATATTTATCATTTACATAGGATTGTAAGCTATAACACTTATTTATTCAAGAATGAAATATACAGAGATGTTAACTTGCTCCGAACAGCGAACACATATTTTAAAGTGGTAGTTTATCAATTTGTGATTCTTGGTTTAATAAATTCAATTTAGTAGATTTTTATCCACCACTATTTTGAAATAAATCGTTGGCTTATATAATTCACCATTTTAAAGTACTTTGTCGTGCTATGCACCTTAAAAAGCAAAAATAGTCAAATATTTGCGAAATTTGCACTGAACAAAAACGCAGTATAGCAAAAAAGTTCATAAAAAAATGTTCTAGAGTGTGTGTGTGTGTTTTTTTTTTACATAAAATTTTATTTATTTATTATTTTTTTTTCAAGAGATCTGTGCGCTTAGGGGTTAAATTAAACCATAAACGTTGCTCTTACTAACGATCATACAAATTTATTTTAATTTATCTTTAGTTACTCAAGTAAAGTGCTTGAAGTGAATATAAAGCAACGCTACTGCCTGCTAACCACAAATACTCAATACAAATGGAACCCAAATTCATGATGAATGGGATTGCACAGCTATATTGCACCACAAGGACTAAATCGTACAAGTTGAAAACTTAACTATAGGTGATGGATGTTATAACTGGAATATACAGGACTGCCAATTCCTTAAGTCGCTTAGTTTTTTTCCCCTTTAATAACTTGATTAATTTTCACGGCAAGGAAAGAAAAATTAAAAATATAAGAAGTGGACAAATCGCATTAAATGTATAAATAACTCCCGAAAATTCCGGGAAAGTTGGTAGGTATGAGAAAGCGCTATTAGATTGAATTTAGAGCTCCTTCCGCATTGAGAGAGAACAACTAAAATATTCGATCGAGCTAAGAATTTTACCTGCGCTCAGAGTAAAAAAAAATAATGCCCTAGAACATGCAAAAATAGTTGAATTAATATCATCTATATTACAGAGATGCCAACTGCTCCGGACACGACAAAATAATTTAAAAAACGGTAACTAACTACAAACTAAATTTCGCAGATAATTGGTAAAACTTGCATACTTTTTAAGAGGTTTAACATGACTGAAGTATACAAAGTAGCGAATTATATAAGCCTTAGAGCTATTTAGAAATAGTGGTGGATAAAAACCTAAGAAATCAAATTTATTAAACCAAGAATCATACAATAAAAACAACCACTCGAAAATATTTATTCGCCGTCCGGAGCAAGTTGGCATCTCTGATATTATATAAAACATTAATGTGAATATTGTCAAGACGATGATAAATTTTCTTTTCTTAAAATGGCAACAAAAAAACTGAGCAATTTGTTAGCTAAGAACTTTTCCTGCCTTCTGGGGAAAAAAAAGAATGCCCTAGAACATGCAAAAATAGTTGAATCAATATCAACTATATTACATAAAACATTAATGTGAATATTCTCACGACGAAAATAAAGTTTCTTTTCCTAAGTAGGCAACGAAAAATGAACTGCGCAATTAGTTAGGAGGAACTGAGCAATAAGTCAGCTGAGAATTTTTTTGTACGCTCAGAGAAAAAAAAAAGAATGCCCTAGAACATGCGAATATAGTTGAATTTATATCATCTTTATTATATAAACCATTAATGTGATTATTGTTAAGACGATGATAAAGTTTCTTTTCTTAAGTTGGCAACAAAAGAAAAGAAACTGAGCAAGTAGTTAGGCAGAAATGAAAGGTTAAAAGCTGTAATCAAATCAACGAACTAACTTTTTATGTTTTTTCGCTTAAATAATAATCATTAATTTAACCAAGTAGCATAATAATTTGAAGCTTTATTTTGATTTTAATAATTTATCGGAATTCATCGGTGGTAAAACATCGGAGTTCGACCAGAAATACGTTGCTCCTATAATTGCAATTTAAAGTGTAAAAATCAAAGCAATAATTTGGAAGATATAAGGGTGTTCCTGTAACTAACTTTACAACATGGCTCCAATGTTATTGAAATGGAAAGCAATCGGGTGGGAGAGGGGAGGGAATAAGCTAATAACTGAATCCATCTATACATCTATACATCTATACATCTATACATAATAATAAAAGCGGCTGTGTGTGTGTCTGTCTGTCTGTAATCACAATATATCGCCCCAGAAGCCTCGCCAAGGCACGAAACTCGGCCCATAATTGTGTTTTGACATAATGAAGAAGTATTTTTTTTCTTTTTCAAAAATTTTGATTAGTTATTTAGTTATCAGTCATTTTGTAAGCCTATGCTTTTCGTCTGCTTTTTCGTCTTCAAAGAGCCATATTCAAAAAACTATTAAAAAATGCATATACTTTTCCCCACTCTTATAAATGTATGCTAATGCGAACCTCACAATTGAAATATTAATTTTCGACAACTTAAACCAATAATATACGAAGGAATTAATAATTTAATTGTAAAGTTCGCATTAGTTTACATTTAAAGTGGAGAAAAGTTTAACTTCTGTATTAAAAATGTGGCAACATATTCGATACGTAAATAGAACGCTTCGCTTTGATATATTTGTCGCTGTTCATAATTGTTATAATAAGTTTTTCTTCTTCTTTCCACGCTCTATTTTTTTTTTCTTAAGCGAAGACGATAATTTTTATAGCGATATTGTAGTACTTTGTACAACTAAAAATTCTTTTCACAACACTTTAAAAATATTTACTTTATTTTCTTTATATATACAGAGAACAGTCGGCAAAGAATTCGATTAGGTTGAAAAACATTTCGCTAAAAAGGAACGAATTCCAAAAGAAAAAATAAACAACTTAAAGAATAAAAATGCTGATGCCAGCCAATTTTTTGAAAGTTAACTTAGAAAAAACAAATCAAACGATGTTAAATAACAAACCAAACGATGTTAACAAAATGACGTAGAAAGCGCAACTAAATCAAAATTATACAAACACAACTAGATCAAATTATAATACCTGAGTGCTTGACGTAACAGATATAGAAATAGAATTTGATACCATAAAAAATTATATAGAAATAGAAATTGATACCATAAAAAATTTATTCGTTTTCGTGTTCTTTTCATGTATTTAGCATTTTAGTTTTTTTTTCTTAAGCGTTGTAGCTATATAATTTCAAACATCTTCAAGAGCTATAACACATCTGCAGCAGAACTGGATATGAAGACAAAATTGCTGGACAGGAACACTTTAATTGTCCACTAATCTTCAGATTTCCGGCTATGTTTTAAAAAATTTTATTTGTGAAAACCTTTAGCTGGGCGGACAGCTGGGCGCCTTTGGCGGCTAGTTTATAATACAGAAATAGATATGTTTTTTTTAACCTTAAAAAATTTTTAGAATTTTTTTTTTTATCAGTTAATGTAAAATTTTATATTTCTAGCTCAGACGAGTTGAAATATAGAAGTTCTTATATGTCTCGTTACAAAGCATATTTAACTGTTAGCTTCCGATTTGAAAATTGGACAAAATTAAATACTACAAAACAATTTTAATGTAAAAAGAAAATATTTGAATTACAATAGCTACCACTTTAAAAAAAAAATATTTTTTTCATATTTTTAAAAAAATCAGTGGAATCTATGTGTTCAAAATATTATCAATTAATTTTAGCGACGTATATATCGACAACTAAATCTGTTGGTATATACAAAAAATTAAGTAGAAACAAAGAAATTGCTGCTATTGGCACAATCGTTATGTTATAACTTTGTTGGAGAAAGCATGACGAATTGATAATTTTAAGGGGTAAGCTCCTTACATTATGCGTTTGCGTAAATACTTAAGCAGAGATGCCAACTTGCTCCGGACAGCAAATATATATTTTAGAATGGTAGTTTATTAATTGTGATTCTTGGTTTAATAAATTCAATTTAGTACATTTTTGTCCACCACTATTTCTAAATAATTCATTGGCTTATATAATTCAACACTTTATTGAACCTGTGTCAAGCCACTTCTTTTAACACCAAGCAAAAATACTCATTTATTCGCAAAATTTACTTTGTAGTTATTTACCGTTTTTTTAAATATTTTGGCGTGTCCAGAGCAGTTGGCATCTCTGCTTAAGGGTATATCTTCCAAATTATAATTTATTTTTTAATTATTATTAATAAGTTTTACATTTGAATTATTGATTCATGCATGACTGCAAGAACAATTCCTTTTTCAAAAAAAGAAAAAATTCATTAATTTATAACACAAATATTGATTCTACTAATAACTAACTTTTTCCAATACCATTTTAACGAAATAAATAGCTTTTATATAAATTTTAATTACAAGTTAATATTTAATGAATCTTACAATATAAGCTCTTTATCCTGAAATATTTTGCAATAAAACATCTGGCAGTTGCAAATATATCTTCGTTTTTAAACTAATACCCTTTAAATAATATTATAGCCAAAAACTTTTTAAAAAAAAGAAAAACCTGTTCTATAAAGTTCATTTTCAGTTCAGTACAATAATTGAAACAAAATTTTTGCATTGTTGTATTGAATTTGTTTATTGTTGAACGCAACTTTTTCATTGTTGACAAATATCAATCCTAACAATTAAAAAAAATACAGAAAACTCTGGTGACTACGGTACGACAATGGAAAAATTGATTTTCAATTTCCGCATTGTTGTACCAAATTTGTACATTACTGCGATTCTTTAAATTTTTTGAAATTTTCAAAGAATCTTTTGAAATATATAAAATATTTTGCGTTTAGAAAAACCCATAAAAAACGATAAAATATTCTGCTATGCAAAAGGTTTTCGAATTAGCGTTTCATAAAAATACTTGGTGAATTTCTATTTGGTCGAAAACAAGCTAATTATCTCATTAGATAATGAATCAATTTAGCAAATTTTTCAAATCAAACTGTGCACTTATTTGCTATTCGTGATCGCAACGCTTGAGTACGCCCTCTAGTGGGAGGCTGAAAATATCGGGCATTAGTTCTATCATAACCATTGGCAAAGACGGACGCCATTTTCTTAGCAGCAAATAAGAAGCAAAATTTCCCTAAGGAAAAAGCAGAAGAACTTGAAAAAACTAACCAGAACACGCCAAACATTTGAAGAACAATTTCTCCATAATTTCTACCTTTCTATTAGCAACAATCATGATCGCTTACTGTTACAGATGTGTGCATTACGGTAAAATAATTTTTTCTGTCTTCAATTCATTACAAATTAAAGTGAAGTCAACATTGCTTTCGTCATTCCAATGAATAAATGTGAATTCAGAACGTACAGAGCTGTAATAGTTAGAGAATATTCTTCTTCTTTATAGAATAGTATATATTTCTATATCTATATAATTTGGATATCATATATAATTTATGTACGTTTAGGGCACCTACCCGTTGTTGTGGTAACCAACCTCAAATCTTCTACTTATCAGTTATGAGGACTATGTGTCGGCCACTGCATTTTTGCTTTATGACCCACACATATACACTGATGACTACAGGGTACAAATTTTAATATTACGATGCATCGTCAGAAATATATCGTGATACTTTCCAAATAATCCAATTTCTACATTGGTATCAATATTTTTGTCACCCAAATAAAATTTGCCCAGCATTCACAATGATATCGTATTCAATAACTACGTATAGCTTTGTGTAATATTTACGATAGTGTCATATTTCTACATTGGTATCAATATTTTTGTCACCCAAATAAAATTTGCCCAGCATTCACAATGATATCGTATTCAATAACTACGTATAGCTTTGTGTAATATTTACGATAGTGTCATATTTCTACATTGGTATCAATATTTTTGTCACCCAAATAAAATTTGCCCAGCATTCACAATGATATCGTATTCAATAACTACGTATAGCTTTGTGTAATATTTACGATATTGTCATATTTCTACATTGGTATCAATATTTTTGTCACCCAAGTAAAATTTACACAACATCCACAATAATATCATATTCAGTAACTACGTATAGCTTTGTATGATGTTTATGATATTGTCATATTCGATGGTGATATTTTCCCAAATAATCCAGTTTCTACAATGGTATCTACATTTTTGTCATCCAAATAAGATTTGCTCAACATTCACGATAATATTGTATTTAATAACTACGTATAGCTTTGTATAATATTTATGATATTGTCATATACGATGCTCCCTGTGCATTATCGGCAGCCGATGACCTGTGCAAATCAGAATCTAGCGAACTTGGCTTCATGGTGCCAAAAGCAGGTAAAACTGATTTTTTTCTGTTAGAAAAAGTTCATGATATTTTTATTTAAAGCATAATAATACAAAGTTTGAAAATTTAAAATTCGTAACCAAACAAATTGTGAAAACTTAATTATTACTGTTAATAGTTGATGTTAAAATGGTGTAGCATTAGAATTTCATAAATTTAATGACCTTAAAATGTGCTTAGAACGAATAAGAATTAGCATTTTAATGAGAAACATACCCACAAACGGTGAAATATAATAGAAAACTTCGCTTTATATTGCGTTACGCTAATTTTCCGCTCCTAAACGATGCTTCTTCAGAAACAGCGTTTTGCTTGCCATAAATAGTGTAGGTACATTAATTATAACGCAAGTATTTTAAAAATGGAGATCGAAAAACTCCAATGTTAGTGTATAACCGACGCAATATTTCTTCTCGGAGAAGTTTTAGCTTTGAATCCTTATGAAGATCTGGAGCGTTAAAAAGATGTTTAGTTCTCAAAATAAAAGACGGACCACCCTGAATAACTTTTGATCTAATAATCGGAATTTCACATTCTAGGACTTAATCCTAATGTTTCGAGGAAGTGACCTCAAATATGTTGATTAATTAGTGCAGACGATATTTAAATAACGAAATCAGACACGAAAATGTACTTTCTCTGAATAAACATGCCTTTTTTCCGACAAAGGGATGAATTAGTGATTAATTAGTGCAGATAAAACCAGTGAAGACCAAGGTATTAATTATTGCAGACAATATTTCTCTGAATAACATGCCTTTTTTCCGACCAAGGGAGAATCCAATCAGGGAAGTATAGTCCCAATAATTTGGTCAGGAGAGCTGTCCAAAGTTTGGACCCCTTAATGTTATTTTTACGTTTTGTGTATTTTACTATATCTCGTGAATTTTTTAAGCGAATTGAAACATATACACAAGATATGTTGAATTCAAGATTCAGATACAAGATATGTTTAAGCACAGAATTATAAAATTTATTTATCCAAAGATAATTAATTCCATGCAAAATGTAAATTTCATTAAATATTAATCTATTTTATTATTTTATTTAATAATATTTGAAATAATTTGAATCGTAAGGTATACGCATACCTGCCAACTCTTCCGGATTTTATTTTCATATTTAAAGTGGTAGTAAATATATACTATTTTTTCTTTTATAAACTTAATTTTTAAATGATTTTGATCACCCCTATTCTTACAAAAATTAAGCACATATATCAATATGCGTTACTATCATGGTTGTCAACTTAAGTTTTTTCAAATGCAACGTATTTGTTTGCTTAAAATTGAAGTTTTAATTTCATTTTAATACCACTGGGGAAAATGATAATGGAAGGGATTGAAAGTTGGCAAGTATGTATACGAATTTTTACATCATTTCAAAGAAAGCAAATTTAAGAAACAAAATGCAAAATGTGAGCGCAATTGATCGAATACAATCAAGAAATCAAATTTTGAAGAAGCCGCCTGTTTTAAATTCGATTTCTCAGGAAGTATTCGACTGTTTCGAAACTGCAAACAAACGGCACACAGTGCAATAAAATCAAAACGTTTGAGAATTAAGATTTTGCCAGACGTATTGTAAAAGCTGCATTTAAAGGCATGCGTATATTTTTTAACGTTAATTTTCGTGCGTGCGCTGAAGAGCTTAATTAGCGTTTGCCTTAACCTTCCGTTAGTCGCGCACTTGTTTCCGACATGGTTAATCGCGTTGCACCTATGAAGTGTTTCTGATTTTTTGAAAGCCAAATGAAATTTAGTCTAGTTTAAATAGTTAATTGTTACCAATTTAAGACTCTTTAGAGAGATAAATATCAAAAAACTTATTTAGCGAAGTACCGAGGATAAATTTTTCTTGCTCCCGCGTCGGATCTCTTCCTCCATCACAAGATGTTCAACCAATTGGCGCAAGAAGGTTCTGCGGTGTTTTACTCCGTAAACATTTTCTGTGTAGATAATTTTACCATTTATTCCTGCTACGTTGAGTAGGACAGAAAATGAGATAAAATATATATATTTAATTCATAAAAATATTATATCCATAATACTTGCGTCAATGGTCGCGCTTTACCAGAGGGGTGATTTGAGCGGTTCCAACTCTCCATCGACATGTTCGAAGGTCGGTTTTACACGGACATTTGAGTAATCCAAAGTTAGGAACATAAAATTAGGCTCGACCCCCGGAAAAATCTATTGACGGCAAAGGAGGTGGAAGTGCAGTAGGGATGCACCTGAGAGGCGCCCTCGTCTAACGGAAGGTTAAAGGGAGACCGTAACGTTACGCTAAAGCTTGCCAATGTTTCTTCAATTTCCATAACTAATGTTAACCTGCAAATTTGTTATTAGCACGCTTTACTTCTGCACTAGAACTATGAGTTTAGCCATCACATCCTACATCAGAAAGCCTCCACACGGCATTTTATAGGTTGACTGGGCATACTTTTTAAAAAAGTGAATCGGCTGCATACCTGCCAACTTTTAATCCCTTCCATTTTAATTTTTCGCAGTGGTAGTAAAATTGTATTAAAATTTCAATTGTAAGCAATATAATATGTTGTATTTGAATAAGGCTTAGCTGACAACCGTGACGACGACGACCTGGATTTGTTAAGGTGCCTGCCCGCGTTAGCGGGCACCTGACCTCTTAATCTGAAAATCTGCCCTAGAGCAACGATGACTAGTATTCCACAGATGTAAATCTCCGAATCTAGGTCTTGGGAGCCGGGAGAAGGGATTGTAGCAGCGAAAGTAACTTCTTGTTTTTTAAGAGACAACCGTTAGTGTAATGCATATTAATATATCTGCTTAATTTTTTTAAGAATAGTGGTAATCATAATCATTTTAAAATTTATCTTATAAAAGAAAAAATTGTATATATTCACTACCACTTTAAATATAAAAATAACATTTTACGCCAAATGCATAAAAGTTGGCAGTTATGCGGTTGTGCCCATGAACCCAAATTCTATTTTAAAAGTAATTCAGAGATGCCAACTGCTCCGGACACGCCAAAATAATTAAGAAAGCGGTAGATAATTACGAAGTAAATTTAACAATTATTTGACTATTTTAAATTTTTTTTAATAGGTATAGTATGACGTACGTACAATAAAGTGGTGAATTATATAAGCCACCGAATTATTTAGAAATAGTGGTGGATAAAAATCTACTAAATCGATATTATTAAACCAAAAATCACAATTGATAAACTACCACCTTAAAATACGCATTTGCTGTCCGGACCAAGTTGGCATCTCTGAATTGAGAGAAATTTAACATATATATTTGAGAATTGAATCTGTAGTGGTTGACAAATGAAGCAGACAAGGCAATCATATTAAAAAATTAGCAAATTTTTAGACATATATTTGCTATCATTTTCGTATTTTAACACGTTGAATGTCATGGGGGTCACCGGTGACCGGCGAATCCAAGATTATTAGAAGCACTTAATTTGAGTAAATTTTTAATTTTTTAAAATATTATTATCGTTACGAAAAAGGTATGAAGAAATGAATGCAATATAGATCACACAAAAATAGTTTTATTTATATACACAGAGATGCCCAACTTGCTTCGGACAGCGAATAAATATTTTCAAGTTGTAAATTATAATTGTGATTCTTGGTTCAATAAATTCAATTTAGTAGATTTTTATATACCACTATTTCTAAGCAATTCGTAGGTTTCTTTAATTCACTACTTTTTTCAAATATGTCATACCGAACCTTTTAACAAACTTGCAAAATCTGTTGATATTTGTAAATTTAGTTTGTAGTTACTTACCGTTTTGCCAGCCGGGCCAGCCATGTAAAATTAGCATGGCATTCAACGTGTTAACTAGATTTTGTATTAAATGGCTCTTTCGTAAACAGGTTTGCCTTCATCGTGGTCTGATCGGACTAGTACTTATTAAGAAACCGTATGAAGGCTTTAGAAATATATAATTTTTTTTAGTGTTTTCACCTGCTTCTAATTTATTAAAAATGATGTTTCCACGATAGTGTCTTAATCTATATCTATATAGTTTTCATCAATGAAATTTTGTATTCTCGATAATGTACCGAACTAACGTAACGCCGGATATAGATGACTGTTTAGTTTATTTCAGAAAAAAAAAAACACGATCCAAATCGGTGCTCCAGTTCTTGAGTTATAATCGAATATATATCCAGACAGACTTTCGCTTTTATGAAGAGAGAGATAAAGAATGTTAACTTTTTTAAAAGCAAATGAAAAGAGTTTTTAATATTCTAAAAAATATAAAATGTTCAAATATTTGAAGAATCTAGTGGATATCCCTGAAATGTCCCAGTAAATTAAAAAGTATCTCATCCATTTTTCTATCTCTATTTTTTCAATAAACGTTCTTATATGCATTATAGATTCTTATTCAAGGCTAAACACTGAAGTGATTTCGTTTCATTAAGTCAAGAGTTGAGTTCCTGCTGTGGAAGTGGCTTCCTGTTGGGTCTACAGTCCTTTGCGGTTTTCGACCTCTTTCGAGTATTCTAATTGAGACAACAACAGGAAAAAAAAGAGACCAGGTCATCGTGGTGGTCCGGATAAACTCGAGATGCTTTTGAAACTGATTGTCAAAAGAGCATTTGAAGAGCTAAATAGTACCACGTTGTATGCAGGTCTGTCAGCTACTAAGCTTTTTTCAAAATATTGTACGAAGTAGTTAGACAATTAAAACCTAGAGGTTTCAGAATTTTTGGTAATTTTGCCAGCATTTTATAAGCTTCACCACGAGTGAGCTGGAACAAAGTGGCTTTACGTATGAACTTTTGAATCATTTATGCATAGTGATGTGAAATATAAGTTTAAATGAATAAAAAATATTGCATTAAAACATAAACATAGCTAGCATTGGAATAAAGTTTAACAAAAAGCGTAGCAAGTTGGCAGCCTTGTGTATGCAGGGTTCTTACGGTAAGCTGGGTCTGCGGTATAATTTCGTTGTCAACTATCTTTTGTATCGACTATATCTTTTTCAGTTATATATATATATATATATATATATATATATATATATATATATATATATATATATATATATATATATATATATATATATATATATATATATATATATATATATATATATATATATATATATATATATATATATATATATATATATATAAAATATATATATATATATGTATAAAATATATATATACATACAAACATATATCAGACAATCGGCGCTGTTTTCAAGAAACATTTAGGCATACAAAATACAAATATCATTCCCTCAGATGTAGCTTATTATCAGTTGACGGTTTCGGAGCGAGAAATGTGATTTTAAAAGAACAAAACCCCAGTCTTAACACTCTGTTACTCGTAAGATGAAGACAGCAAATATTTGTAACTCTATTTGTCAAGTTTTTCGTTTCAATATTTCTGCTGGCGAAAGTGGCAACGGATAGCAAAAGGGTGACGTCAAAGTTGGCGTCTATGCAGATGGTTTCCCTGTATCGCCAACCTTAATCTCATTTCCACATGTGCCTGCTTTATTACGGAACCCGAGAAGATGAAGGGTTCTTTTTCAGACCTAAAGTGGTACAAATACGCTTTTTTTCTTAAAGTGATCTGGAGGACATGGAAAAAAAAATGTCGGGTATCGCCAAATATTTTTAATTTCGCGTATTTATAAAAATTTCACATGATTAATAACATTTTGATAACTATAAAAATGCTATATAAGCATATTTGGAGAAAAAAATAGCCAATTAATTAAAAATTCTTTTTAACTATATCATTGCTTTGTGTATTTCTTCCATTTTTTATACCATTCATATGTGTCACTAAATATTCTTTAAAAAAATCCTGATGTTATATATAGAAAAATCATACCTATGCTTGCCAACTTCTTTCGTGTTTATATGAGATTTTCCGCGAATTTCAAATAAACCGGCAATCTATAGTAAGTTTTATGCTCTTATATTTAATTATTTTGATACGATAAATTTAAGTTTAATAATTTTAATCATCATTGTTTTCGAACAATTTTAGAAACACCCAAGATCTGATGAAGTGCTGATAACATTTAACAGATTAATTTTATCTTAGTTGTTGTCTCACTACTTTTTAAAATATTGTAAGGAGATAGAATTTCTACGGTGTCATCAACGTGGATCCTTTCCTACAAATGTTGCAAGCATTCGAGCACTTGACTGGAAAAGGAAAAGAGGGAGGCCAAGACTAGCATGAAAGGCTAGATAAAGGAAGATCTGCCCAAATGTAGATTGATAGAGTGGGAAGAAGCTCGAAACGGATAGGAATAAGTGCCTTTGCAACAATTACGTATATCTTTCTGTTAACTCTCACTTTACCTTTAACCCTTTGGGGACGGGTGATTCAGAAAAGCACTCGTACAAAATCAGGATCAGGACGTAATTAAATAAAAAACGGTAACTTAAATGTAGTCGTTGCTAATTTCACAGATTTACTTTGCTTTTACTTTAATTACTGTTAGTTTAATCATATATATAATCAATGTTAATTCAAAGTATAACTAAATAGTTTTATTTTGAACAAAGTAATGGTGAATTAAATAAATGAAACAATTATAACTCCGCCCACAAATAAACTACTAGAGAATTACTTTGATTACCAGTTTTATCTTTTTACCCTGGTTGATACGGTTTTATGCTGTCACGTATTTGTGACAGTCGGCGCGAAAGGGTTAAGAAAGTGCCAAAGTTACATAGGAATAGGAAAGTGCAATATAGTAAATTGACGTTAACGTGAATAAAAGTGCCTTATCACTTTAATGTTTTCAAACCTGGAAGATCAGAAATTTCATGCAAATATATTTTCCTTGTTCTACGTGTTGGTGCTCACAAATATAATAAAATGTCAGAAATGGTATTTTTTTCGTTTTCACTCCTGAATATTTATGAGTCAAACGGGAACCCAAACTTTGACTTCGCCCCATACGTAAATATTTTACTAAAATACTGTTTTTTTTCTCATAAAAAGGCTAATAATAAATAATTATTTTTCTAAACACTCAAGGATAAATATTCATCTTTTAATAGTGTTTCATGTTGCTTTTTATAATACTGATTATAATATTTTATCGACACAAATTTTTGAGGGCTTGAAACTAAAAATTTTTAATGTTTAGTGATTCAGTTATATATTTGAAGGGGATGAGTTTTATAGCAAAAGGACTTATCCAAATCCTTGAGAAAATAAAATTCAATGGTTGGAAATGTTGTAGTCTGCCGCTAGGGCAACTAGTTGTTCATGCACATTTGAACGGTTGCTTTTATTTACCTAAATTTTTTAAATTTATGTTAAATTTAATGTTTCTAACAGTTTTTTTCCAAAATTTTACGTCAAACCTGCCCAGAAATAACTACTTTATTGCAACTGAACTATTCGGCAATGGAATAGGCAATCTTTTGAAGCAAACAGTGATATTAATAAACTATGATGAAACAGCTAAATCTTGGTAACTTTCTTCAACAATAATTAATAGAAATCGTAAAATAAAGATAATTTCGACAAATAAAAGTATCAGTTCAAAGGCACACGAACAGCCAGTTCACATTAAATTTTCAGGCAATTTTATTTTATTTTTTAACCGTCGTTGAATAGACGACCCAATGTTGAGTTTACGACTAGCAGTGTTCAACTCCGTAGTCTTGTAATTTTGAATCTAACACAAAAGACAGGGGAACTCCTAGATCAAGCTTTGGGAGAAATTTACCATTGTGGAGAACTTTTTGGTAGAACTAATTTGCATTTGCGCTGCATGAAGAGGAAAACCGCGAAACCGTTCCACGGTTAGCCTGACAACAAAGAGACTCTAACCCATGATCCATCTACCACTGAGGATATTTTACATCAGCATTGTGGTCGGTGTGAGCTAGGTGCCAAATTCGAATCGACCCTCCATCGCTGAGATTCGAACCCGGGTGACCTCAATGGAGCGCTTGCTTTTCACCAATTGTGCGGGATCCTTTGGTACAGTTTGAATTGCTTTTTTAACCCTTTGCACTCCAAAGTCACCCCTAAGGAGCCATCAACAGTCACCGCTCTAAAAAAAATTTCAAACGCTGTTTTCATGCTATGCTCACTTTCTTAAACGCTCTTTTTTGATTATTTCCAACATTAAGAGTTGACTGAAGAGCTCATGCACCACTTTTCCTCAAATTTCTCTCCTGAGTATCATTCTTGATGCACTTTGCATATTCTTTCAGGAGTTTTCCTGACTCCGTTGAGAAAGGCAATCAGGAACTTTCGAGAGCACGACAAATTCCGGAATCACAGAAGAGACACGGAAAAGTGAATCACGCCCCCCCCCTCCCTCATTTTCCTTTTCTTTTTATCCTTTTTCCTATGATTCCTTCCTGATTCTTACCCCTCCTCTTTTTTTTTCTTCTTCGACACTAGAATGCTGTTCTGATTTCTGATCCAACTATTCCTGAACATTCGAAAAAAAGAGATAGAGAAAAGAAGAAGAAAAAAAAGAGAGAGAAAAATATAGTGAAAAATTTGAATGAGTGTAATTGAGTGGTGTTCCACTGGGTCACAGTGACAGATTGATTGACAAAATGTGGAAAAGCTCTTTGACTTCAAACAGAAAAAAAAATTATAATTCAGCAGTTCCGAAAAAGTTAGTAAAAGTTTAGGTGTTAATTTTAGTTAACGTGACAGAATTAAGTTATTAAAAGATTAGTTATTGATGTATATTAAACGTGGCAGAATAAAGGTAGTGAAGTTTTGTTGTTAATTCATTTTAGTTTACGTGACAGAATAAAGTTATTAAAAGATTAGTTATTGATGTATATTAAACGTGGCAGAATAAAGGTAGTGAAGTTTTGTTGTTAATTCATTTTAGTTAACGTGACAGAATAAAGTTATTAAAACATTAGTTGTTGATGTATATTAAACGTGGCAGAATAAAGGTAGTGAAGTTTTGTTGTTAATTCATTTTAGTTAACGTGACAGAATAAAGTTATTAAAAGATTAGTTGTTGATGTATATTAAACGTGGCAGAATAAAGGTAGTGAAGTTTTGTTGTTAATTCATTTTAGTTAACGTGACAGAATAAAGTTATTAAAAGATTAGTTATTGATGTATATTAAACGTGGCAGAATAAAGGTAGTGAAGTTTTGTTGTTAATTCATTTTAGTTTACGTGACAGAATAAAGTTATTAAAACATTAGTTGTTGATGTATATTAAACGTGGCAGAATAAAGGTAGTGAAGTTTTGTTGTTTTAATTCATTTTAGTTAAAGCGACAGAATAAAGTTATTAAAAGATTAGTTGTTAATGTATATTAAACGTGGCAGAATAAAGGTAGTGAGCGTTTTGTTGTTAATTCATTTTAGTTAACGTGATTTAATAAAGCCAATAAGAGCTTAGTTGGAAATGTGTTTTAGTTTACATGACTGAATAAAACAGTTTAAAGTTTAATTGTTAATGTTTTATATTTAACGTGACAGAATAAAGATATTAAAGAATTAGTTGTTAATGTTCTATAATTAACGTGACTGATTATAACTATTAAAAGTTTAATTGTTAATGCTCTACAGTTAACGTGAGAGAATAAAGCTATTAAAAGTTTAGTTCGTAATGTTCTATAACTAACATGACAGAATAAAGCTATTAAAAGTTTAGCTGTTAAACGTACTGTGGCAAACGTGAAGGAATAAAGCTTGCCAAAATTTAGTTTTCAATTATTATTTTACTTAACGTGACAGAGCAAAGCTGATAAACGTTTAGTTTTTAATGTATTTTATTTTATGCGCCTGAATAGATTTAACCGTATAACTGATTTAATAGTCTAAATATTTAGGTAGTAAAATAAATTAAAACAAGTATGGAGAAATAAATGAAAGTGAAAGGATTTTATTTAATTTGAATTGTTTGACAAGTATTAGCAAATTGTAAATAGATCCTATCATATATAAATTGTAATCATCATATATCAAACATTCTCAATTGAAATTCACTATCATTAGTAAATTTAAAATTATTGATAATTTCATAATTGGCAAATAAATTTTTATCTAATTTGAAATGATTAAAAAATTTTAGAAATATGATAAATATTCGTATATTATTTTTGGGTTTGTTTCATTGGCAAGTTTCAGTGAATTTATCTCTTTTTTATGTTATTTAAACTGACTAACAAAAATGAGGAAATTTTAAATATTATAAATTTTTAAAATTTTAACAGTTCATGTTATAGATCTAGTTTGATAGATGTTAGACAATTGATAAAATTAATAGACATTCGAGTTGATTGGCAATTAGTTAGTATATAGATTTTAAGTGTTTATAAATTTAATAATTAGTTCTGGTCCAATTATTTCCCAGAAACAAAATAAATCGAAGAATTTGAATGAGTGTAGCTTTATGGTGTTCCACTAGGGATGAAAGTGATTGACAAAATGTCAAAAAACTTTTTGACTTAGAATGGTGCAGAAAGTATTGTTTCGACTGTACCAAAAAAAGTTACTTAAAGTTTAAGTGTTAATGTGCTTTATTGGGTGTGCCCGGATACCCTTATTGATAGCTGAAAAAAATATCAAAAATTTAAGTATTTAAAGTCTAAAATAAAATTTGGAACAAGTATGGGAGAGACATATATTAATAGAACGATTTTTTTTCTTATTTGAATTAGTTAATAAATTTTGGAAAACCGATTAAAGATTGTTGATTGATTTTTCTCTTTTTTAAATTAATTGATAAATGTTAGCTAATTGGCAAATATTAAAACACAAATGTTTGAGAACTGGAAAATATTAGAAAATTAATTTTTCTTGTTGTTGTTAATAAGGCCACTTGCCAACACCAGCAAGCCTGCGAAGGAAATCAAGCAAATTTTTGAGGATGCGTTTCATGTTTTTTTGCTGGTGCCATCTATGGCAAGAATTCAAGCCACATACACATGTCATTTCCCGTTATTCATCCACAGATCGTAATTTTGATCAGAGAATGATCTATCTTTAATTCAGTACAATCAAAGGTATTTTATTTTATTTAACAACCGTCGTTGAACAGCAGATCCAATTTTTGGGGGCTTACGACTGCTAATATTCAACTCCATAACCTTGTAATTTTTGAACATTATCCAGAAGACAAGGAAACTCCTGGATCAAGTATTGGGAGAAATCTGCCTTCATAGAGGACTTTCTGATGGAACTAATCCACACTTACGTTACATGGAGAGGAAAACCATGAAGACCTCACACAGTTAGCCTGGCAGCAAGGGGACTCTAACCCATGATCCATCGACTGAATATTTATTCAGAGGCAAATGTTTGACCTATCTTTTTCAAATTACTATTATACGACCCATGATCCGTCTATCACTGAAGATATTTTACGTCAGCACTGAGTTCAGAGCGATCCGGTTACTTAATTTGTATCGACCATTCATCCCTATGAGTCGAACCCGGTACACCTCATTGGAAGGTGAATGCTCTATCCCCTGAGCCACCATGACTCACAGAGTTAGTATAGAAGTTTTTCCATGTCAAACCCCTGTGCGCTATCATGTTTTAATTTTTTTGGTGGAAGGGGGGGGGAAGGTGCCATCCTTTTAAAGGGGCGCTAAACACAAATTGGTTAACTTTACCTTTTTCCCCAACCTGATCAATCGTAAAGGTTGCAATTTTTTAATAAAATTCAATAAAGTCTCGAATGAATTCTTGGCCATCCAAGCAGACAGCCTCTTCTGTGCTCCCCCCCCCTAAGTACCATCCATGGTTTCAGATGAGTTTTAAAGAATAAAAAAAGGGGGGTTCCTCTTATGAGGAGTCTATTCGGCGACTTCTACGAAGAATATGCAAATGTATTTGATGATGCCATCTTCACTTTACTTCCCCCCTTCCCCATCACGCATCAAATCAAATCCCTCCCTGTCCCACCCTCCCAATTTTCGCGAGGGTGTAAAAGTACACCCTATCCCCACCGAACGAAGCGTCTTAATAAAGATAGATGGATCTCGCGGAACGAGAGCTCACAAAATGATAATTAGGCATGATGACCGCGAAATCAAATCCCGCATTTAACGTAATTTATCACCCCCATGGAAAAGCCGCTGCGTCGTCGCCCTTTTGAGAAATCGTTCGAAAATGTTCCATCGAGTCTCCCGAGGTAAGCTGATTTCGAAAGAAAAGGGTTTTGTCTTATTTTTTGATACACTTAATAAGGTTTGGTGGCAGTTATTAACGAATTTCAGACGATAAGTATTGGAAAATAATATCATCAGCAGGGTTTGTAATTATTTAAAAGAAGTAAAGATTTTCTTTTTCTGTCTTTTTTAACCTCCATGATCATTAAGCGTCAAAGTATTCTAGATTTTAAGTGTCTTTCATTTTATGAACTTTTCTGAAAATATTTATTTTACATGGATCGTAAAATTTAAATATTGGCTTTAAAATATTATTTCATAATGTGAATTATTTATAATATTTTTATCCTTGGATTAAATGAAGCCTATCTATCTACTATCTATTATAGACAAAGAGGATCTTGGAGAATAATGCAACACAATTTCAAGACCGACGGCGGACATAATAATAGCACTGAGGTTAGCAGTGCATATTGACTACCTTTACCTTCTAGATAAGCTAGTACCAATCGATCTGAAGCTGGTTAAACTTCAAGTCACCGTCGGAGATAGTTAAAAGAAGCCAAAATCTCTTCTCAGACAAGCTAATATCAATTCATCAGAAGTATACTCTGGCAGAAATTTTATATATATTAAAAAGGCAAAGAATAAAATCTGGTAGTTAGTATAAAAATTTGATTTTTAGCTTTTTCGAAAAAATAAATATCCATTAACACCAAAATTTTGTAACGGGTACAATACACCAATAGAACTGCTTCTTTCCGAAGTTAAAGTTAATAGCAATGAATAGTTTATTAAGACTGGACTTACTTCTATATTACCAATTACCTATATTGAAATCATTCAACCAGTTTTTTCTCTTTCCCATTTCACTTTCATCCATGAGTGTGTTAGGTTTCAAGGCACGACTAATAATAGAACCCCGGCCTTTCACCATTGGAGATAGTTAAAACAAATAAAAATCACTTTCTAGACAAGCTAATGCTAATCCATCTGAGGTGTGTTACGATTCAAGCCACCAACATTCATAGAAATTCGGTCTTGCACAATTTTATTTTATTTTATAACCGTCGTTGAACAGCCTACCCAATATTTGGGTTTACGACTACTAATGTTCAACTCCGTAGTCTTGTAATTTTGAACCCAATCCAGAAGACAAGGGAACTCCTGGATCAAGTATTGGGTGAAACTTGCCATCGTGGAGAACTTTTTGGTGAAACTAACCCGCATTTGCGTTGCATGGAGAGGAAGACCACGAGAGCCTCCCACGGTTAGCCTGACGGCAAGGAGACTCTTACCCATGATCCGTCTACAACTGAGGATATTTCAAGTCAACCATGTGGTCGGTGCAAGCCGGATGCGGAATTCGTATCGACCAGCCATCGCTAGGATCGAACCCCGGTTCACTTCATTGAAAAGCGAACGCTATATCCCCTGAGCCATCGCAGCTCGGTCTTACATAATTCGAGATAGTTAAAACGAATGAAAAACAATTCCTAAACAAGCCATCACCAATCGATATGAAGCTGGTTCGGCTTCAAACCATCACCTCTGACAGAAACCCAGTTTTTCACCATTTGCGGCAATTAAAACAGCTAAATAAATCCCCCCCTTTTTTTATGCTCATTAAATTGTCATAGTTTTACAAAATTAAGTGTCGTCTATTCTATTCTATTATCCACATCATCTGTTTCTTCACATCTGTTTTTGTTTCACACATGTGTCAACAATGAGAAAACAGAAGGTTTCTATTATTTTTAGTGTGAGTATGGATGGTAGATCTGAAAATCACTCGCCACGTGTCGTGTCAATAAAAATAAAGTGGCAATTTAAATTAAATAAACAACTGGTTATTTTTTACCATCGCTTTTTTTAAAAAATATTTTCATGATAAATGTGAGAAGAGAAAGAGTGGTTATGTGGAAAAAGTCTAAAAAAACAGAACTTGCTTTAAAATGCCCTATGTCAACATTTAAAACTTTGACTTGTCAATTTGTGGCGGAAAGATGCATGTGGAAGAAGAGTTCTTTAACAACTCAAGTTGTAAGTATTGTTTTAAAGTTGTAATGAATACAGTAAATGCATTTTGCCTTTCCAAATTTTTTTACGTATAGTTTTTTCAACACAGAGATGTCAACTTGCTCCGGACAGCAAATAAATATTTTAAAGTGGTGGTTTATGAATTGTACTTGGTTTAATAAACTCAATTTAGTAGATTTTTATCCACCACTATTTCTAAATAATTTGCAGGCTTATATAATTCACCACTTCATGGTAGTCATGGCATGCTACATCTCTTAAAAAGCAACCATGAATGGTCAAATGTTTGCATAATTTAGTCTGTAGATATTTATCGTTTTTTCTAAATTATTACGGCGTGTCCAGAGCAGTTGGCATCTCTGTCATCATTCCGTTGCGAGTTTATGTTTACTGTGCAATCAAAGATCATATGCATCAGGGGTGGCCAACTTGCGGCTCGCGAGCCACATGCGACTCTTTGAAGGATTATTTGTGACTCTCGATAAATGTACACGAGTTCCTTTTCATTTTTATTGTATTATATTTTAACAAAATTATTATCGCTCCTTGACGAATCGACAGATATCACAGATATTCCGCAATTGGCAGTTTTTATACGTTTTGTTTCACCCGACTTCGTTGTTAATGAAGAATTATTAGATTTAGTAGCACTTCAAGAGTCAACCCGCTGTGTCGATATTAAAAATGCATTAGATTCCATAATGAAAACTTTTGATGTGCTTCTTAACACTTTCATGTCCGGTGACACCAACGTGTTGTTACGTGAAAACCAAACGTTAGCTGCCGGCGACAACACGTTGGTGTCATGTCCAAGCCAAACGTTAGTGGCCGGTGACAACACATACATGTCGCGATTTGCAACCTGATATTCATGTGACATTTTGTCAAGGGACAATAGAGTGCAGGGATGCCAACTGCTCCGCTTTCTGGAATAGTTTTAATAAAGTGGTAGCATATTATATAGTAAAATTCGCTAAAGAAAGATAGTTACGCCTACTTTTTAATATAGTAACCAGAAGTTTGATGCTTTACAGTTGCATTATATATCATACTTATAATTTTTGATATTTAGTGGTGAAAAAATTACTTATAATGAAAAATACTAAACTAAAAGTAACTTAAATTTCGCTACCACTAGAAAAAACTATTTTACAACGCGGAGCAAGTTACACGGAACAGGTTACATGGTAAACTTATCACTAAATATATGAGGACCGCATAGTGTTAATAAAGTTGTAAGCATTGCAACTGATGGAGCTCCGGCAATGCAGGGTAAAAAAATCGGTCTTACTGGGATTTTAACCCCTTGGGGACGGGTGATTCAGAAAAGCATTCGTACAAAATCAGAATCAAGTTGTAATTAAATAAATAAACGGTAACTTAAATGTAGTCGTTGCTAATTTGACAGACTTACTTTGCTTTTACTTTAATTATTGTTAGTTTAATCATATATATAATCAAGGATAGTTCAAAGTATAATTAAATAGTTTTATTTTGAACAAAGTAATGGTGAATTAAATAAATTTATCAATTATAACTCCGCCCACAAATAAACTGCTAAAGAAATACTTTGATTACCAGTTTTCTCTTTTTACCCTGATTGATACGGTTTCATGCTGTCACGTATTTGTGACAGTCGGCGCGAAAGGGTTAAGAGATGATTCTCAAATTCCGCAATTCATACCGATTCACTGCATAAATCACCGAGAATATCTCGTTAGAAAATATTTAAAATATCCTGATGTTATGAAAACGGTGTTACAAATTGTAAATTACATTAGCACCAATGCAAAAAATCATAAAAAATTCCAAAATTTCCTTAAAGAAGCAAAGGACGAGGAACTTCCAAACGAGATTAATTTCTTTTGCATTATTAGAAGGTTGTCTAACTACAACGTATTAATTTGTTTTGTAGATTTGTTTGATCCGATAACTGCATTTTTAAAATAAAAGGAAATAACCTATTCAGAATTAGACGATGACGAATGTTTTTTTATTGATTTCATGGAACATTTGCAAACAATGAATTTACAATTGCAAGGGAAAGATAAAATAATATCTGACCTCTCACAGTGTATATTTAGTTTTCAAACTAAATTACAACTTTTTCAAAAGGGCATTAAAAATAAAACATTTTTTGATTTATCTCGAACTAAAAAAAATTGCTTCATCATTAAACAAGAAAAACTCTACTAGTATATGAAAAAGTTGGAAGGAATATTGACGGAATTCCAAAATAGATTTCAAGACTAGAAATATTTCAAATCGTCTCTTGATTTTTTTCCGAATCCATTTGAAATTAACATAATTCCAGGTGAGTTTTCCATTTCAAATATAATTATGACCCAAAAAGCATCTGGAGAATTAGAATTAATAGAGATGCAAGAAGATCAAGCACTACGATTAAAATATGAGTCGACGTCGATTACTGAATTTTGGACATTTGTACCAGAATCGAAGTACCCTGAATTAAAAAAGGCTGTTTGTTGAATTATTTCAATATTCGGAACAACGTACTTATGTGAATCACTTTATTCCACGTTAAAATTCGTGAAATCCAAACACCGATCAGTATTACCAATCCAGCATTTCAAAGAATTACTGAGAAGTGCTGTCACCAATTATTCATAAGTTTTATCTAATCAGTTAATTACTGAAATACATTAAGTTCCTACTATGTGTTTCTATATTACTATGTCTTAAATTAAATGTGTTAGATAAAACACAATAAATTGAAAAAAAGGAGCAGAGAAAGACATTGCTTATTACTTTTACATATAATTAAAAAATACTCTGAATTAAATTAGCAACCACTTTAAAGAAATAAACGTTTTTTATATAATTTTAAAGGAAGAAAGAGCCATTACCGTTAATCAATGAAAATTCACATCATTATTATGTATTTGCAAGCAATATGCTGGTAGATATGACAAATTAAATTTCGATAACATAACTCCTGAAAGACCAATCGAAGATAGATACCAAATTCTTGAGGAAGTGATTGTAAATTATCAATAGAAAAACGGAAGATTTTCGGTTGGTTTTGTATTCTACAATATAATAAAAGATTCCTAATGGTATTAAAAAAAAAAAAAAAAAAAACACTGAGTGAAAACCACTTTCGGATTTTTTTATAAATTTGGTAAATTTCGCACATTTTTGGCATGATGCATATTTATGAGAAACGGAAATAATAATTTATTGTTACAACATATGCAGTCTTGTGTTTTCATCAGAAAGACAGAGTGTAATTCTTTGTCAAGCTTAAGACAAGAGAGCAAAAATTAGAAAAAAGCCATTATACAGATACATCCACGGTTAAAACCAGACCTGCCAACTACTACGCTTATTATAAAATATTTCATAGACTTTTGAAAAACAAAGCTTTCAGAATTTTTGATAATCTTGCCCAGATTTTTAGTATCATCACCACGAAAAAGTTAGAACAAAAGGGAGTTGAATATACACTTTTAAATCAATTACATGTAGTGGTGTGGAAAATAAGTTTTACACGTTCAATGCCACGCTAAATTTACATGGCTTGCCCGTCTGGCCAAAACGGTAAATAACTACGAACTAACTTTGCAAATATAGATGAAATAACTTTCATACTTAAAAGGTTGAAGGTCTTGGAGGCGCATAAACGTCCCCATAACGGCGCACCATCAATAACAGTGATTTCACAAGCTTCGTTGATGGGACAGCATATGTCCCGCCGTAAGCCCAAAGCATCTAAACCCCGGGACAAGGCATGTCCCGGCCGGAATTCTAGAGTCAATAACTCATTTTTATTGACATTTTATTTAAAATTTTGATGATTATTTTAGGCAACGTTTTTTTTATTAACATTTTCATGTACATTTGCGTCAAAATTTTTATTAGCATATTTATTTATAAACACTTTTTGAAATTAACAGTTATAAAATAAGAACTGTAAAAAATTGAAAGTAGTGGAGGAACAACAGTATTTAAAGTCTGGGTTTCTTGAGGGTGTGGCAGGGCTGGAAACAGTTCTTGCTCAGTGTTACGTTGCAAAAGGTGCACACTATTTTCGAGCGTGCCTCTTTATTCATTTTTGCACACCATGCACATCTTCTTTCGCGTTTATTCCCTCAAGTGGGAAATGGTTTTAGCATTGAAAAGTATCGCTGTTGATGATGGCGATGATATAGTTTTGGAGGAAGAGGGCCTTTGCTTATTGACTTCCTCGCTTGCATATCCAAATGTCAGGAGACTTTTAGTAACAGCAACGAGGAATGGTAGCAAGGGACGTCTTCGTTCTGTAATGTCCTGATGAACAACATGGGAATAGACAATCGAGCTCATCAGTAATCAGTAGAATACCTTTTTCCACCACTTGTTGGATTTACGATCCACCTCGTAGCATGTTCCTAGCTGGTCAGAGAGGTCAACCCCACCCATGAACTCGTGAAAATGATGGTGGATTCGGATTCTGGAGCTCAACTTCATCATCAAACATATCATTGTTATTGGGTGAAACGACTTCATAGTCGGTCTCCTCTTAGGTGCTTTCCTCGAATGTGAACTCACTAATAAGCTAGAGCTGTCTCGACTTGTTATCAGGGTAAATTCTCTTTCTACTCACTTTGACCCTTTATCAGCTGGATATGTAGGGTACCTCGGTATTTTGCGCGTAGCGACACCAACCGATTCATCTTATACTGGTTTGTTCTATGCTCAAAAGTCATGAAGGAAATAGCTTATACTGAATCCTTCATCACTTTCTTTCTTTCTTTAAAACAAATTGGGTGCCTGGGCCGCACAGCGGCCCCTAACCCATACATCATGAAATAATATACAGTGTATAAAATCATTGTGTGTTATGCATCATTATGGTGGTGAACCCTTCATCACTTACTTACTTTATTTAAAAACAGCTGGGCACCTGGGCCGCGCAGCGGCCCCTATCCCATTCATCATGAAACTACAAAAATGAGTTAAAAACATTTTGAATATAAGCAGTCGTTGTGGTAGCTTTACAATAATATTACCATGATTAGAGAAAATACAAACTTGAACAGAGATATTTACGAACCCTTCATCAGAAGAATGAGCCTTCGAATAAGCCTTCGAATTATTTAGAAATAGTGGTGGCTAAAAACTTAATAAATTGAATTTATTAAAACATAAATCACAATTAATTAACTACCACTCGAAAATATTTATTCGCTGACCGGAGCAAGTTGTCTCTTGCTTGATTAGATCTGGAACGATTGACATGAGAAATTTATGGACTCAGAACGATGAGACGGCCTTAAAATCGGTTTGGAAACCAAAGTGGGCGTTATTTTCTGTCCTCGATATTTTCAGTAACTGGGACATATGTTGTCCCAGCCGTAATATCAATGATTTATCAGACTGGGACAGCACATGTCCCGTCCGGTGCGAAAGGGTTAAATAAACTGGGCAAATGGGCCGTGAAGCGGCCTCTATCCCATTCATCATTAAATTACGTACAGTAAGGTAATCTACACTGATTTGGCCATCATTGTGATAGCCATAAAAAATCAAGCCGTTTGCTTGAGAAATAATAAAACAATGAAAAAATTGAATATAACAAATTGACGTTTTTACATAACATTAGAAATATTGATTGTAGACTTAAATTAAAAATAAAGATAAAACATGATTTGATATGTACAATAATTGATTTTTGAAATTGATTGAGCATAATTTCTCTTCATTATCATCACCATAGAAATATATCTGGGCGCCTGGGGCCGTTAGCGGCCTTTTTCCCATTCGTCTTGTATTGTGGTCTTTAAGGTGGTTCTTTCTGGTAATTGGAATGCAATTGGAATAAAAGGAAATTAAATATTTTGAATTTTAGTTAAAATTACGTCCCTGCAAAAATGAGCTGCCATCGGTTTGAGGTTTATGTCTTCTCTTAAGTTTTCAAAAGTAAAAATTTTGTTGAATCCTGCGGTAGCATATTTTCTCTGAAAAGGTGGTGAATAATATAAACCTACGAATTGTTTAAAAGTAGTGGTGGATAAAAATCTGCTAAATTGAATTTATTTAATCAAGAATCGCAATTAATAAATTACCACTTGAAAATATTTATTCGCTGTCCGGAGCAAATTAGCATCTCAGTGTATATAAACAAAACTATTTTTGTGTGTTGAACTGTTGTTTAATTATTTCAATATTCGGAACAACGTACTTATGTGAATCATTTTATTCCATTTTAAAATTCGTGAAATCCAAACACCCATCAGTATTAACTAACCAGCATTTCAAGGAATTACTGAGAAAATAGCTCTCACCAAATTTTAAAGAATTATCAAGAGAAGTAAAATAAATGTTCTTAATTTTTAATATTTCAATTCAATACATATATTTTGTACTTTTATTTATATGTTTTCAATAAATATAATTTCTGTAAAAAAAAATTTTTTTCATGCGTATTTAATTGCGGCTCACGAAAAATTTCAAATTTTGAAAAATGGCTCGACTATTATGAAATGTTAAATGATATGTCGAAGGGTTAACTAAATTGCGACATACATTTATATTATTTGCATTGTTGAAATAATTTTTTATAGCCACAGATTATTTCTATGAAGTTTTTTTTCTTTAAAATTTAATTCGAGCAACAACATTTTTTTTTTACTGAAAAGTGGCTATTAAATGAAAAGGATCTATCGATATGGGTAACCGATTCATTAGGTTTGAAGAAAAAATTTTGCGATTTGAAGTATAGAGTGTGTTACTGTGAATAACCGTTATTAGTGGTTGTTGACTTCTATCGGTGAATGTTGACAATCACATAGTCGCTTTGGTGAATGTCCGAAATATATCTAGTTAAGTGCCACTACCCGGTATACCCTACACTGATGTTTTTGTATGGTTCAGTGCCACTGCTCGGTATGCATTTACCCAGCATTCCGAACACTGATGTTTCTACTGATCTATCCTCAGCAG
Organism: Parasteatoda tepidariorum; assembly: GCF_982258835.1. NCBI lineage: Eukaryota > Metazoa > Arthropoda > Arachnida > Araneae > Theridiidae > Parasteatoda > Parasteatoda tepidariorum. The sequence continues at coordinate 9,696,705 of NC_141759.1, forward strand.
ATGTTAAAATATCGAATAAATATAATGATATCAACGAATAAATTAATATCAAATCGGATTTAACAAATATTTCGGACATTCACCAAAGCGACTATGTGATTGTTGACATTCACCGGTGAAATTCGACATTCTCCTGATTTCGGTGATTCACGATAACATATGTATTATTTTCTTGTTATAAAATTATTTGTAAATAACAATGTGGTGTCTGATAAGAATTAGAGCTTATGTATTTAATACGATTTGCTGCGAAGCTATTTATTAACTAGGACACATTTTTTTAAAATTTTGCAGATCTTCTCATATTTCAAGTTTTGGAGATATTTTTGTGGAGCGTTTAAGTCATGCAAATTTAGCCGATCCTTAATATTTAACAGTCGATCACATGGATGTTAGATATAAGGTAATAATCAACATCATAACGAATTCTTACGTTCCAATCTTTATTTTTCAAAAGAGTCTCTCATATTAGATATCTTTGTCGTCTATAATTTTTTCAACACCGCAAGATATCTGATTCATGTTTAAAAGATAATGTATAAAATAATAAATAAAAATGATTTTTTAGTAAAATAATCGCTTCGTCACAATTTTTGTTAAACCGCTTATAAGGCTTAATGTCAGGCAATAATAATTCGCACTATCAGAATTCTTTAAATTCTTGCGATAAAATATTATGGATCTGCATAAAAGTTTATTTATGCTTATTTTGATACGTTTATGTTAAATCGTTAGTTCTTTTTATAGGTGAGAAGTTAATTTCGAGGCCATGATAAACTGCTTTTTTTTATTAATTTCTATCGTTCTTAGAAAAAAAACTTTTTATTTCTAACTCAAAAGCAGTACTTCATGTAAATCGATCAGTTACTCTTAAAATACCATATGTATTTCTGTTTAGAGTTCAAAAGTTGTTTTTTTTTTTTATGTTTACTTATTTATTTCAGTCATTGATTTGCAAAAAATTTTTTTCAAAAAAACGGTACTGCAAAGTGTTGCTCAAACGTAACATCACCGAGAAACATATTAGTTAATTTTTAATGAAAACTTTTTGATAAACTAAAATAAGTTTTGATCAAATTCTGCAAGCAACTGCAGTCTTACTTTGTAGACTAAAATTTTAATAATTAGAAAATAAATTCTAACGCTTTTTTTAGCTGGATTGAAAAAAAGAGATTTTTGTTAAAATGAATTTGTCTACTAAATAATAATGTTGTTCATTGAATTTTTACGAAAAAAATTCACGTAATTGAACTATTACAAAAAACTTGCATTAATTAAGTTATCAAAGCTGAAAAATTTATTCTCAATAAAATTATGATGAGAAAAAATTTTAAAAGTTGAATTATTACGAAAACCTCCATTTTTTATTGAATTATTACGAAATGGAGTTTTTGCGGGAAAAAATCTCTTGATAATTACGAAAAAATTCTCATTAATTTAACGGGTAGTAATGTACCCCTCCAGTGGAAATAATTATAGGTATATAAGGGGTTAATCAATAGGGTCCTATAGGGTACAATGTATGTATGTATATATAATAGTGTGTTGAATAGCGTTAAAATGTTGTTACGAAATGCTGTTATGCTTATTAGAATATCGTTATTTAATCACTTAGAAAATAATTTTGCAATGAATAATTAAATTATTAAGATAAAATTACATCGATTGAATCATTGCTGCAAGAATTCACTTTAATTGAATTTTTGAGAAACTATTTACAGTGATTGAATTGGTCAGAAAAACTTTGCGAATTCTTCAATAAGAAAAAAAAAATTATACTCTGTTCAAGAAAAAAAAATTATACTCTGTTCAAGAAAAAAAAACTATACTCTGTGTGCAATGCTTCAAACCTACGAATGAAAGTAGATTTTTATTTGGAGATAAAAGTACGTGATTCTTCAAAGCATCGGCTCCGTATCTATCGAATGAAAGAGCCGAAAGGAAATCGAGCATGGGGCGGCGAAACAATGATGCATCGGCGCCCGAAGTCAAGGGTCGGGCAACTCTGTTGCCGGGACGACCAAAAATCCTTTAAGCGTCCCTCTTTAACACACCGCAAAGAGTGCCCCGGCACTCCATCATCACTTGCGTCACAAAGTTAACGTCGAGGGAAAGATTAGCGGGGGCTGAGAATGATGAGGGGGAAGAGAATGTATGGGGCGCCCCTGGACAGGGTTTGGGTGAGGCATTAATCACGTAAGAGGAGTGGGAAAGAGAGATTGTGATCGTCTGCCACCTTGGGGGTCGGCTGAATGAGGAACTAAATTATTTCTTTTCCCCAAGTTTTAGAATTAGTACCATTCGTAATGAGAAACTAATTGTTAACAGTACCAATTAGTAGAAGGCAAATGTTTAAGTTTTGGTTGTTTTAAAGCTAGAAGGACTTTCAAGCAAATTTGAGAATTTAAAAATAACTTTTAAGAATAAAATAATTATTTTAAAAATGGAATACGGAGAATAAAACATGAACTACGAAGGGGAAAACATGAATTACGAAGAAAAAAATAAACTACGAATTAGAAAAAATGAACTACTAATAGTAAAAATATGATTTCGAATTGAAAAAAAATGGGAACTGCGAAGGAGAAAATATGAACTAAGAAGAAGAAGAAAAAAATGAGCTAATAGGCGAGAATTGGATTATGAAGAAGAAAATATGAACTACGAAGGAAAAAAATTGAAATTAAGTGTAAATGTGTTAAAAATTCAAAACAAATCTATTTCATATTCTAATGAATTAACGAATATTTTAAAGCTGGAAGGACTTTGAAAAAAATTTTTATTTAAAAATTATTTTTACAATACGTATGAAATAAATATAGTCAAACGTGACTAAGTAGTAGAAAATATGAATTACGAAGGGGAAAATATAAACTGCATTATAAAAAAAGAAGAAGAAAAACTGTTGTATTATTAGAATATCTGCAGGATACTGAGATTTAACGAGCTGAACTAATATGAACTACGAATTAGAGAACATAAATTACACAGTAAAAAAAGAATAAGAAAACTGTTGTATTAGATGTAAAGATAAACTACATTGTTGTAAAATTAAACTACTGTTGTAAAGATAAACTACATTGTAAAAAAAGGAAAAGAAAAACTGTTGTATTATTAGAACATATGCAAAAACTGAGATTCCACGAGCTGAATGAATAACGAAGGTGAAAATATAAATTACACTGTAAAAAAAGAAGGAAAATGCTGTTGTATTATTAGAATATCTACAGAAAACAGGAATTATATGAGTTTTTCGAGTAATTCATACGCAGTTCTTTCAATTAACTTTAAACATAATTAATATTTAAACATAAACTTTAAACATAATTTCTTTTCCATGTAGAATTACAGGATTAAACTTAGTAAAGAGCACGTCTACTTCCTTCGTAAGCATACCAAACATTTTTTAGTAGCATTACAGGCCTTTTTCTTCGCATGTTTTTCAAAAAGCATTTAGTTCGTTCACTAAGGAGTGTTTAGTAAATATACCAAAAAAGCATCTGTGACGCTACGGATAAGGCTCAGCTCATCCTAAAAATCTTCAATCCATAAAAAAGAATAATTCTATGCATATTTATTGGTGCACATACATATGCAGAGTGTTCCATTACATAGCGACTGCTTATAATTCTTCGTCGAACACAGATAGCACTATGTATAGAAGGAGAAAGCAAAGATACATCCAGAGTAACGGCACCTCTACCTTCACGCTACAGAAGGTCTTGGGAATAATACAACTCGGCCAACGCCTCCTATAACTGAAAGCCACCACGCAGTTTTTTATAGATAGTCCGATTAGACCACTGTTAACTTATGAAGCTCCTATTTTCTTAGTGGCAAAACACATTTAGTTGAATAGGTAAAAAATACCAAATTACTGTTATATGTAAAAAAATAAGTATTTTAAATCAGTCTATCTACCACTCCGAAAAAAAAAATATGTATTTGAAGAAAATTTTAATTTTATTTATTAAAGTGGAAGCATCTGTTTTGAATGCTCTTATATGATGTATTTTCTGACAGTATATTATGTTGGTAGATACAATTAATCAAGAATAGCAATGACTCCTATGACTGAAAATCTTCACACCGGTTTGTATAGGTTAGTTCAAATCAGACCAGAACGAAGGTAAACATTTTACGAGAAAGCCACTGATTTCAAAATCTAGTAAAAGTAAAATAGTGGTAGCAAATATATGTCAAAATGTTTTTTAAAATTTATGAATATGATTGGTTTGTCTTATTTATTTGTCAACCACCACAGATTCAATTCTAAAATATATATAATAAATTTCGCTCAATTACTTTTAAAATAGAATTTGGGTTCATGCGCACAACTGGTTCACTCTTTAAATAGTCTGCGCAGACTACTTTTTTTTTTAACGTAGGGAGGTCCCTACTATACAAAATCTTGTAAACACCAAGCAGAAAATCCTTCCGAAAATTAAAAGTTGAAAGGAAGGAAGGAAAAAAGTTTTAGATGGAGCTGTAAGCGTTGCTGCGATTTCACCCGCAATAAAACAAGCAGGAGCGGGTTTTATATCAGGTCATAGTAATCCGTATTGCTGCAAAGCAATTTTTAGTAAATTTTTGAAAATGTTTTCTGAGAACGCAAATGAAAAATAAACTACGAAAGAGAAGAAATTAAAAAGATAAATTGTGATTATTATACTATAAGAGGGAAGGAGAAAATATGAACTACTTAGGATAAAACATGAAATTGAGAGCAAATGTGTAAAATATTCAAAACAGATTGATGTCATATTCTAAAGTCGAGATATCAAGGTACCCACAGTTCTTATAAACATTAAAACGAAATCAGGAAAATGAAAGAAACCTCGATCATTTAAATTTATTTTTGATAATCCTTATGTAATATTTCATAGAGACAAGGAAGCATACTCTTAATTGCTTTGCTCACCAATTCATATGAACGGTTCTCATTGCATTGTTTTTTTCCCCGTAAAAATCGATAATTTCCACAAAAACAAAGAACTTTTTATCAATAAAATATAAGTAATGTAATATGAAAGAACATTTTTTTAATATAATAATTGTAATGGAATGAATGTCTACCTATATTTGAAAAATAAACAACTATCATCTCAAGCATGTGTTCATAAAATCTAGAGAGATATATATACTATAAAATGGTGCTCGTGAAAAATCATTTTGCAATGTACAGATAAAAGCAGTATCGTTTAAAAAAACATTTGGTTCACTCTTAAAAAAATTTTTGAAAGAAAATTAGTTTCAATTATTAATAGCTGAATAATAGCATGGAGTAAGAGATGATGGGCAAGTTCTGAGGTACGGAATTCCAGAATCTGCTTCAAATCTCAACATTTTCTCGATTGTGGACTTAACGAAAAATCTGATTCACAGTTTTCACGAGACATCATAACTCTTTAACACATTGAGCTCCGCGTCAGCCATCGGTGGCTGACACTGGACTTTCCATTTAGGCCACGTCAGCCGACGCTGAAATTACATTTAGGCAGCTCCAACCACCGGTGGCTGACACTGAAATTGCATTTAGGCAGCGTCAACCACCGGTGGCTGAGACTGAAATTACATTTAGGCAGCTTCAACCACCGGTGACCGACACTGACCTTTCACAGAGGCTGCGAAAAACAGCTGGCTGACAGCGCATAACATGATATAGCATACCTGCCAACTCTTCCGGATTTTCCGGAAGATTTTATTTTCATATTTAAAGTGGTAGTAAGTATATGCTATTTTTTCTTTTATAAACTTAATTTTTAGATTATTTTGATCACCACTATTCTTACAAAAATTAAGCACATATATTAATATGCGTTACTATCATGGTTGTTAACTTAAGTTTTCTCAAATACAACGTATTTGTTTGCTTAAAATTGAAGTTTTAATTCCATTTTAACCCCTCGGGGACGGTTGATTCAGAAAAGCATTCGCACAAAATCAGAATCAGGACGTAATTAAATAAAAAGCGGTAACTTAAATGTAGTCGTTGCTAATTTGACAGACTTACTTTGCTTTTACTTTAAATATTGTTAGTTTAATCATATAGATAATCAATGTTAATTAAAAGTATAATTAAATAGTTTTATTTTGAACAAAGTAATGGTGAATTAAATAAATTTATCAACTATAACTCCGCCCACAAATAAACCGCTAAAGAAATACTTTGATTACCAGTTTTATCTTTTTACCCTGATTGATTCGGTTTTATGCTGGCACGTATTTGTGACAGTCGGCGCGAAAGGGTTAATACCACTGGGAAAAATGATAATGGAAGGGATTAAAAGTTGGCAGGTATGATATAGAACTATAAAATTTACACTCTTTTATGGAATTGCAGAAAATTTATTCCAAATTTACTTAATTATTGCGATTCTTGGTCTAAACAATTCGTAGGTTTATATTATTCACCACTTTTTTCAGATATGTCAAGCTAAACCTTTTAAAAACTAGCAAAATCTGTCTAATATTTGCAAATTTAGTTTTTAGTTATTTACCGTTGTGGCCTGACTGGCAAGACATATAAAACTAGCGTGGCGCTCAAAGTGTTAATTGATAAAACGTTTTTTTCCCCCTTATCAAAAATAATCATGTAAGAAAAAGGAATATAATAATTCTAATAAATGTAACAAATAATAATATAAAATAAATAATTTTCAAAAATCTAGGAATGATTCTAATTGTACCAGTAGAAGTGGTCAAGCAATTAAATTCTCTATTTCCCATTACTCTTACATTGCAAAGGCTTCAATTAAAAAAGAAAACAATCGGTCCAGTGATATATAATATTCTTCAGAATAATAAGAGTTTCATATTAAAATATCACATTGAACTCTACAGCATTTGTTTACATGACACGAGATAAGAAAAAAATATTTCCACACTTTTGGCTTTTAAACAAATTAAAACTTTTCAACTTTTTACGTATGGCAACAATTCAGAGAATTTCATTGGCTCCGTGTCACAGATCTCATTCATTGTTTTACTTCAATAAAATTGTAGTTTGTAGCTTACAAGGTAAATAACAATTTCCCCAAATGATGGTTTTCATTAAATTCAAAAGTCATTCTAGGTGAATCATCATTTTCTTCATTAAACTAAGTCACAAATAGAAAGTTGAGGAGGCACAATAACCATCACAAAGTAAAGTATAATGATCTAGTTCCATAAAATTTGAAACAGTTCAAAGAACACTTACCGACAAAGCAACGGGATGCCAGAAGAATAAATGTATAAAAATCTATTTTAACATCTGGCAACAAAGTTGAAACATTTTTTTTTTCTTGTTTAGGGGGCGACACTTGGTGGGGCGTCCATTCTAAAACTTTTTAAAAATTACACAAGCCATGGAACAATTGAAGATTTGAACACTGAGTTGCGAAGAAAAAAGCAGACGATAAAAAAAAGTTTCTAATTGCGCCCCCTGTTGTTTCTTTCACGAAGTATGGATAAAGAAGTCGTTTCGCGCTTTTATTTATAGACGAAAATGGCGAAGATTAAATATTGTAGCAAGGGAGTTTGTAAAGAAAACATATTTTTAAAAGTATGTCTCTTATATTTTTCCATTTTTTTCCGGATTCGTTCGCATAATAAGATTTCTTAATGGGGTGCATGAATATGAAAAAAAAAAAAGAAAAAAAATTACAGTTGTGATTAATTCATTGCCCTTTTCTGTGTGAATTGAATCAAAGGAAGTGAAGAATAAAGTGTTATATTTAATTTAGACATACTTTCATATCTTTATTTACCAAGTGAAAAATAGGATTAGAATTTACAACAATTCCTTCAACTCTTTAGACTTCTGAAAACTGCAGCGTCACTGTTAAATTGGTGGCCAATAAATAATTATAGCAGTTTCATTGACAACTAACTTCTATAATTATTTTTTTGGATACCGTTTTACCTTTTTAGATGATATTAATTTTAACTGATAACAAATTGTAATTGGCAACTACCAGTTGGCGAAAATAACTTCTGTATTTATTTTGCGGAATGCAATTTAATTTTATGAGCTATATTTATTGTAAAGTATTTAATTACAGCAAAAATCAATATTTTTTTCGAAATATTTAATTATTCATTTTATTTATTATTCGTACGAATAATTTTTTCCAGCTACATATAACTGTTGAAATGACGCACAGATTCTAGTCTTTCCTATCAATGAGGTAAACCTGGTTCGCATCCCAGCGATGGCTGGTCGAAACGAATTCTGCATCCGGCTAGCACCGACCATAGTGCTGTTGTGAAATATCTTCAGTGGTAGATCGATCGTGAATTAGAGTCAACTTGCCGTCAGGCTAACCGTGCATGGTTCTCGTGGTCTTCCTCTCCATGTAACTTAAATGCGGGATAGTTCCATCAAAAAGTCCACAATGAAGGCAAATTTCTTCTAATACTTAAACCAGGAGTTCCCTTGTCTTCTGGATTTGGTTCGAAATTACAAGGCTGTGCATTTGAACACGAGGGGTCGTAAATAGAAAAATGAGTCGGCTGTCCAACGATGGTTATAAAAATATTTAAAGGGGCCGGGATATGGTTGTTAAGACGTTGGATTCACATTCGTGAAAACGGGATTTCAATTCCAGTCGGCCGAAGAATCCCTGTGTATTAAACTGGAGCACGTTAAATCTGTTGGGGTCACAAAGTCCTCCTAGTTCCAATAACATATCAATTCCTCTGAGGGTACTGATCCAGGAGTTCCCTTGTCTTCTGGATTGGGTTCAAAATTACAAGTCTACGCAGTTGAACACTGGTAGTCGTAAACTATAATTTTGGTCGACTGTTCAACAACTGTCACAAAATATTTAAAAGGGTCGGGAAAGCCTGTTTGGTAGGTTGTTGCATACCTGCCAACTTTTACGCATTTGGCGCAAAATTTTATTTCTATATTTAAAGTGGTAGTAAAATATATGCTTTCTATATATTCCTTGTATTTATATACTTAATTTATAATCTTTTTGACCACCACTATTTTAAAATAATTAAGCATATATATTAATATGCAATACTGTTTTGGTTATTCCAAACGCCGTCTCAAAATACAGCATATGCATACCCTCCAACTTATGAGGATTTTGAAAATTATTCTTTCTAGTGGTAGCGAACCAAAGTAGAAATTTTTAAAGCAAATGGATCTCTCATAAAACTTTTATCAGAACTTAAGAATCTAGCCATATGGTCTGCACTTTTATAAGTAATAGTGGACAAGTTACGCTAAAATTAATTTTTTTAAAATATTAAGACATTAATTTTGCTACCGTCTGAAAAGAAGATTTCTGAAACTACGGAAATTCCGGAGCAGTTGGAGGGTATGAGCATATGCTTCTGACTAAAATTGTCATTAAAATTGCATTTTACTACCACTAAGGAAAATCATCCTCGAAGGGACTCAAAGGTGGCAGGTATAGTTGTTGGACTCGTGTTTGTTAGAAAGTCCATCATAGGCAGAGTATTACATACCTACCAACTCTTCCGGTTTTTCCGGAAGATTTTAATTTTGTATTTAAAGTGGTACCGAAACTCATGTCATGTCATTAAAATGTTTGAATTATAATAATAATTATAAATAAGCTTGACCACCACTACGTTTAAATAATTACAACAAATATATAATAGCATTGTAATCATAACGAAAGCGAATTTTAACCTAGTCGAAATATAAATATATTTTTCAGTAAGGTTGTTTTTCTGTAATTGTTTTACTACCACTTGGAAAATTCATTCACAGAACGAGTGAAAGTTGGCAGGTATGGTATTATACATTTATATATATGTAGAACTATTTAAATGTAGTGGTGGTCAAAATCCTTTTGAATTAAATGTATAAATGTAAGGAATAAATAGCATGCATACATTTTACAACCACTTTGAATGGGAACAAAACAAAAGAAAGATATTACGCAAAAATGCATTAAGGCTTGCAGGTATGTTGTTATAACAATTTCAATTATAGCAGGTTTTTAGGCCAAATGGGAAAAAAAGGAAAATAAAACCGAAATGGTATTTTTAGTTATAAAATTATTCTTTCCTATTTATTTTTCACGAGGGACAGGGATGCCACAAGCAACTAAAAATGTAAAAAGTGGTAGAAACTCAATTCCTTTATTATCCCTTTATTTATTCAATTATAGCTACCACTATAACTTAAATTTCAAATTATTCATATTTAAAAACAAATACTTGCGTTTATTACAATTAATAGTAAACTAAACAAAATTACTCCAGAAAATTTTTTAAAATTTATTTTAAAAAAATATATAATTTTATTAGTCACCTCTTTTTTAATTTTCAATCACCCGTGGCAACCCTGTGGGTAAGAAACAATCCTATATGTACTTGTTTTAACAGTTAAAAAAATCTTGGTAGTCATACATATTGTAGTTCTCGATTTCTCGTGTGCTTACAACTGAAAAAACTGGTGACTAAAAAAAAAGATAAAAGCTGTTTAAAAAAGTTTAAAATTATCAACTTGTTCTACAGATTAGTTGTCTATCTTTGTATTTTTTTAAACATTGTGACTTTGTACATATCTAAATTCTCAATAAATTCTTGCTGACTGGGCTCGTTCCTAGGCTGGTGTGGAGCCGGACCAGTAACCAAGCTTTGGGCTATATGGTAAAGGGTCCATAATGACCTAGGCACATGTCCAAAGCTTGGAGAAAAGAAAGGATTACTTTCAGTTTACTACTGAAACTGAATGCCTAACTGATAACCTAAATATACTACCAGTGCTAAAATTTTTCAAGTATAGCGGGAACCCTGTTAGCACGTTGAATGCTATGGGGGTCAACGGTGACCGGCACTGAGTTTGTTTGTAGTTCCACAGGGTCACCGATGACCGGCGAAGCCAAGATTTTTAGAAACACATAATTCGAGTAAATTTTAAATTTTTTTTATATTATTATCGTTACAAAATGGCTTGAAGAAATGAATGCAATAAAGAACACACAAAAAGTAGTTTTATTTATATGCACAACGACGACAACTTGATCCGGACAGCGAATAAATATTTTCAAGTGGTAGTTTATTAATTGTGATTCTTGGTTTAATAAATTCAATTGAGTAGATTTCTTCCACCACTATTTCTAAACAATTCGTAGGCTTATGCAATTCACCTCTTTTTTCAGATATATCTTATATACTTCTAAAAGAACTAGCAAAATCTGTCTAATACTTGCAAATTTAGTTTGCAGTTACTTACCGTTTGGCCAGACGGGCAAGTCATGTAAAATTAGCTTGGCATTCCATGTGTTAAAGGCATAATGCGGTTTAACTGTAACAAAGTGACGTATCACGTAAGTCTTTGAAGCAGCGGTGAGTTAAAAGCCTATAAGTTGAATTTACTAACAGAAAGATTAATGCAGTACGAGACTACCACTCAAAAATATTTATTCGCTGACCGAGAGCAAGTCGGCATCTTTAGTTAAAATAAGTCTATGATATATCTCCTTTTAATCACTACTTTAAACATTACAGAAATATGCTCAAATACAATTAGAACATTTGGCAAGTTTGTGATAGTCACAAATGTATTAAAATGTCGAGGTCTATCTCATTTTTTCTCTAGTTAAAATTTTTTTTAATACATGTGAAAATAGTTGCTCCTCTGTTTCATAATAAATTTTTCAATTAATTGTCTCAGCAATTGAATAGGCAATGCTACAATCAGAAACCTAGGGACCGGGATAACTTGGTTGGTAGGGCACCGGGTTCTTGTCCAAGAGGTCGTGGGTTCGGTCCCCGCCTGCCGAAGACTCCCCGTGTTGTAAATGGTGACTGATGCACGTCACAAAGTCTTCCTTTTTCCCATAACAAATCATACTTCTGGGGGTACTGTTCCAGGAGTTCCTTGTTTTCTGGATTGGATTCAAAATTACAAGGCCAAGGAGTTGAACAATAGCAACCCCAAATTTAGTCGTCTGTTCAACGGCAGTTATAAAATAATATATTTTAAGAAAAATAATAAGAGGATAATAAACTAAAATTTGCAGATTTTCGGTTTAAGTTCCAAATTTATCAAAAGGATCAGTGGCGTTGAACATTAGTTGTATACCCAAAAAATTGGGTCGGCTGTTCAACGAAGGTTATAAAATAAAACGAAATCAGCACCCTAGTGATCATTATTTTGTTATTATTTATAAACTTTTATTTTTCAATTTTTTTTACATTCATTTATTTATTTTTGTGCAAAGCTACGTTTATAGCACTATTACTTAGCCCTAATTAAGTTAGTGTTTCATGCAATACAACTGCTCCATGTTTTTGTGGCTTTAAACGCTATTTCTAAGCGACACTATAAATCATGAAGCTCTATAGAAAAATATATAACTCTAAAAATTTTTGAAGCCTTGCTGCAAATTTATTTATTTTGTTTATTTTATTAGTAACAAAATTATTAATGGTAATATGCGTTTAAATTTCTCCACAATTTTTGATGTTTGTTTTTTGTTTTGCCAACATTATTCCCGCGTCGAATATCCCTTGTAAATTTAAACTTTTATTTTCTAAGATTTTTTTTTATTTCGTTATTTATATGTTGCAAAACAACCCTTTTTACGAAAGTTACGTTTTTGAATTATATTTATCAACTCTCTTTGTTTTCTGCATAGCATTTATTTATATAATGCATATTTATGTCTTTAAAAATTATGTTTATTTGACAATTCAAAAGCTTTAATAAACTACTGCTTGTATTTCATAATATTTAGTGTTAAAGCATTTGTAAAAATTTAAGAAACTTGTCTACAGAAATGTTAGGGTTTGGAAAAACTTAAAGTTAAATAGGTTCTTAGTAAAACAACGTTTAAAGTCTAAGCGCAGCCAATATATCCCACAGGAGCAATTTCAAAGAATACATTTGCCTCTCGTTGCAAAGTTAGGAATCTAAAATATCCCCACTGGTTTAAAATCTTTTTTCCTAAATGGTTTGAATCAAAAAATGGTAACGTTCTTAAAAATCAGTAAACAAGTTAATATTTACTGTATTTGAATCAAAAGGAGAGAACAACTTTTTTGAAAACTAATTCATTATTTACGATAAAGCCGCCTCCATTTTTCTAAAAGTTATTTTCTGAATGAAAATTTGCGAAGAACAAAAATTGAATTCAGTTAGGCTTAACGAAACAAAATTTTATAAATTTGTCGAAAAGGACTTTGTCTAATGAAGACGGGCACATTCTAATCTTTTTCCATCTAAAAGTCATCGAAGTCGTTTGTTAGAGATTCATCTTCAAATGTTTGTATCATTTCCGCAGGGACGCCGAAATGAGAACAATTTTTCGGTGCGGAAAAATCAGTATTTGTTTGCGCCATTTTTTTACTTTTTTTCATCTACCGAAAGCCTCGACAACCCGTCCAATATATCTCACAATCAGAGAATTCGTTATTTATTTATAGACCTTCCTGATGACATTACATTGGAAGGAATGGCAACGGCGAAAAGGTTTTCTGTCTTCTTTTTCCCGCCAAGCGACACTGCCACAAAACAAACTGAAATATTCATCGCTTTTTCCCTACTAGGGAAAACTGAAACTTTCCCCAGCGCGATCATTGGACAAGAAGAAAAGAGATGTGCCTTTCAGAAGAATTCTTCTCGCCAAGAATATAATATGTTGTGTACAAAGTCAACAAAAGGAGGGGGTGTGGAGGGTTGGTTTTCAGATCGGAATATCAGTAAATGAAAGGTTTTATTCGAAGTCATCCCACGAGATATAACCGCGAACACCTTATCTTTCGGCTCAGCTCGTTGATTCGATATCATGTTCGAATCCCACGAAAAATTCTTTCCGAATATGTTCGAAGAGTGATAAAGAATATAAATGAGTATGAAAGATGTCAGTTAATATTTATGTGAGTGTCGAAAGATTATTTTTTTTTCTTTGGGGGAAAGGATTTTTGCGTATTTTTAAGACGTGAGTTTGGAGAGAATAAAAGAATATTTTTAAAGATAGGTTTGGCTTATAAGTTCAAAATAAATTTTATTATTGGAATGAGTTAATTCGATTTTAAAGCATCAAATAGAAATACAACAATTTGAAAGATTTATTTGCATTTCAGATAATAAAAACGTATTGTTTTAAAATTAATTTTGAACTAAAAATTGACATATTTATAGTACTTTATATTTATCAGCTTATTATTTTTGTTTCCGTATCCACCTATTGTTGGATAGGATTTCTTTTGATTATTATTATTATATATTGAAGAAATCCGTCAGAAATTAGAGTATAAGCTAAAAAATAGTGATAAGTATTACGAAACATTTGTCACCACCATTTACTTTCTCATGACCATAACAACCCTGAAAAAATAAAGGGCTTAGCTGATTATGAAAATCAGAACTTTTTTTTTTCCTGAAGAATTTATCATTTGTTTCCCCTGTGCTTTTTCCTTCGATACACAAATATTTTTATAAGACACAGACATTTTCATAAGACGCAGATTCGTAAGATTTTCATTCGAGCACTTTTAACCCCATTTCAATATAAAAAAGTTGGGCATATTGTAAAACATTCAATACTTTTTTTTCTATAATTAGGGTTTGCTGGAGAATGCAATAAAATTCTTTTGGAAATTTACCTTGCCTCCCAGTGAGGTAACCCAGGTTCGAATCTCAGTGTTGGCTAGTCGATATGAATTCTGCTCCCTCTTCACATCTACCATAGTGCTGATGAAAAATATCCTTAGTGGGAGACTGATCACGGACTAGAATCCCTTTGCCAACTGTCTAACCTTGGGAAGTTTTCGTGGTTTTCCTCTTCTTCAGAAAATTAGAGTGAAACTATAACCTATAAAATAATGATTATTACAAAATATAATGAGTAATACAAAACATTTGTCACTAACGTAACTACTGTATATTGAAGAAACAGTCCCAATGTTTGATTCAAGAGTTTCTTTGTCTTTTGGGTTTGGTTCCAAATTGCAAGGTATGGAGTTGAATACTGCTAATCGTAAAGCCAAAAGTGAGCTAACTGTTCAACGCCAGGTATAAGATGAAACAAGAAAAAAATATTATGTAAGCAATATCCTTTTTTTTTGTTAAAAGAATTAAATTCTAATATTATTTTATAAAATTTACTCCTTTATTGAAAAGAAAAAAGCGCCTAGCATAAATATTGGGCGAATTTTCTCCAAAAATCTAGCCCAATTTTTAATTGAATAACTTTGAGTCATTATGAAGTGATTTTGTTATGAGCATTTATCTAGAAAACGCAAGACAGTTTAAGACCACAACAATACATCATTCATTTAAAAATCTAAATTTATATCTGTACAAAGGTACAGTACGATTCGAATATTGTTTCTTGTATGATAGCGAACAAATTTATTTAAATTAAAGTGATATCTAAGATAAGAAAATTTTCGCTTCAAATAAAGACGGTTTAAAATAGTAGTTACAAATCACTTTTTGCACATTGGGATAATTTCTCACTCAGAAATATTCAAGTATGGTTCATCATTTTAAAAAAGAGCTTACGCACCGTACGCAAATAATGTTGTAGCTACCCTAAAATGTGTTAGTAAAATATTCATGCATCACTACTGAAACTTTTGAAAATCCTGCTAATCAAATAACGGTTAATTTGATCAGCATTTAATTAATTGTAGAAAATGCATACCTGCCAATTCTTCCAGATTTTCCGGAAGATTTTATTTTCATATTTAAAGTGGTAGTAAGTATATACTATTTTTTCTTTTATAAACTTAATTTTTAGATGATTTAGATCACCACTATTCTTACAAAAATTAAGCACATATATTAATATGCGTTACTATCATGGTTGTCAACTTAAGTTTGCTCATATACAACGTATTTGTTTGCTTAAAATTGAAGTTTTAATTCCATTTTAACACCACTGGGAAAAATGATAATGGAAGGGATTAAAAGTTGGCACGTATGAAAATGTATTAATTAATTAATGAATATAATGAATGAGATACTTTATAAATTAAATTTTAAAATTAAAGGTGGTAATTAAAATAAATCATTTTTAATCATCGATTTTGAAAAGTTCCGTCATGTATAAAAATAAAGCACAAAAAAAAAAAGAAATAATATTTAATTTCTAACTTATTTTTGATGAAGAGAAAAATATCTATAACCTCCAAGATTAATTTACAATTGTAATTAGGGCCCTATATAAATTATACAGAAATATTTTAATAATTTTGCGTCAAGGATTCAGGTTATTATCATTATTATTATTAGGTTACGGATGACCTTAAAAAAATGAGTTGGAAGAAAAAATACACTTCTCATATTCCATGCAATAATTATTAGTTTTTAACCATTTTGAAGGCCGTGGGAAGGCTTCCCGCCAGTTTTTTACCACTTTTTATTTATGCTTCCATTTCTTAATAACTTCAACTTTCTTGAAGTGCGTTTGAATAAAATTGGTAACTATTTGTTAGTCTTAAAAAACGCATAAAAGTTATAAAATACATAATTCTTTTTGAAGTTTGTAGCATTTATAAAATTTATTTTAAAAATGAAGAAAAATAAAAGTCAATAAGTAATATATGGTTGTGTTTAATATATTTAAAACCAAAAAAATTGTCTTTTCAAGAACTAAATGGGTTTTTTCTTTCTTATATCAATTACGATTCTTAAAACAATTTCAATTCAAAAAATACTTTAATTTACCTTTACAAGAAATAAATGGCCCATGAAAGGGCTAAATAACACAATAAAATTTTAACTAACTTACTTGGATTAGTCAAGGATAAGTTGCTAGAATTATTCTTAGAATTGAAAAAGAAAGTAAAGTTGCATTTGGAAAAATAATGAAGACAAGTTTATAGCAGAAGTTGTGAAGAGAATTAATAGGATAATGAGTTGATAGAGAAGATATTTAGCGTGAAAAAAAAAATTTTTTTTTGCGGACAATCGGTGATTATGCGGAAAATTTCATATTTTATATAGTCATTGAACAGCCGACCAAATTTTCAGTTTACCACTACCAATGCTCAATTCCGTATGCTCGTAATTTTGCTCATCCAGAAGACAAGGGAACTCCTGAATCATGTATCCAGGAGTTCCCTTGGCTTCTGGATTGGATTCAAAATTACAAGGCTACGGAGTTGAACATTAATAGTCGTAAACCCAAATTGGGTCGGCTGTTCAACGACGGTTGTAAAATAAAATAAAAAAATAGTCCATTGTGCATCTTTAGTAAAAACAACTATGTAGTCGCTACAGGTTAATTTCGAGGTGTGATCTTTGAGATAAGAAAACAAACTATTCTTCATTTACAATGACGAAACAAGCTTTCATTTATAATATCCTAACAAGAAAAATGTTTTAAAAACAATTTTGACACATTTCACAGAACGTCGCAATCGACGTAAATAGTTGAGTCAGGACATTGTCGATAAAATATGTGTTCTGCCACCACCATTTACAAAAATTTTCAAGGCAGGATAACGGATTATAAAACCAATTTAGACAAAGTGGGGAGTGCTATTTCTTCAATAATTCCTCATATCTGTTACCGAGGTTCATTACTAAAACTTACCCAGTAAGCGCTTCAAAGAAAATGGCGGGAAGAAAGATATTGCCAGTTTGGCAAAGAAAATCACCAGAAAAGACGTTAATCTCAGCACTATCTTGATCAGTCTGTTCTTAAGCGGGCTTTTCTTTCATTTATTAAATTGCGCCCAATATGTTTTGGCGCCAATGTGACAAAGATATGGATTACGACGCGAAAGATACGAACCTCACCTAATTAATCTTTGGCGAAAAATGAATTGTTTAAGGTTATCGTGGTAGCTTCTTTCCGTGTTAGGACATATTGAAATTACCGCCAACTCTAACCCAAAGCCAACAAAGGTTTTCTGCGAGAATACGAAGAAAAGTTTTGATGGGGAATTATCTGGATCGTTTTTAAATTTTGAAAAATTTATTAGAAAAGAATTGATTTGTAATAACTCTTAAGTGATTAGAATTTCGATAAGCTTGTGGGAATGACATTGCCTTTTAAGTAGATAAAACCTTTGTCCATAAAAACTCTAAACAAAGGAATAATATTTCTGCGGCTTAAACAAAGAACAAACAAAGTTGAAGTTTCAAAATGAATGGAAATAAGTTTTTAATCCATTTACTATAACGTAATACATTATTAACGCAAATTATTAACGCGTTATTACATTATTAACGTATTAGCCCTTATATTATAATGTATTACATTATTAATGTCTTATTACATCGTTAACGTATTAACCCTTATACTTACAACCTATTACACGATTAGCTCGTTATTACATCGTTAACGTATTAGATTTTATTTTACAACGTATTGCATTATTAACCTTACATTATCAACGCATTATTACATCATTAACGTATTAATCCTTATATTATAACGTATTACGTATCATTACAACATTTAACTCATTATTGCATAGTTAACATATTAAGCCTTATATTATAATGTATTACAGTATATTCGTATTATTAAAATAATGTAATTAGTATTACCGTGTTTATATAAAATTTTTGATGCCTGATATAGTACATTAGAAGGGAGTTTTCTATTCATACTTCTAAGGTTTAAACTTCTTGGTTGTTTTTCTAAGCTGGACGATTCCACAGATTTGTTTCACTAATAAAAGACAGCTAATCTAATGAAAGATAGCCTTAATAAGCTGCTTATTCGAAATCTTGTAATTTTGAACCCAGCCTAGAAGGCAAGGAAACTACTGGATGCATTGCAATAAAATAACCTTCGCTGAAGACTTTTTGATAGAACTAACCCACATTTAGATGGTGTTAAAAACCACCAACGGTTAGCCTGACGGCTAAACCCGTGATCTGTCTACCTTTGAGCACTGTGAACGTCAGCACGGTAGGCGGTGCGATCCGGGTGAGAAAATCGTATCGACCGACCATCACTGGGATTCAAACCCGGTTCACCTCATGGAAAGGCAAACGCTCTATCCCCTTAGCCACCGAGGCTCAATTGGGAGATATTATTAAAATTGGCGCTATTGGGCCTTGTAAATTCTGTATTCCCAGATTCATGAAAACCAATTGTAACTAGTAATTGCTCCACTGGATAAACAATTATTTAACTTAAAATATGTTCTCAATTTTAATTTTTCGAAAATAATTGTACGTGTGGCGATATCGATAGTATAAATATCGTTAAATGCTGACATCGATTATGCTGATTTGAATAGTACCCAGCCTAGAAGGCAAGGAAACTACTGGATCAAGCATTGCAACAAACTAGCCTTCGTTGAAGAATTTTTGTCACATTTTGTCGCAGATTTTACACCGGTTCTCCTTTTATAGATATTTTTTTCTGACTCCCTAATTGCATGTAAAAATAAATTCTGGTATTTTTTAATTGTAGAAAACAGTCTAATAGCTACTAAAAAAAATTTGTTAGATTATCGGAATTATATTTATACTAAAATAGAAATACCAAGAAAAAAAAATATTTTTCATTCATATTCAAAATTTTATCAATGAATGATTTTGAAAATTTGATAAATTTCAATATTGAATAACTGTTTTTCTTATGTCTAAAGAACTGTGCAATTTTGAAAAATTATTGTTTCGAAGTGAGCCGTATTTCGAAAACTTTATCTTTAACGTAGGAAAAAGACACCAGTGTTTTATGCTGTCCTCAAGGGGTTAATGTAATATTTTAATAAAAGAGTAATTAAGATAATTTTGTTCACCCGTACATTTAAATAATTAAAACAGATTTATTTAAGGTCAGATAGGTAATTTTGCAGCGATGCCAACTTGCTCCGGACAACAAATATATATTTTAAAGTGGTAGTTTATCAATTATGATTCTTGGTTTAATAAATTCAATTAAGCAGATTTTTATCTACCACTATTTCTAAATAGGCTTATATAATTCACCACTTTTTTGAACTCGTGTCATGCTACACCTTTTAAAAATCAAGCCAAAATAGTCAAAAACTTGTAAACTTTACTTTGTAGTTATTTACCGTTCTTTTAATTATTTTGGCGTGTCCGGAGCAGTTGGCATCTCTGATTTTGGAGTACAATGAAGTTCTGATAACAGTTTTATGAAGTTTTCAAAATTTCTTTTGTGCTACTTCCAACAATTTTTCGGACAACTTTTTCTGGTGGTAGCTAAGTTTATGTTTTATTGCAGAATGCTTTGTTTTGTTAAATATTCAAAGTTATTTTGAACACTACTACGCACATGTAAATCATTCAAAAGTTCATATAAAACACCACTTTGTTCCAGCCGTCTAGTTGAGAGGCTTTCAAAATGTCGCCAAAATTACCTATTATTTATATTGTAATTGCTTTCCACTCTATAAAATATTTTCCAAAGAAACATAATTTGCAGCCCTGTAAAAATAGTCAGCTCGAAACTCAAATGTTGGAGAATATGTATCAGTTAAAATTAAAAATTGATTGCAATTTCCTTAAAACAATTTGCTTATTAACATGCCCAAAAATTCAATAATAAACTCACACAAGAAAATACGTTTAGTAATTAGTAATCGGCCCCTTTTATTTCTTAAATTAGGATTGATTACCAGCCAATGAGAAACAAGGATCAAGTTCTCAAATGCCATTCATATGGCTTTTGGTGGAGCCAAAAGTCCCACATACACCTATTACGTTCTTGACGGCCAGAAGTTCAATTTCTCACCAATTATTTACCATTTCGAGGCCGACAACCCCTTTTCCCCCCTCCCTATATCCCCCCTGGCACGCGACAGTTGATTCAACCATTCACGTGAGTCGTTATGACACTTGGGCAAACTAATCGACCCCCCCCCCCTTCTATTCCAGAAGAGAAAATGTGAAATAATAATTCCTTCTTTGGTAATTATCTCAGCCTTTGGCGTGTGGTTGGACAATGGACTGGTGGAAGGTGTCAATTTTGTTATTCTATTGCTTAGTGGAGAGATCCAGGAAAAATATATTCTTGTTTTTGACGACTTCTGACAAAACTTTGGCATTCCGAACAATTTTTCTGAGACTAGAATGGAACAGTTATCATTGATTTTTGTCTTAGAAACACCTGTCATTTTTCTGCTTTTGATAGAACGCCCTGTGCTGTTTTTTTTTTTTTTTTTTTTTTTTTTTTTTTTTTTTTTTTTTTTTATATAGCGTCCAGTGTCATAAAAATGCCAGTAGAGAATTTCATTCGCAATAAAATATGCTTTAGCTGTCTGATTTCGTAGCTTGAAACATCGTCTGCGCAAATTAATTAGCAGATTTATGTTTTGCCCCTTAAATCCTTGAAATTGTATTTTAGTCAGTGAAGGTACGATTACTAGATCAAAAAATACTGAGTTAGCGGCTTCTTATTTTGCGCATCTCTAAACAAATGATCTCAAAAAAAAAAATTTCGCAGTGACCAGTTTTTTTTTTTTTTTAAACTATTGGAAAACTTTGAGAAATTAAATTCAAATTTACTTAAAAAAAATTAAGACATTACCTTGGCTGTCATCAGAAAAAATATATTTTGCCACTGCAGAAAATTCGTTGTAGTTGTAGAGCACTTTCAAAGCATCCCGAACTCTTAAAATATATAAATTAAAAACATATAGACACCAAAAATTTAAAATACAGAACTTTAAGTACTAAATGATGATAAAATAAAATGAAATCTATGAGTATAAAGAAATACAAAAATGTTGAAATTTTTCTGGTGTTGATTTGCAATGTTTGTTCAGGGTTAATTAAAAGAATATTCAGAGTTATTAACGTAAAGGTCACAATCGGGGACAAGCTAGAAAGTGGAGATAAATGCCTCTTGGAATTAGCTGGAGATTTAAAAGGTTTTAATTTTATGAAATAAATTGAGCAGGTCTGCAAACTTTTTACGTTTTGTGGGTGAAATTCTCGTTCAGATAGTAAATTTAATGTTTTAATGTATAATTCTTTGCTTAGTAAATTTGATTGAAAGTTATTTTCCCTCCACCACTACACTTGAATGATTCAATAATTCATATAAAAAGTTACTCTGTTTCAACTTCGTCTGACTATGCCTTAAGTCACTGCTGCCCTCCTAGGGCAAAAGTTTAGATTTAGAAGTTTGGTGCACACTAGAGAGGGTACTAAAAGAAAATTACTAGATCAAGTGAAGTTCAACTCTCTCTGGGTCCTCCCTGGCTGAGCGGTATCACTTTCCAAACGCTGTGTAAAGCGTGGAGGTAGCGGGTTCAAATCCCGCTGTTTCCCTGGATGTATCTTTGCGCTGACCTTCTATTTGACAAAGATTAATAAGCCTAAATTGATCACACAAGCTTGCAAATGTATATAAATCCAATAAACCAATCAACTCTCTCGTAATAAGGCTTTAAAGTATTCGTAAAATTCACCAAAATTTGAAAGTTTTCGTTTTTAGTTGCTTACTACTCTATAAAATATTTTGCAAAAAGCGTAGTAGTTGGCAGCTCAGTACTGGCTTGTTTAAATTATGTTTTATTTAATTTTCAAATGGTACATAGCAATAACTAAAACCAATTTATTTTTTAAATCTCTGTAAAGCACTTTCTTCCCGTTGCCACCCTGTTTAATTGTAATTTTGTAACCACTTTAAACAGAAAATGATACGTAAATAGATACATAAATCTTTGAATTGTTTTAAATTGATAACATTACTTATTTATTTTATTTTGCAGTAAATTTTTGAACGAAATTTCGCATCGTTGATTTTAAATCCGCAATCGGTTTCTCTTTACAAGCTACAGTTTTCATGTGATTGAATACGATGTTTCTGTTTCTGACAATGAGTTTTTGAAATTCACTCGAGGAAATATTAAGCGTGCTTACTTCTGTGCTACGTAGAGAGTAGTAGGAAGAAAGCGATTATACATTACAGTTTACGATGCTTTATGCTCATATGTTTTTGTGCCATTTTTTTAAAGGAGCAGACAAGTATATATGTATGTATATAAAGCAATACATTATTTATAAAACGTTCAGACATTCAGATCAAATATAAATTAAAATAAAAAAAAAATCATTGTGAAAATTCTGTAGCTTTCCAGACAAAACTAACTTCAGATTTGAAAGAAAAGATCGAGAAAATATGTGTGTAAAAAAAAAATTTTTTTTTCTTTCTAAAATGACTCTAAGTATTAACTGTTTACTTGCTGAACTTTTATTCTGCAGTAATGGAAAACGGCCTTTAAAATTTTTTGTTATCTGATTTACTTATGAATTCAATGGAAATTTTCTTCGGTTATCAACTAATTTGATAAAAAAAACATGATTGAATACTGAACTATACTATATAAGATAACCACATAACAGCGAACTTTGTCAGTTTTTCCCCAAGATTTTATAATCATGTTTAAAGTGGTAGCGAAACTCATGTCATTCCATTAAACTTTTTGAATTATAATAATAATTATAAATGCGTTTTTCCACCACTACTTATAAATAATTACAAAAAATATATAAAAGCTTAATAATCGTTATGAAAATAGAAATGCAGAGATGCCAACTTGCTCCGGACAGTAAATATATATTATAAAGTGGTAGTTTGTCAATTGTGATTCTTGGTTTAATAAATTCAATTTAGTAGATTGTTATCCACCACTATTTCTATACAATTCGTAGACTTATATAATTCACCACTTTAGAGTGTTTATGTCATGCTATACCTTTCAAAAAGCAAGCAAGAACAATTAAATATTTTCAAAAATTACTTTGTAGTTATTTACCGTTTATTTAATTATTTTGGCTTGTCCGGAGCAGTTGGCATCTGTGGAAATGCATCCCAGCTAAAGCATTAATAGATTATAGAAAAAATTGTTTTAGGAAGCTAAAAAGCTGAAGTTCATACTTTTACAATATAGTCTTATCATCCTCCTGCATATAATTACATAGTCAGAACCTCAAAATGATCCCCATGAATACTTCATTTGCATTCCACAACCTCATCGAAGCACCACAAAGATCAAGCTATAGATAAATGGGAAAAGGGTCGCAAGCTGCCTCAGGTGCCCACATGTTTTAGACAGTTTAAGAAAATTGTTTTTCGGTAATTATTTAACTAGTACCATATTTAAGAACCATTCTCGAAAAGAGTGAAAGTTGGCAGATATGTAACTAAGTGCCTGAGCATCACCTCCTCATGCCTGAAAGCGAGACGGAAAAGAGAAAATACTGGTAGGAAAATTATTTCAATATTGGATAATATATTCTCAACGATAAACAGATCACTGTAAATAATATTTTCCCTGCGAAGAAGCAATTCAATATAATAATTGTATCCGCTGAAAACAATTGGTAGTTATGGATTTTTTATTATTTCCGAAAAAAAGCCAAAAAAGGAAATTTATTTGTTACCAGTTTTAACCCCTTTTCCGATATAGGCTTTCAGCCCTGCACCTCCTACATCAGAAATCCACTCGGTTTCTTATAAGTAGCTTGCGCAGACTATTTAAAAAGTGAACCAGTTGTGCACATGAATTCACATTCAATTTTAAAAGTACTTGAGAAAAATTTATTATATATTTTTGAGATTTGAATTTGTAGTGGTTGACAAGTAAGAAAGACAAAAACAATCATATTCATAAATTAAACGAATTTTTAGGCAGATAATTGGTATCACTTTCTTATTTTTACTAGATTTTCTACTAAATGGCTCTTTCATAAACAGTAATACCTTCATTGTGGTCAGATCGGGCTACTTATAAGAAACCGTGTGGAGGCGATGCTGTGGACTGACTTGTATACATCTGGTTGAATTTATTATATATATTAAAAGCAATTATTTTTATTTTATTGGATCAAATATTTGACTTGATAAAAAGTTATTCAAAGTTCTCACTTTTTCATCTAATAAGTTTAGCCCTTAGGCGACTGTGACTATTGGCTTTAAGCTAGGGAGGGGGGAAGGAAAACGGGGGAAGTCCCCTGAGTCAGTGGATCAAATACATTTTAATTTTAATAGATTAAATTATTTTAATATAGAAAAATATTGGTAGATATACTTTACTTCATTTAGGGAAAATATTTTCAGAAAAACTCCGCTGTCGGCGCAGAATATAAAGGCAGAGATGCCAACTTGCTCCGGACAGGAAATTAATATTTTAAAGTGGTAGTTTATCAAATGGTTATTCTTGGGTTAATAAATTCAATTTAGTAGATTTTTATCCACCACTATTTCTAAATAATTTGTAGGCTTATACAATTCACCACTTCATAGTAGTTATGTCATGCTATACCTGTTAAGAAGCAAGCAAAAATAGTCAAATATTTGCAAAATTTAGTTTCTAGTTATTTACCGTTTTTTCAATAATGTTGGCGTGTCCGGAGCAGTTGGCATCTCTGTAAAGGATCTTCATTGTAACCACATTCCGTAAAAATTTAGAAACTGGTATCCAAATATAGCGGGAAAAAAACTTTTTGAATTAATTATTATCGCTTAAAGTTATTTGTAAATTAAATATCTGTGCTAATACTGATCAACTGAACTACATTTGTCGCGAAAAGGTGTATAACGTGACAAGTCTTGACGTAAAAAAGTCTATAGTCTGTCAGTTTAATGTTTCCTAAAAGTCTATGGGAAACATTTAATCAAACACAGTGTCGCGACAGCCCATGAAGGGCCAAAGCCTACTGTGCCCTTATTAGTTTTCTTCATCTTGGGTTCTGGGATGCAGAAACAGATGTTTCGATTGGGTGGTCAGCGGAAACCCCAGCACTTAGCCCATAAACATGCTTGGTATTCATGTTGTCAACCCAGTGAAAGGGATAAACAACTTAGGCGTTTAATATTAAAATAAGAAAACAAATGCTTACCACTTTTATTTTTAAAATTTTTAAAATAATTATTTTTCCTAACTTTATTAGCTGCCTTAGGTTTAATTATTTTAAACACTTTAAGAGAAATCGTAGTCATCTAACTAATGTGATGGCTATGATTTATTTCTATTAATAGGATTTTCATACAAGTATCACATAACATCTCCCGAGGCAGTGGTAAACACGTCGATGCCAATCTAGCATCCAAAATATTTCAAGTTGTAGTGAAATAGCAGTTAAAGTATGTAGAATTTAATATTATTCAATATTTAAGAGTTACTTAGCTAAAGACTTCTTAATGTTCAGTATACGAATAATAATAATAATAATAAATAAATAAACGAAACACCATGAATAACTTTTGATCAAATGATCGGGTTTTCACGCACTAGGACTCAATCATAATGGTTCGAGGGGGTGAACTTAATTATGTTAACTTAGTGTAGACGATATTTTAAGTTACGAAATCAGATACAAAAACATAATTTCTTTGAACTAAGATATCTTTTTTTTTTCTCTCTCGACGGATTCTGATTCCTCATCATCAAAATATAAAGGGTTGCTACAAACTGGAAAATATTGTCCCAATGGTTTAATCAGAAAAGTGGTACAAAGTTTGGATTCCTCAATCTTATTTTTACTTTCTTACGAATTCTATCGAACAGTTACTGAGAAATCGAATTTAAAAAAGTCAGACAAGTTGAAATTCGATTTCTTAGGATCTATTTGTTCAAATGTTGAATTTCTGTAGTTTCAGAAAATAATATTGCTTATGCTATAAGTGATAATATTTTGTAGCATACCCGATCTTATCCAACGCCTCCTATAACTGAAAGCCTCCACGCGGTTTTTTATAGGTAGTCCGATCAGACTGTGAAGGATATCCACTTTCCGAACGAGTCACTTAATACAAAATCTAGTTAAAATAAGAAAGTGTTAGCAAATATATGACTAAAAATTTGTTTTATTTATGAATATTATTGGCTTGCCTTATTCACTTGTCAACCACTACAGATTCAATTCTCAAATATATAAGATAAATTTCTTTCAATTACTTTTATAAAAAGTTTTGGGTTCACAACTGGTTCACTTTTTAAATAGTCTGCGCAGACTACTTATAAAAGACCGTGTGGAGGCTTCTTGATGTAGAAGGTGATGTCTTATCTGGCTGGGTTGTTAGAATTTGAAATTTGTTTGGAAAACTGCAGATATTTTTTTTTTCAAAGTGATATTTTCAGTTTAATTTATTTTTTGTTTGAAAGTACCAGTTTTATAGAGTAACGCATAGGCTTATAGACATGCATATACTCTTGTCTGTTCCTTCCTTCTACTCCACGCATGTCAGAGAAGTGGGGTCATCTCAATGGGCCAATCCATACTTCGGTGTTATTATTTTTAGTGCTATTGCATGAAAATCAGCACAACTTATGATTTTTGAATTTTAAGACTGATCTTTACAATTTTTGGCCCACTGAAGTGGCAGAAGATTATTTAGTGCACCATGATGATTTGTATATTTCGTTATGACAAATAGTTGACAAATTTTTCACACTGTCACTGAAAGACACTCGAACTTTTTTGACTCAATCTAATGTCCGTAGTCCTAACCACATTAAGAAAAGTTAGCCACAAACAACTTTGAGAAAGCCGTGGTAGCTCAGGGGTTAGAGTGGTCACCTTTCAATGAGGTGAACCATGTTTGAATCCCGGTGACGGCTGGTTTTTTCGAATTCCGCACCCGGCTCGCACCGACCACATCGCTGACGTAAAATATCCTCAGCGGTATACGGATTATGGGTTAGTCCCCTAGCCGTGGTTTTCCTCTCCATGTAACGAACGCAAATGAGGGTTAGTTCTATCAAAAAGTCCTCCACTAAGGCAAATTTTTCCCAATACTTAATCCAAGAGTTCCCTTGTCTTCCGGTTTGGGTTCAAAATAACAAGGATACGAAGTTAAACATTGACAGCCGAAGACTGAAAATTCAGCCAGCTGCTCAACTACGGTTATAATATGAAATAGAAAACAACTTTGAGAATTTACTAAACCAATTACTCTGAAAATAAAATATTAATGTTATAGAAATAATATCAAGGGTTTATTTTTATAGCAGCATATCTCTTGCAGCTACGTTAAAGCTATTACAGCGTATTGCAGTGATACATTTTAAATTTTTACATTTATGCAATTTATATCTCATTTGCTGTTTTAACGCACATCTGAGCTGATATTCAATTAGAGTAATAACCCTGCTAAGAGTATCACATGACTCCAATTTTACAAATTACCTTCCCTCTAAGATTGAGTTTATGAACGATACAGTTTAAATATTTATGCTTTATTCCTTTTTAAAAAGCTAATACTTTTTTTCTCTTATTATTCTCCCTTCGAACAATTTTTGGAATATTTCAAACGCACCAGTGGTCGTATAATCACGTATAATACGAGACCTTAACAGCATTGTGGTTCACCAATAACATATCACGTTACGGTTTCGAATAATTGCGTTTTCTGTCGACTCTGGAGAGGGTGGGCAGGGAATTCGATATGAGGTTACGGTTACAGCAAATGTGTCACGCGATCGCAGATGTTGTCACGGCATTCAGAGGATTCGATTGTGAATATACTGAGCAAAAAGCAAAAGAGAACAAAAAATTGTAATGGGGGTGGAATGAAATGTATCAGAGTAGTTGCTAGTTTTCTGGAGTGCTGCTGACTTTTTGATGACTTTTCCCCTTACTTGCCATTCTTTATTTTTCCGTTTTTGCTTATTTATTTTTTTCCCCGGCCACTTTTGCTCATTGTTGGACTTTTATATTTGGCACGAGGCATTGAGTTCGGGACCATTGGTAAATTTTCTCTATCAATTGAACGAAGAAACACGCGAAGTCTAAAGATTACATCATTCTATTCAATTTAAAACTGAATTTAAAAATTTCTTTAATTTAATCTAAACTTTAGGTTATGATTTTTCAAGCGCACTTTACATTTTTTCCCTTCTTTTAAATAATTTGTCCCAATATGGTCCGACTACAATAAATGGTATGTATATGAAATATACCTATGCCGAAAAAAAAAAGTTGTAGCGCCTATTTATTTATAAGAACTAGAGCGTCGTGTCACTATAACAATCACTAATCGCCGATGCTATTTTGGCACAATAACTTCACCGACAGTTCATATATCCAAAGCGATCACTTCGCCAACAGCCCATTTCCCAGACTCAATCATTTCGTCTACAGTTCCTTTCGCCGATATGCTTATTTCGCCAAGAATTCCTTTCACCGACAAGATTATTTCTCAGTAATATTTTTTTTTAAATCCTTACTGAGCATCATTTTGGGCAATCATAAATATGATCTTAAATAACTTACTTTCTTGAAATCTGGTTGGTAGCACTATTAAAATTTCCACATTTTGAAATGAAGTGCATGGCAACTTGAACTTTTATCTGATTTTTGACTAACAAAAAATTTTTTTTCAAAATTAATTCAAAAGTGTTTATTAAAAGTTTCATTTTAAAAAATTTGCAAAAATTTTCTTATTTTTTTTTAAAGAAAAAAAAACTTTAAATTATTTAAAATAAAGCAACACAAATTTTTCTTATTTAAAATTAATTTTTTCAATGGTTCTACGGTAGTGCGTTTGAAAACATATAATCTGATCCTCTAGCTAAGGATATACATATGATTTTTATAGTCTTACATATGATTTATTATTTCTCCGTTCTTATACGTTAGTCATTTAAAATGTCATCATTAACAATCTTGTTTTCGTGAGCCCTCTTTATATACAGATCCAACCAATAACCAATCTCTATCACCATCACAATTTCCATATCATTTCGTTTTTTGGTCTCAAGTCATTACAATATGTATCCGGCAACTCATAGAAATCACATTTTAAACAAAATTTTCTCTCCGATTGATGTCATCCTCACTACGATCACGAATTAAATGTCCGATTGATGTCATCATCTCTACGATCACGAATTAAATGTCCAATTGATGTCATCATCTCTACGATCACGAATTAAATGTCCGATTGATGTCATCATCTCTACGATCACGAATTAAATGTCCGATTGATGTCATCATCTCTACGATCACGAATTGAATGTCCGATTGATGTCATCATCTCTACGATCACGAATTAACTCTCCAATTCATGTCACCATCAATCTTTTCGTAATAGATTAAGAAGGCAATAGAACAATCAAAAGTCAAGTAATTAAATCTAAGTATAAAATAAATTAAATCCATTAATAGCCGCCTTATTCAGACTCTTCCTCGCAACCCTTTCTCTGAATTCAACAACTTTCCTTCTTAGAAAACCCTTTTAATTAGTAGCAACATGTGAATTCAGTACATCAAAGTACGCAGTATCATTGTTGCGAAAACGACCTTAACTCTCTTGAAAAGCCAAAAGTTGCACTCCACTCCAAATTCATTCTTTCGTCATTGGCTTTGTTCTGAATTATCCCTGCATTTGTAATGTTCCTAAAAGCACCAGCTTTTGTGTTTCAAATGCGTTCAGTTCAGTTATTACAAAGGCAATGAAAGTCATTCACCACAATGGCGGATGAACTTGGCGATTTGGCTGTTTTCAAGAAACACAATTGTATATTAATGACTAATTACAGCAGAATTAAGGATTTCATGACTCTTATGAGTGCTATAATCAAAGACAAAAGGTAAAAGAAAATTTCTGTTCTCCATAACTATTACGGAATTTTCGTAGTTTCAGTAAATATTTTTACCAAGTGCATACCTGCATATTAGATTCGAATTTTCTGGAGAATTTATTTTTATATTTTAAATAATAGAATAACTTTTAATTTTCTAGTTTATTCTTGTATTTTAAAATTTAATCGAGAATGATTTTAACTAACCCTAGATATGAATAAACAAAAGATATATTTAAATAAATGCGTGATAATTCTACTATGGTGGGTACGTTTAAATACATATTAATATATTAGCTAAGCATTATAAAAATACATATAATGTATTAGTAAGAAAAATACTTATTAATGTGTTAGTGACCACTTAAAAAATAACTTTTTTTTAAATTATAAGTTGGCAGGTCTTCTAGTGGTAGCAAAAGTATTGTATTCATGTTTTGGTAATTAAAACGAGTAATTAAAAGTGTTTTTACCTCATTACATATAAATAATGTAATTAGGCAGAATTGTAAAATAATAAAATTAGGCGACTTTTGATTTTGAGTAACTATACTGACACTTAGTACTTATCTGTTTTTAGATCACATTTAATTTTTCTACTGTTTAGTGAGCCACTGCAATTCATTGTGTAGGGATTTTATTTTAAAACTGTCGTTGAAGAATTGATCCAATTTTGAGTTTACCCCTACGGATGTTCACCACGTAGCGTTGTAATTTTCAACCCTATCCAGAAGACAAGGGAACTCCTGGATCAAGTATTGGGAGAAATTTGTCTTAGTGGAGGACTTTTCGATGGGACTAACTCGCATTTACGTTATACGGTGAGGAAATGTATAGCTGTTGATTAAAAAATAATGGAACACTTCTATACAAACAATTTTCAATTAGCTGCAAATGTTTTGGAGGATTTTAAATGGCAATAACTGTTGACACGATTTGTAAAATCCCAATTGAAATATTTATAAATGGTATAATTTTTAACCATAACCAATTTGGATCAATTAAAATAAAGAGAAGAAGTTATAAGCATTTTTCTAGTTGTTACTAACAGCAATTTTGAAATAATTCTATTAGATTACAATATTTATACTTCAATAATTTTTTAATTGTACTAATATCGAAAAAGGAAAGAAACTTTTAACACGTTGAATGCCGTTTGGGTCACCGGTGACCGGCACTGAGTTTGTTCGTAGCGCCACGGGGGTCACCGGTGAAGCCAAGATTATTAGAAACACATAATTCGAGTAAATTTTTTATATTATTATCGTTTCTAAAATGGTTTGAAGAAATTAATTCAATATGGAACACACAAAAATAGTTTTATTTATATAACTCAAAGTTGCTAGAAAAATGTTTCATCCAACTTGTTATGTTAAATAATTTAAATTTAGGTACGAATTTTAGTTAGGCCCTTTAAGAGTCTTCGTTGTTCAATTTACTACAGAAAATCTTCCCTACTTCTAATAATATTCAACTACCACTTCCTCAACAATTTGGTAACTACGAAGTTGCATATATTAGTATGTTTTGGAAAAGAGAAGCAAATCTTTAATTTGTCGTATCTACCAGCATGTTACATTGCTAGCAATTACCTAAATGAATCAGCTTAGCTGTTAGTATTATATGTTTAATTGCAAAATATTTTTATTTTATATAAAAAACATTTATTTCTTTAAAGTGGTAACTAATTTCATTCAAAATATTTTATTATTATATGAAAAAATAATAGGCAAAGTCTTTCTCTACTTCTTTTTTTCAATTAACACTAGGTTTACGGACGTTTCTTATATACCTATCTCTACGAACACGCGTCAATTTGACGCATGAACGAATACATATAACAGCACTTACAGAGATGCCAGCTTGCTCCAGACAGCAAATATATATTTTCAAGTGGTAGTTTATTAATCATGATTCTTAGTTTAATAAATTCAATTTAGTAGATTTTTATCCACCACTATTTCTAAGCAATTCGTAGTGTCATATAATTCACCACTTTTAGTAAAAATGTCATGCAAAAACTTTTAAAAAACTAGCAAAACTCGTCTGTATTTGCATATTTTGTTTGTAATTATTTACAAACTAACATTGACCAGACGGGCAAAGCCATTTAAAATTACCGCGGTATTCAACGTGTTAACTTCCTACGCTCATATTGGTGGATGCAAATTTTACTCGTGCCCCTTAGAAATAGCAATAGTACCTCATTTTTAAAAACTTCAAGGATGATCTTTCAAATTGTGTAAACTGTTTCGCAATACAAAATCTTACAAAACACTTACTGCTAAAATTAGGATTGCTTACATTGAGCTAGTGTAGAAATGTTTTCGTTATTTTGATCAACCCCTGTTTAATGCTAAACTAACTTTCAAAAATTGTAATCAGTGTATATGTAATCAGTGCTACAATCATTCATAGTATTTTTAAAAAAAATTTTTTTATTGATGTTGTGGCTAAAGCATGGTTGAGAACGGAAAAGAGAAAAAACTGGTACGTAAAACATTTTATTCCAGCATTTTTTTCGAAAAAAAATAAAATATCTGTAACTATCAAGATTTCTTTTATAATTTTAGCATATATATTAGACTGCCTCTTTTCAAAGATAAAGTAGTTATTGCGGAATAATTTAAAAAAAGTAATAAGGAAACTCCTCCCCAAAACTAGCTATAACTGAAAAGGTTTTACTACCAGCCTTTCCTCTTTTCCGTCTCTCTTTCACCCCTGGGTTTGCTCCAACTTTTATGAAATCTTGCCTACATCTTTTTTTAAAAATTTCAATCTATAACAGCTGTAATACATATTTTTGGAAAAGCTGTCCGCATGCAATGTGTTAAAATGGACCAAAAATGTTTGTAAATTAAATATCTGTGCTATTAATCACCAGCTGAATTTCTAAAATTGATGTAAATTTAATTTACATTAAAACTGGGTTTTGAGAAAGATTTTATTCTCATATTTAAAGTGGTAGCAAAACTCATGTTATTCCATTCATCTTTCTGAATTATAATAATATTCATAAATGAATTTAAATCAAATTAAAAGTGGGTTTTCTCGGAAAATTTTATTTTCGCATTTAAAGTGGTTGCGAAACTCATGTTATTCCATTCATCTTTCTGAATTATAATAATATTTATAAATGAGTTCGACCACCACTACATATAAATAATTACAACAAATATTAAGAAAAGGCATTATCTTTAATTTGGCGGATTTCAAACTGGTCAAAATATAAATATATTGTTGAGTAAGATGAGTTTTTTTGGTAATTGTTTTATTACCACTTCGAAAATCCATTCTCGGAAAGAGTGAAAGTTGGCAGTAATGTAAATACATTATTTTGACCTGAGTTTTTGGGTAATTTTTTTTATTACCACTTAAATAATCCATTCTCGGAAAAAGTGAAAGTTGGCTGCAATGTAAGTAGTTAGATTATTTTGATCTGAAACTATAAATATTTTGAATATCATTAAGTGTAATGTTAGTAAAGGACTAATGCGAAATACAATACATTAAAATAAAAGCTTGATTGGGCAAATGTTTGCCTCATGTTTATGCAAAAGTCATTAGTCAAGACAAATTGATCGAAAAAGTGTTTACTGATATTTTTATGCATATAGTTGAGCAAACTCATCGATTCGGTGACTTAGGAAAATTAAATATTTTAAA
This sequence comes from Parasteatoda tepidariorum, assembly GCF_982258835.1. Classification (NCBI taxonomy): domain Eukaryota; kingdom Metazoa; phylum Arthropoda; class Arachnida; order Araneae; family Theridiidae; genus Parasteatoda; species Parasteatoda tepidariorum. The sequence goes on from NC_141759.1 coordinate 9,730,824, forward strand.
AAATGCATAGAAATTGAGTGAATTAAGCCGTCCATAAGGAATTGTAACCAATTTCATGAAATGGTAATTCGGCAATAACATTTCAACAATTTTTTGTCTACAGATGCTAGTCTGGAAGTTCTAGCTTTGCATAACATGGAATCGGTAGCGAAAAAACAATAAAGCAATACTAAATTCCTCCACGAAGGCAAATTTCTCCCAATACTTGATCCAGGAGTTCCTTTGTCTTCCTGATTGGGTTCGAAATTACAACTCTACGGAGTTGAGCATTGGCAGTCGTAAACCCTAAATTGGGTCGAATGTTCGACGACGGTTATAAAATAAATAAAGGAATGCTGAGCAATGGTGGTTTAGAGCATTCGCAATCTTTCAATGGGCTGAATCAGTGTCGAATCTCATTGATGGCTGGTCGATACGAATTCAACCCGCTCGCACAGGCTACAGTGCTGTCGTAAAATATCCTCAGTGGTAAATGGATCATGAATTAAGAGTCCCCTTGCCGTCAGGCTATCCGTGGGAGGCTTTCGCGGTTTGCCACTCCATATAACGCAAATGCGGGTAAGTTCCGTCAAAAAAATCTTCACGAAGGCAAATTCTTCCCAATACTTGATCCAGGAATTCCGTGGTTTTCTGGATTAGTTTCAAAATTACAAGGCCAGGCAGCTCAACATTGGTAGATACACTGAAGAGCCAAAAAAAACTGGTATACCTGCCTAATATCGTGTAGGGCACCCGCGAGCACGCAGAAGTGCCGCAACATGACGTGGCATGGATTCGATCAATGTGTAAAGCAATGTGGGATATCTTCTGAACATCACGTTGCAAGGCATCCCAAATATGTTCAATAATGTTCATGTCTGGGAGTGGATCCAAGAGCACTCTTCTGAATTTATACACTTCCGCTGGCCACCAAAATCCCCAGACATGAACATTATTGAACATATTTGGGATGCCTTGCAACGTGATGTTCAGAAGATATCCCCTCCTCCTCTTACTCCCACTGTTTTATGGACAGCACTGCAGGATTCATGGTGTCAATTATTTCCAGCACTACTTCACACATTGATCGAATCCATGCCACGTCATGTTGCGGCACTTCTGCGTGCACGCGGGGGCCCTGCACGATATTAGGCAGGTATACCAGTTTTTTTTTTGGCTCTTCAGTGTATAAACCCAAATTTGCGTGAGATGTTCAACGACGGTTAAAAAATAAAATAAAGGAATACTTTATGCGCATCATTTCGCAAGCCATAACTCTCTTTCGAAGGAATTTATCTGACCTTGTTAAATTAAATTGAATAGTGGTGATCGAAATCATTAAAAATGTAAATTTATTTAATAAAACAAAAAGTGGTAAAACATAAAATTCAAAACTATTTTAAACATTCAAGAAAAACATCCCGCTGAAACGGCGAAAATACTCGTACAGTTTAAAGAGTGGTCTCAGCTTAAAAAACTGTGAATTTTTAGATTTCACTTTAAAAATAACACCTTTTTTTGCTTTAGAACTTAAAAATATTACTTCAACAGTTAATATGCCATCGTAGTTAATATTACTCGTTTAATCCAAAACTAAGCGAAAAATGTCATAATTCTCTTGTATCTATAATTTAATTTTAATAGGAAGCACAGAAAACTGCTTATTGGCATATGTTAGACATTAACCTTAAAATTTAAATCGAAATTTAAATAAATTTAAAAGGAAAGTGGAATTTAGCATAGATGCATGCATTAATGAAATTAGTGCAGTGTATTAATGAAATAATGCAGAAAATAAAAAGAATATAAACGAAAAATTTTAAAACTTTCAAAAATTATAGTTATAGTATGGGACACGCTGAAAAGATGTTAGGACGTTTTGAATAATATTGTATGAAAATTGCTATCTTAAACTGGAAATAAAGAAAATAAAAAAAAGTTAAAATAAACAAACGTAGCTTGATTTTTAAAATGAAGCTTTAAAAATACTTTAAATATTGTTATTAACTAATTCTGTTGGGTTTCTAATTACAAAGATAGATCTTTCATTAAACCATCTGAAGCAAGGGAGCTCAAATTAAAATTGTTTTAAGCTTGCATAAAAGATTAAAAAAACCTTAAAAAGCTTCTTTTTTTTCCTTCTTTTATCAAAAGAATTTTAAATCTCAATAGATTGTCAGCTCTTTAATTAAACCATCTGAAGCAAGAGTGCTAAAATTAATATTGTCTTAAGCTTGCCCAACTCAAAAAACCTTGAACAGTTTTTTTTTTTTTTTTAACGTAAAATTATTTATAATAATAATAAAATGAAGAATCTGTGCATGCTTGCGTGTTCTTTTTCAGAAATTTCAGAACCACCTGAAAAATCTTAGGATCCTGAAATATGGACGACAGATAAAAAGTGGAATATTAGCTCTGAAAACATCGAATGTTGATTAGGGATTTGTGATTTGCTTACTTTTGCTGTCAAAGGTACAAGAGAGTATGAACAATGTTTACGCAAAGACACTAATATCCATTCAATTTCCAATTTTTTTTAAAGAACAAAATTTTAAAAAAAAATTTTTTAGAATTTTTTTTAAATAAAAATAATATTTAGATTTATTTTTTTTTAATTTGCATTAAAATTTAAATTTGGGGAAAAGAAAAATTGGAAAAGAAATCATTTAAAACAAAAATTTTATTTTACACTTAGTTACGTATTTTATTTGTATATATCCTAAATTTCATAAAGATTACATTACCACAGTAAAAAGTTAAGTGTAGAGCAAAACGTAAGGGAAGTAACTATCTAAGAGCTATTTTTGGAAGGCTCCGTCTTAGTATGAAATTATGCTTTTTCGCGAATAATAGGCTATTTTATCGATGCTGTGAGTTTGCTACTGTTACTCATGACTGTCAGGGGATGTTTGGCCTATCTAAAGGCAGTGCGGTCAGCGTTTATTTTGAAAATGGCGCAAAATATCATTACGGGGAAAAGTCACAGTTTTGTGGAAATGCGAGGTCTTTTTAATATTTAAAAACTTGCTCCATAGCTGCATTATCTAGAATTAAGAAAATTTTTTATAATTTTCCTCTGGATGGAAAAATGTCGCCAAACTGGTGATTTTTAAAAAAGTTTTATAAATTTTAAAATATTGATCATGTTCTAAAGCCCAGATAATTCTTCACAACGAGATTATATATAGATAGTTTAAAATCATCGTACTGCTTCAAGTATAAGTATCACGTGTAACTGTGGCTTTTAAAAACAGCGTTAACCCTTTGCACTCCGAATACTTTAAAATGCTATTTGAACTAATATAAGTACGAAATCATTTAAAATAGATAATACAGTATTTTTATATAATTTTTAAAATTCTTGAAATAATGGGGTTATTAATTAATAAGACATAAAAGTTATTAATTTTAGAGTCGTGACTGTTGATATGTCACCTAATAAGTGATGTCGGAGTGCAAACTGTTAAAGGGTAAGAGATAGTTCGCAATTTGCTTCTTTTTATTTAACAAGGAAGAATACAAAAGTACATAATATATAGGCTTGCATAATATTTGGAAAGCTCCATAGCAGTTTTGATGATTATTTCTACAATAATATTTTCGATAATTAACAACGCAATTTAAACTAAACACCAGGCTCCGCTAGTCAACTTGTTTCTCTTTCATCATTGATTTTTTTACTCTTAAATGTCAATATTTTCAGTAAAAACAAGGAATATTTGGCTATCGAAAAATACAATTATTGTAGTTTTTGGTAAGAACATTCTGTTAATGTGTTAATCGCAACGGAATATACGATTTCCAAGGTTGGAAAAAAGTTATCTGAACATCAAAATAAAGTTTAACCTGAAAAATACGGATTTATGTGACACAATACGATGAAATAAGTGATAGATAATTTTACTGGTTGAAGAGACATAACAATTCAAATAGATAAACGGCTCTTATCTATTAAGTTTATTTTAAAAATATCCTTATAAATATTAAGATTTGTATCTGAAAACATATAATCTCTCTCGTTTTCCTTTTTCTACTTTTGATTGAAATCTACTCAAATGCGAGTTTTTAAAATAAAAAAGTGAAGATCTCGTGAAGAAAAAGTACTTTTCTACAGCAATGGATGAAAAGTGAATATTTAATGCAAAAAATTCTAAAAAAAATCACGAAATAGCACTTAAATATGCCACAACTTTCAAACAAATTGGAATTTCGAACAACAAAAATAAATAAATAAAAATAATTTAAAAAAAAAAAAAAAAAAAAAAAAAAAAAACAATTTTAAATTTTAACATACCAAATTGAAACCATTAAGTTGAATTTCTGTGGAAATTCAGCAGCTGGAATGGTGTTTTCAGTGATAATTCTCGATTAACAGTGATAATTCTCGTACTCAAATTAACAGAGATAATTCTCGATCTAATTATCGAATGTTTGTTCTACTGTACTCCCTTTCGTTTTTCCACGTTATTTTTAAATCTTATAGTTTTAGGGCAAAAAAAGGAAAAACAAAATGTAATCGGCGGACGATTTTTTAATACAGATAAAGAGAGATATTTATTATAAAGAGACAATTATTTTCGTTATTTTAAATTGCATTATTATTTTTCCTCTAAAATTATGTGAAAATAAACACATAATTTTTTGTTCATTATTTTGAAGTAAAAATAATATTGTATATTATATCTAATATTACTTTTAATGACGATAGTTACTATTTCAATATTTATATACAGTGAATTCGCGATAACTCGAATCTGATAGGACTGACGAAAAACTTCGACATATCGGAAGTTCGACTTACCGTTAGTTTCGGTTTTGAACTTTCAAAATATTGTCGGATTATTTAATTAATGCTTATTAATTACAAACTTTCTAAATGCTTACAATATTTACGATCATTTTTCTGACAAGTCATTTACGATAAGACTGTTAGAGGCACTTCATGATACCCTGGTCCATCGGCTGCAACTTTGCTGTTGTGTTTGGCGGGAGAAACTGCAAATTTACTGCTTTCAAATTAGGTAGATCACTATGCGCTGTACATTTATCCATAAAGAGTATCACTTTTCTTTTTTTAGCGAAGAATTTTCGATCCAATTTTCTTACATAGAACTGATGTCATCCAAAACTTTTTGTTAGACTTGTAATCCAAGGGATACGTTTTTACATTCTTGAAACATCGGTGATTTCGGTATTTTCCGACAACAAGTAAGGGCAATTTTTCTGTCCCAGACGCATTTCCTCCAACTAGGACAGTCAAACGTTCCTTGCTCATTTTACCCCCTGAGCAGTTTTCATCCATAAACATCATAGTCTTATTTGGAAGACATTTACAAAATAAACCGATTTCATCAATATTGAAAACATCATTCTAACTGCATCCTTGAAGTAAATTTGGTAACGTTTAATTTAACCACTGTTCACAAACTTCAAGAGGGACAGCTTTAGCTTCTCCATGAAGAGTGCGAATGACATTGTGTGTGTGTGTTGCAAAGGAAGGGGCAAGATATCAGCTCGTAAGTTTTTTTTTTCTTGCTTTAAAAGATCCAAAAAAAAAATCGAGTTAAAGGGAGTAAAATTCGAGTAATCGAGAATAATTAACATGAAATTGAAGATAAACGGGTCGGGACCTCATAAAAAAATCGAGTTATAGTAATATTCGAGTTATCGTACTTCGAGTTATAGCGAATTGACTGTATATATATATATATCCACTATTGTTGTTATTAAAATAAATAATTTGTAATTTAAAGTATGACGCAGTTTTTTTTTTAAATGTGAAGGAAAAATATGTGGAAAAAAAATGAATGCTGAAAAACAATTTATGCGAAAACATTTGAATAAAGTTCTTGACAGGCATAACCAAAAATAAGAAGGAGATATAAGAAAACAGAGAGCAAACAAAAACTAAAACCTGTTTTCAGAAGGGAGGAGCATGAGCGTAAGATGACCCGGCCCCTTGTCCACTGTGCCCTACCTGCCCCCGGTCGTCGCAGGTGAGCCCCATCCAATGGCAGGGCACAAAACGAACTCTCCTGACCAATAACGTCACTGGAAATTGACCCGGCTACGTTTCTCCCGAACCATAGGCGTCTCCAATATTGATCAATGGGCAAAAGGGCACGTGACCTTGCGTGATACACTTGCTCTGTTGTTCATTTACATGCAATGGAGAGATTGCATCAAGAAACGGAACAAAACGGTTTATTTTGTTTTAAATTTGCGTGCTCGATTTCATTCATTCTCAGTACTTTTCGAACCAAACTATACTTAATCTACTAATAATACTCAAAGTTGCCTCTCTGTTTTCTTTTTCTGGTATAATCTGGAAAAACATCTCAACATTCCCTCCCCCAAAGTTAATCGATTTTACAGACACTTAAATAAAATGTTTTCGCAACTATTATGAAACAACAGGAGAAAGCGTGTTTTTCCATTGTTAACTTTTTAATTCTTAGTATTTTCACCACGTATCCAACTTCTGAGGAATTTCCGTAGCTTTCAAAAAATATTTTTTCCAGAGGTAGCAAAAATAGCAAAGTAATATTTCAATATAATAGAATTAAAAGAATTTTATCCACCACTCTTTATAAATAATTAAATATTGTAATAAAAAGTAAACTATGGAAATTCTGGTCACTCTCATAATATATATTAACTCAATTCTTGAAGAAAAGGCGAAATCTTCGAAATTGTATTGATGTGAAAAGTGTAAGTTAAGAAAAAGGTGGTAAGATAATTGCTCCTAAGTTACATGGAAGTTTACAGTGTTAGCTACCACTTTACTTTTTACAAATTTGATATCATAAAATTTTAATTTTTTTTATCTTATTAATGCAAATATGATTTACTAAATTTATGTGAATCTGAAATAATTTTGAAGAATTAAATATTCTAGATACCAGTCTTTATTGCTTTGAAAAAGTATTTTAGCCCAATTTAATTTAAAATTGTATTAGCTCGTTGAGAAAATATTTCATCATCACTTCGACCAATATTAACATTTTCACGGAGACTTAAGCGACTTGTTTTCGGAACTATTATAAAACAAGATCATTTTCATCAGATCATTTCAGATTTTTTTTTCATTATTCATTTTTTAATTCGTAGTTTTTTGGCCCAATTGGCGTTGAAAACATTTCCATCTCCTCCGTGCAATAATCAACACTTTTACAGTGACTTAAATCACTTGTTTTCGGAACTACTATAAAACTACAAAATGCGAATGTTTTTATTGTTAATTTCTTTTAAATAATAATATTTTCGACTTATTCAATTTAAAATTGTATTAGTTTGTTGAAAACATCTGAAAATCTTCATGCCAACAATAACAATTTTATAGTTACTTAAACCACTTGTTTCAGAATAATTATAAAAATACACAAATGACAATTTTTTTTTCTTGCCTATTTCTTTATTCGCCGAATTTTCGACCCATAAAATTAAAAATAAAAAAAAAATCTTTCGTTGAAACCACTTTTTTCTGCATTTTCGTGTTGTTTGAAAATTGAAATTTTTAAAAAGTAACTGCAAAATTTAGTTTTTTTTGTTGTTGTTCATTTTAAAGATTCTACGATAAAGCAGAATATTTATGCCGAAAAAATATTTAATATATATACTAAGATACCTTATCATATGAAGATCTTAATGCAAGGCGGTCGACTGCTTACGCTTTTTGTAAACTATTTTATAGAATAGTAGAAAATCAATATGTAAAGCTTTCAATATTTTGGTTAATTTAGCAAACATTTTAAAACCCTTATCACGAAACAGCTGGAAAAAAGTGACTTTTATTTGAACTTTTGAATCATTCATTGTTTAGAATATAACTTTAAACACTTTCATCGCGGAAATGAGGCTCCTTTGTCCCATTCAAAAATATTTTTTAAAATATTTAAACAATTTTTTTGTTAATTTAAAGAAAATATTATTAAAAAGCTGAAAAACAAAATAAGAAAATATAAAATCTCTTCATCAATATATATATATATATATATATATATATATATATATATATATATATATATATATATATATATATATATATATATATATATATATATATATATATATATATATATATATATATGTGTGTGTGTGTGTGTGTGTGTGTGTATCTTTATATATAAAAAGAGAGTGGAATGGTAACACACAGCCAATCACAGAAGACTTCTGGTTAGTAACGCACAAAACAGCCAATCAAAATTGAGAACGTATGTGAGTGTAAAGGTAATAATTTTTAATAATGCTGTCTGCAGAAATGTTACAACTAAACTTACCAGCTAAATATTGCTGCGATTGAATGTGTGAAATATATTGAACGAAACGAACGAATATTGAACTTACAAGCTAAAGCAGAGAGCACGCCGCACTTTACTATACTCAATACTCAATATATTGAACAGAGTTTACATTAAAATACTTATCTTTAATAGAAAATGGATCGCCGTGAATATCTTAGGAGATATCAACAGCGACATAGGGTTGAATATAATTTAACTAACTAACTAACTAACTCAGTGGCGCGACAGCCCATTAAGAGGGCCAAGGCCGACTGTGCCCATCTCAGTTTTCTTGACCTTGGGCTCTGGGGTGCGGGAGCATATGTTCCGGTCAGGTGGTCAGCCGAACGCGGAACCCCCAGTGTTAGTTCCCAAGTATGCTTGGTACTCATTTTATCGACCCACTGAAGGGATGAAAGGCTGAGTCGGCCTTGCCCGGCCGCACTCACGGAAATGCTCACGGTTTCGGCACCGCTTGGCATTCTTGGCGGAAACTTTTAAGTCAAACCTGCTCTGTCGCCAAATTGCTTTTGCGTAGCGTTTATAAACAAGGGATAGAATTGTTTTCACTATTTTATTGCAATTTTTTCCATTGTTTTTGTGTTTTCATAAGATCCTGTCACTCAAATATTAAAACACAAAATTCTATTTGCAATATTTAGTAACAATTTTAATTAAATCTTTCAAATTTAGTTTTAATCTGAACTTCTAAGCTGGAATTTAATTTTAAAATTTTATGACAGTGAAGGGCATTAACCTGATGACGTATTCTGATACATTGATTGTATTGACTTGTTTGGAGTTTTCTCAGAAGTGTTTTTTATTTTCAATTTCCCAGTTAAAAAAAAATAATAATTAAATAGATAAATGAAATATTATTTTTACTGATTTGATTTAAATTTTAGTAAAATCATTTTATCGCGTTTAAAGTTATATATTTTTTTTATTTAAACTTCAAATTTATAATTGAAATGCGTGCAATGGAAACTAGTGTTATACTTGCGAACAACTTTTTTTTGAGTTTAAGTGTTGTTAATTATGATGAAAGTTGACAATGTAATTTTCTCTATAAATCAAATATAGATACTTTTTAAGATGCAAGCAATCACGGTGGATAAAACAAATCAATTAGGTTAAAAATAGCCTAAATGCCAAAGAACAAATAAAAGCAAAAGTTCTCTTAGACCCCTGAAATATAAATTATATTTTACTTTTATATATACTTAAGTTCAGATTGGTCTAATCAAACTGAAGAAACAGAGAAACTCTTATGTCAAGGAACTGTAACTAATTTTATTATACATGTTTATTTAAGTTTTTAAAACTATTTACAAAAACATCTGAAATATAAATCATATTAACAAAATAGTTCACTGTTGCATTCTAAGAATAAATTATTTTAATTGTATAACTTGCTTTTGTAGATCCATTTCCTAAGATATTCCCCAATTAATTATATTTGTGTAGAAATATCGATTTTTCTGTGAAGTATTTCTTATTATTTATTTTGAATCTAACATTAATTTTTTTTTCTTATACTATTATATAATATCTTATTTAGTAATGTTATAAGAAATGGCAAAATTTTAGTCGTATAATTATAAAATAAAACTTGGTTCTTGTACTTCATCACTTTTGAAATTGCATTTGAGTAAAATAATGTTAAAGTAAATTTGATCGGATAAAAATTAAATAAAACTTTTTTTTTCTGAATTTTTTATAGTTTTTGAAACTTTTAAAATATTGAAGTAGTGTCATTAAAATCTTCATCTTATTGAAAATGAATAAAATAATAAGGTTAAAGTAGAGTGCTGCGTATGAGAATGAAATAAACATTTTTTTTGAAACTTTTATTACTTTTGAAACTGCAAACAAATGACTAAAATGATAAGGTTAAATTAAAGCACTTTAAATGTATTAATTGCTTTCTCAGGTCTATTTTTTCAGATCTATCTTAATTTATTATTTGCGTAAAAGTATCGATTCCTTTGTGAAAAATTTCTTATATATATTTCCAATTGAAAATTATCACCTTTTTCTGATTAAATGTTTTTTTTGAGAAAAAACGATTTAATAAAATCTCCTCCATCTGATAAAGCAAACAAGTGAGGCAATTTTTTTTAACTGCATAAAGTTCTTCTTTAACTCATTTCTCAAATCTATTATAGTTCATTATTAGCGTAACAATATGTATTTCATTGTGAAGAATTTTTATTATGCATTTGGAATAAAGAAATAAATTTTTTTTCCTAATTACGCATCTGAAATGCTGAATTTAGCGATAAAGGTAATTTCTGCAATGTACTGCAATAAAAATACCTTATATAAAATTTTTTTACATTTGAATTGACATTTGAAACTGAATGCAATATGCCTTAGTATATAGTGAGAACACAAGCCTTTATATATATAGCATAGTAAAGAATGGTAAACTGTTTTAGCAAGTAAAATAAAATAAATAAAAAAAAACAATAGATTTTACACTTTTAAGAACAATAGTAAAAAAAAAGAAGTTGAAAAGTAAAATATTTACAAGAATCTATTTTTAAATAAAATTCTGAGACATAAACATTAAATTAAGTATGAATTTTTCATTCAAAACGAAAACCGCTTATAAAAAATACAAGAGCGGTGTGAAGATAGAAGTGAATAAGAACGAAATTTTTAACTAGAATAGAACCATCATTTTCCTACTCAATCAACGTAATAGGGTTGCACGCTGTAGCAAGATGTGACGCATAGATCGGTTGGGTTACCATATTCTTAATTATGCGGTTTTCAGAGAGCTTATTCTCGACAGCGCCAAGCGGTGCCGAAACCGTGAGCATTTCCGTGAGTGCTGCCCGGCCCAAGGATCGAACCAAAGACCTGTGGCACGGCAGCGCGAAGCGCTACCACTCAGCCACCGGGCGTGAATATAATTTAGCAGAACAAAATTACCGGGAAAATAATCGCAGTACTATCAATACGCGACAATGAAATGCGCGGCGAAGAAACGTTGAAGAATCAAGACGTTTAAATGAAAACGAATAATATGGAAAAGAAATTGATAAAAAATGTTGTATATAAAAAGGTTTTGTAAATAATTTTTAATTCTATCATTGTTTTTTCTTACTTTTAATTGTTTTTTACTTACTTTCAAAAAATCGTTCAGCCAGAAATATTAATTAACAGTTCATATTTGTTTGAGATATTTCTTAAATAATGCATTAAAGTGCAAATCATTGGTACACAAAAAGATGTGAAAAGAAAAATTAATGAAAAATGTACATAGCTAGGTTTTGTGAATATTCAGAGATCTATTGTAAATAATTTTTAACTTTATTATTTTCACCTTATTTTTTTATAACAATTCAGACAAAAATGTTTATTGATCATTGATAACATAATTATTTCATTTTACATTTGTTTTTTTATTCGTATTCAATATGACATAAAAATTAAATTGCTTAATTTAATTTGTCAAATTTCAGTTACATATGTTTTTATTACATAATTTGCGTTTTGTCTGATTGAAACTAAAATATTTTGTCAGTTGATAGTATTGTAATTAATTGGGCAATTACTTGCAATGGGTTTTGCTTTTGAAATATTACTCAGCATCCACATAAAAATATTACACGTTTTAATTTGTTTCCATATTTTAAAGTTTTTTTCCATTAGGTTTTAATTGTTTTCAGTATAAAATTTAAATTACTGGGGGGGGGGGGGAGATGAAGCACAATATAGGGAGCGTCCGGCATCATATAAGATCAACAATGATTTGAATTAGTAGGGGTAAAAATATATATCGGTTCCCCTTGGCGAAATTGGCGACTTATGTTTGGCCCCATTCCGAATTGCGCGGAACACTGTGGTAACAGGAATAGCTGCCAAAATATAATGATATTTCAATAAAACATTGGAAAATTTCAACAAAACTTTTTAAAATTGCAATGAACTCGATATGAGAAAAATTAATAAACCCAAGAAAATGCATTTTGAATCGAAACAAAAATTAATGGAGTAAGCACAGAAAGAAAAGGAAAAAAACAACTAACTTGTTTTTTAAGCTTGAATATCCTCAGATTTTGGTGCACCGAATTCTCTAATAGCAGTTAGATACTGTCTAAATTTATCATGAATAGAATTTGTGTACCTCCATCGCCACATAAATTCGGCGAAATACGAATAGAAAATGGCGTCTGTGGTATCGGACTGGCGATAACATTTTTTTCTAAAGTCCCTTTTTATGACTGCCCACATACCTTCGATCTTATTGACCAGAAGAAAAAGTAATCTTACCAGCCGGTATCCAACTTAGAACTAGAGGACCCCTAAAATCGCATATACCGTTGAACATTTAAAAATAACGCAAAAATCTAAACCAATCAGAATCACGATTGGATTTCAACATCGCCCAGGTTGGTGATCAACTGCGATCACAACTTGGTGAGAATCAAGGGGCACCCTCAAATATAGTCAACCCAAGTTAGGCTCTGCCACGTGTGTTTCGAATACGGAGATTAATCTCCGGCTAATGCCCTATAGTAATGTGTTAAGTAATATTGCTTCCTCGCTTTATATAAGTTTATATTATTGTTTGTATTAAAATTGCTTTATATAAGTTTATAATGCTGATAACAAGGAACTCTGACATATTACAATCCTATTATATTCTCTCTATGTGATGTTGGCGCAGAAAAATTGCCAGCTAATCCCCAGGGAAATGACTTTGATTTTGTTCGCGAAGCGAACAAAAATGTAATTGCGCAGCAGTTATCGTGGGTTAGCGAGCGGTAGCGAGCAGGGGACGGAGCCCTCTAGTGCATATATATATATATATATATATATATATATATATATATATATATATATATATATATATATATATATATATATATATATATATATATATATATATATATATATATATATATATATATATATATATATATATATATATATATATATATATATATATATATATATATATATATGTATATATATATATATATATATATATATATATATATATATATATATATATATATATATATATATATATATATATATATATATATATATATATATATATATAAACTGCTGTTTGTAGAAAATGCAACACCATGAAGGAATCATCAGAATCAAATGAAATTCGCAGCAAATGTCAATTATAGGATATTATGCAAATTAATAAAGTTTCAGAGCCATCGCGCGTGCGTGGCGCGCGCAGCGCCCTCTGAATTGATGCTGAAAGCGTATAAATAAAGTGCTGTAGCGGGACGTTGAAAATAGTCTATGATTATTTGTTAGTGGCAAACGTTTAGTGAGACCTGAGTATGCCTCCACGACGGAAGAATAAGAAATTCAAGCAACTTACGGAGTTTGAACGAGGGAGGATAATCGGCCTTCGAGAAGGAGGATTTTCCTATCGCGCAATAGCAGCTCGTATGCAGCGGAACAGTTCCACAGTGATGCGAGTTTGGAAGCAGTGGACCGACGAGCACCGAACAACTCGAAAAACAGGCACTGGACGACAGAAGGTGACGTCAGAGCGCGATGATCGACACCTGCTCCGCATGGCGGTGAATGATCGCACAGCTTCCTCCAGGCAGCTGGCAGCACATTGGTCTACTGCTACAGGTGTACAATTGTCGGCTTCGTCAATTCGTCGTCGTCTGCTGCGCCGTGGATTGCGTGCAAGGGTGCCATTATACAGGATTCCCCTCACGGCGGATCATCGACGGCTGCGTCGGCAGTGGGCTCTTGAGCACAGAGACTGGCGAGCTGATTGGCACCAAGTTGTCTTTTCAGATGAATCACGCTTCAATTTGTGGACCCATGATGGCCGTGTTCGTGTTAGACGTTGCCGGTCAACGCTGCCTTCCTGAGTGTATTATTGAACGACATAGTGGTCGAACACCCGGAGTTATGGTCTGGGGTGCGATTTCGTATCATGGACGATCCAATTTGATACGAATTGAGGGTAATCTCAATAGCAACAGATACGTCCGTGAAGTGCTACAGCCCGAAGTCGTTCCTTTCCTTCAAGGCATCCCTGGAGCTATCTTTCAGCAGGATAATGCACGCCCACATGTTGCGCGGACTGTTAGAGACTTCTGTTCAGCACAACGCATGCAACTTCTTCCTTGGCCTGCTTATTCGCCGGATATGTCGCCTATTGAGCACGTGTGGGATATGGTTGGTCGGCGTCTCACTCGTGATCCGCGTCCTGCAGTTTCCAAAGACGAACTTTGGTTGCGCATACAAGCGATATGGAATTCTCTTCCTCAAGCAGATATTCAACATCTGTTTGACTCCATGCCACGTCGTATAGCAGCACTTATTGCAGCGCGTGGTGGCTGCACCAAATACTGATTTCGGACGCTTAATTTGTTTCTTTTGTTTTGAAAATTTCATCATTTATTTGTATCAGTACAAGTCGTTTCTGCATTAAATTTCATTTGATTCTGATGATTCTTTCATGGTGTTGCATTTTCTACAAACAGCAGTTTATATATATATATATATATATATATATATATATATATTATTATTATTATTATTATTATTATTGTCATTATAGATTTATTAATTTATTAGAAGGAGGGGCTAATAGTTCTTTGCCTTGTTTTATTAACCCCTATCCAATTTATAGTAAAAATCATGCAGCATTCTATAAATTAATGTGGATTTGCGGATTTGTTTTGTTAAAATTAAAAAATGAAGGCAAAAACAATTCGGCTGCATTAAATATACCCATATTGATACGATCACTTTTCATGATTATTAAATACCTTTGAAAATGTTACTTACCTATTTCATCCACTAAGAACTTCATGTAATTACAGCATATTGAAAGGACAGTTGAGACATCATTAAAAAAAAAAAAAAATTTATGGGAGTTCATATTTTATTGAAAAAATGTTCTCTTCATTATGGCGAAATAATAATACAGGTAAAATACCACATAACTAACTGAAACTAAGAAAAGTAAGTTGCGTAGAATATAAATTAAATACTACCAAAATAGCTCAATTTTTAAAAAAAAATTTCGTAATTTAAATTGTATATTGTTAGAATTTTTTGAAATCTCTTACTAAGACCATTCAGGTTCTGGATTGCATGATCTGCAAAATTGTTAGATGGTAGCAAATGTGAGAAAGATATTGAAGTTATAAGTTTTTTGTAACTAGCAAGCGAAGAGAAAAAACTAATTTAAAAGAGATATGCATGAGAGTAAAAATAAATAAATAAATAAATTAAAAAAAAATGATTTTGCAATCCTTGAAAGCTATTATAGTAGTAGCTTTTGTAATTTTTTTTTACTAAATTTTGAATTTTTATTTGTGTAGATTTACTAATAAATATGATTTAAAATTATTATTTAAAATAATAATAGCCGTAGTGTATGAATAAGTAAAACGCGTATTTTGAAGGTTTAGAAATCATTTTTTTTGTAATTCTTTATTGCTGGAAATGCTGCAATCAAGAGAATAAGGTTCATATGGTTTAATTAGAACGATTGGAAGTTGGGTCTTTTTTAGTATTGATTAATCTCTTAAAGTATTCTGTTACTTCTTGGAAAATACTTAAATTGAAACATCTTTGCATAGTTATAAATATTATTTATTCTAAGCTCATTCCATGGAAAATATAATTTTTAATAATTATTTATTATTTTTTTATTGCTTAATTTAACAATGGTCGAAGCATTTTTGGATAGTAAGATCTAAAAATTTTTACTTCACTTTAAGTCGAGTCATTTCCTTAAGTACGCCCACAAGCATCATATAAATTGGTAATTTAAAAGGATCCCATTGGAAAAAAAGAATAGTGGATTGAAATCCGGTGAACTTGGCGGCCATGTAGCGGTTTCCTCTCTACAAATTCACTTCCTCAGGCATATTACATTTTATTTTGTTTTAAGACCGTTGAACAGTCGATCCAATTCTGGGTTTACGAATACGAATGTTGAACTCCATAGCCTTGTAATTTTGAAAACAACCCAGAAGACAATGGAACTCCTGGCTGAGATTATTTCGAGAATTTCGCCTGTGTAGAGTACTTTTGATGGACTAATATGCATTTGCGTTACATGGTGAGGAAAACCACGAAACCCTTCCATGGTTAGCCTAACGGCAAAAGGGACTCTAACCAATGATCCGCTTACGACTGAAGATATCTTACATTACTACTGTGGTTGGGGCAAGCCGGTGGCTGAATTCATATCAATCAACCTGCTGGGGATTCGAACCCGGTTCCCCTCACTGGAAGGCGAGCGGTTTTGAAATTTGATTTAATTATTACTTTCATAATAAAAAGAAAATAAGAAAACACTATGATTTTTTCTCCAAAATTTTGTTTAATCATGTCACTATGAGCCTTTTTTTTCTTCTTTTTTTTGAAAGGTGGAACAACTAAATTTGTTTTACACTTACCATTTCATGAAAAAAATAATACATAGCATTTGCAAAAAAAAGTGAATATTGAAATAAAATACAATTCGCTACAAAATGACGAAAATTGCAATCGCGATCACTGGTTACCCATTGGCAAAATGGTTGCTGTCTAATTTTTTTTTCTTTTTAGATGAGAAACTTTATTTTTTTTCATTTTGGACATCATTAACTGGTGATCCTAAATTGCTCGGTACACAATTTTGTAGACATATTTCGATGCAACTCAGACACATTGTGTAAATTCTTTTGATGACTGAATAGACATTGAACAGAAAATCGAGATCAATATTAACATTTTCGGATTGGTTCAATTGTGTTTGATGGAGATTGTAAGCTGCATCATACACCCGTTTCGGATTCACAAATTCATACGTGAAATATGATTTGAAGGTTAGACTTTTTTCTTGTGCAAGTTATTAGGTACGTTGACAATGGATCCTTTTATCCCTAAGTGGTGATCAACATCCAATTCTCGTATTTGCATGAAAGGGGTTCGGAGAGTCACCATTCCCTCTTCGGTAAGGTTCAATTCTCTCAACCACTTTTGGTACTTTTGTAAGGGACGGGCTTCATGCTTGCGTTTGCGAAAGGAATCCTTTCGTTTTTCAGTTTGTGTGTAACGCTTAAGGTATTCCCGTCTACCCTCTCTGACTTTGGCTTTTTCAGCCTCGGTAAATTTAGGCCTTGGCATCATTTTTTTCTTAGTTCTACTCTAACTTTTGGAATCGTGTCAATCAGTTTGGAACCTCTTTATTTGTGATATTCACCTGAATTAGTATTGAGAACGATCATTCAGTTACTCTGGAGACGTCGTTAATGTAGCGTGTAGCATTGCAACGTTCCTTCTTTAATGTGGCTTATTAAATTTAAAAAAGAAAAATGCTTGATCTTCTTTCTTGTACAACCGAAAACAAAATGGTATCTCTTTTTATTAGAGAAGGAACATCCAAAACACATCGGAAAAATATTTGTACATTAACAGAAAAAAATATGTATATTCTTATAAGAGTTAAAACCTAATGCCCGAGAAATAGTATTACTAAATTTAATGATATAACATGAAAGGCCCATTTAAACTTTACATTCTATAGTTTTAAGAATCATATTACTTCAAAAACTATAATGAACAAAAAGTATACATAAGCCTCATAATTTTGTAAACAAATTTTTTTGACAACAATTTTTATCAAAAAATTTCAAGTTTCAATAAAAATCATTATTTAGAAACTAAGAAACGTAAAATAAAGAATGCCGACGAAACAAAAACAAACAAAAAAAACAATTCTTTTTTGTCGCCATTTTTAGTGCTACGAATATTCGTCTTTGGGATTTGCCAAAAACAAAACAAGATGCAATTTTATTTTTTCAGGAGGGGAATATTTTACCGAAAAAACGAAAATGTACCAATTCCCACAACATAAAACTTTATCTTGGTAAACGTACGTTTTGGAAATGTTATTTCATTTGGAATCTTATTCATCAGAGTTCATATGGCGATATGATTGTTTTGAATCTATGCTAAACTCTATATCGGCTCATTTTCCACCGAAATCCGACTAACTATTTTGATTTTAAATAAAGTGTTTTATTTTATGAATTGTCGCAAAAATTTTAAGTGTAGATTGGCGGCACTTAAAAACCGCCAAATCTGTAGCGGCGGTGGCGTTAATATGTAAGTACCGAATTTTTATTCCATACTTTTCTGAATCATATTATTTCAAACATTGGAATATTCAAGAAGTATACATAAACACATAATGTTATACCATTTAATTTTTCAAAAGTATTTTGAGAACAATTTTTATCAAAAAATTATAAACTAAAAAACGGAAAATAAAGAATTCTTAGGATAAAAAAAACGATTTTAAGAATTCTTAACATTGAAATAAAAACTTTCATATTGTTTCTTTTTTTATTATTCTTATAGTTCTTAATCAGACGTAAAAAACCATTCTGTAGAGAACCATCATCAAATGAAAAAAAAAATATTTACAAGCAAATTTTTTATTGTAAAAATCATTGCACTTACCTGATTTATAATTCCCGGAGAATTCCAAAATGATAAGTTCCTTGTTTGAAAACTTTATTCTCAAATAATAGATACATAGTTTATACCTTCATTACTTTTAGATAACATACTACACAGCAAAATTTTATAATTGATATGAATTTGAATATGTAGCTAAAAACAGAATAGCTGAATTCTAGTTGAACTTATTCTTTCAAAATTAAAAAAAACTTACCAAGAAAACGATTTAAATTAATTAAGAATCAGCACAAATGGCACTATTTAAAGTAACTTGGATAATTTTTTATTGTTGTTTTCCGAATTATATGGATACAGAAATATATACTATTCTATAACGAAGAAGAATATGCTATAACTATTACAATTCTGTATGTTCTGAATTCATATTTATTCACTGGAATGACGAAAGCAATGTTGACTTCACTTTAATTCGTAATGAATTGAAGACAGAAGAAATGCATTTTACCTTAATACACACATCTGTAGCAGTATCCGAAATCGGAAGTCATCAGTTGCAAGTTTGTTGATAATAGAAATTAAAAATTATTGAGGAATTTTTCTTCAAATGTTTGGCGTGTTCTGTTTCTGAAAGATTTACTAATATTCTGGAGATTTTTTTCAAGTTCTTCGGCCTTTTCCTTAGGGAAATTTTGTTTCTTATTGGCTGCTAAAAAATGGCGTCTGATTCAGTCAATGACTTTGATGGAACTAAATGAAAACGTGATAAATTAATGTCCGATATTTACAGGCTCCCGCTAGACGGCGTACTCGAGCGTTGCGATCGCGAATTAGCATTTATAATAATCATTATATTTAAACTGAATATATTTACTTAGTTCAATTCTTCACCACCCAATTTTTAAAAGTGAAGAATGACAATTTGGACCATTGTTATTCTTGCCTTTTTTTTTACCTAATCTGAGTGTAGGGATTTCAAAATCAGAATTTTTTTTTGTTCGGAAAACTACACATTTTTTTTTCAAATGATATTTTTAGTTTAGTTTATTTGTGCCGGAATGTGCAGTATATTTACAAGAAAAGTATATGTATGCATCCACACTTATCTGTTTCTTAAAAAATTAAGCTTGAAACATAGGATTTTAACGTGTTGCACCCTAAACTGAAATGTATTGTCCTTTTTAAAAATTGTGGTGAGAAAATCTAACTGAAACTGTAACGTTTGAATATATGCAAAGGGTGAGAGACTCAGTAAAGGGTTAAGGGACGGATCATAAATGATGTTGCCCTCGTAGGGGAGGGAGGTGGTTCCTGAAATTGTGACAAAGGGGAAGAAAGAGGTAAAAGAAAGTGTGACATTCTATATTTTGCGAAAATGACATTATAAATACTTTATTTTAAAAAGTTCAGTTTTAACTTTAATTATTAAACAAAGCATATATCGACACTTTTTTATCTACATAATCTTTGGTAACTATAAGTTGGGTTAAATTTAGAATCCCCGATTTTAAAATATGCTGTTAATAACAATTTGTTCATACTTAATTATTAGGAAGCATCAACCTTAAATGCTAATTACTGAAACAAAATTATAATTTGGGTTCATAATGATATTTGAAATTTTACAATTGTTTATATATATTTAAATTTAAGATAATAAAATTTATAGATATTTAATTCTAAGAGAATATAATTTTAAAAAAAAATCATAAATATTTAGAATAACTACAGTAAAAAATATTTTATGAAATTAGGAGAATTTTAACTATATACTACATACTTTATTTATACTTTTTATTAACGCTTTAATTTTCTTTGACTTTATCCATTTCTAATTTTTTCTCCTGCCTTTCTTTTGAAGTAACGAGGCGGTTTCTATTTAGATGGTGAATTTTTATAAAAGTTCTTAACGATAGAATAAATGTATTGCTGTTTTATATAAACTGTGTCATTTCGTTTGCAATTCGTTGAATCCATTCTTTACATAGTTGTTCATTTACTTTAGGAAACACGTGGAAAATTATATTTTTTCCTTTTGTTTTTCTATCAGAATTTTTGCAAGTTGCAATCGCGCAAACTGGCATTTCATTAATAGCTTTAAATTTTTGTAAATTCACTGCAGTAAACTGAGTTATAAAAGTTTACAATTCGTGTGTCGTAATA
The DNA here is from genome assembly GCF_982258835.1 of Parasteatoda tepidariorum. NCBI lineage: Eukaryota > Metazoa > Arthropoda > Arachnida > Araneae > Theridiidae > Parasteatoda > Parasteatoda tepidariorum. The sequence continues at coordinate 9,751,679 of NC_141759.1, forward strand.
GCATCATATTATTACTTAAAAAAACATGTAAAAATGATAGTAAAAATAAAGAATAACTGCCCAGAAAATAGACCGAAAATGACTTGGATTAATGATGGAATTGTCGCGAATAACGAACTTCAAAAAGTGATTACTCAAAATCGAAATTCGGGTATCGAAATATCATATTAAAATTTGGAATTTAAAATTCCATTTTAAAAAAGCCGAAAAATCAATTTAAAAAAAACTCCCGAAACAGATCGAAAAATTAACTTAAAACGGAATCGTCACGAATTGAGTAAATCAAAATTATTAACTCAAACTTGAAATTCATGTGTTGTAATAACATAGCATTAAAATATCGCAATTTGAAAAATCACGCGAAAAAAGACAGAAAAACGATCGAACATCCAGACCATCAGAATTCATTTTATTTTACATTATAACCGTCGTTGAACAACACACTCAATTTTCGGGTTTACCACTATTTATGTTCAACTCCGTAGCCTTGTAGTTTTGAACCCAATCCAGAAGACAAAGGAACTCTTGGATCGAATAGTGGGGGAAATTTGCCTTCGTAGAGAACTTTTTTTAGATGGAAATAACCCGCATATGCGTTAAATGGAGAGGAAAATAACGAAAACTTTCCACGGTTAGCTTGACTACAAGGGCACTCTAACCTAATAAGATCCATCTATCACAGAGGATATTTTAGGGTAGCACTCTGGACAGCGCGGAATTCGTCTGAACCAGCCATCGCTGGGATTCGAGCCCTGTTCACCTCATTGGAAGGCAAACACTCAATCCACTGAGCCATGTCGGCTCAGATTGGAAATTAGTAATTTTCCTTAGATTGGGTGTTTAAGTTTTAAAATATCGTTCTACTCGTCTTCTGGACTCCGATTCGTTAAATCATTTCTGTAGCTCACAATAGTGCTACCGCTTTAAAAAATTTACTTTGTCTCAGTTTCTCGGGCCAATATAAGATAAAAGTTCTGAGCATAAAAAAATGAATACCACTTTTTTTGCAATCGTAAATTTTATTACATTTAAAAGGAAAGCATTTTTCAAACTGTCGTTTGGAATGATTTAATCATTAAATTATTTCGATGTTATGTTCATATAATGATATCACTAATCATAAGAATTTTAAAAGCTTAATGCAAATTTCATTTCCTCATAACTACTAGCATAAATTCAAACGAGAGTTGCACTGTTCATCTTTCATCCTTTTGTCAGTATCCCCCCCCCCGTAAGTCATAATTTGTATGCAGTTCATTCTCCCCTTCCTCATAAATGCAGACAATCAATTTTATCTCTCCTCACCCCTTTCGTCCCCAAATGTAGCAGCGGGAACAGATGCTTTAATGTCTTCTGTAAGAGTGACACAAGTGAGTGACCCTACACACTGGTCATCTAATGGACAGCGTGACATCTCTATTGGGAGAGAAATGACCATTTGACCACGCAGAGTTAGATTGGTCAGTCACCGGATGGTGCTTAAATTAAACCAAGAAGCACTTGCTTTGTCTCCGAAGAAAGTGTAAATCGTAAGTGCGGTGTACAGGTTTACAGTTTTGGAAGAATTATAAATGTAATAGATGATTTACAGTTTGGATTTAAAAAATAAAATCTGTTGAATGTATAGTGTAAATATGTTTGATTATAAAATTAAATCGACGTGAATATTTATAAAAATTGGGATGACATTACTGTAAAATCACTTTCTTAATATTTTCGGTGTAGTCTAGGCAACACTAATTCAATAAATCTTACAAATCACTAGAAATGGAAAACTAATTACTTTTTAACGTTAAAGTTTTCAGTTTTTTGAGTGCTCCTCACACTTGATATATTTTGCTTTGGCTATATTGATGCAATATTAGAAAGCACTCTTTCTTGCGGATATAATCGTGTAAGCTGATGAACAGATTATATCTTTTCTTTATTTTGTTTTTTGGCTTTTTAATAAGTTTTTTCCGTTTGTTTGTTCTGTTTGTTTTCATGTTTTTGGTCTTCCACACCTGTATTTTGGGCAGTTTCATTCAAGTCTGTGACATGACGCTTCTTGTAACGACGTTTAAGATTCAATTCATTTTCATGACCCACGCTGTATTGTGAAGAACGGACTTTACTCTTGCGTTTATGAACAGAATCCTTTCGTTTTTCGTTTGTGTATAACGCTTAAGGTATTCCCGTTTACGTCCTTTGGCTTTAGAGTTTTTAGCCTCGGTAAGCTTAGGCCTTGTCATCATTTTATTTTTCTTTCTTGCTTCAACTCTAACCTTTGGGACTGTGTCAGTCACATTAGGACCCTCCTTACTTGCGAATTGTCACGCTGTCCTTATTGTAAAATTTTTAATAAATTTTTATAAGCACCAAAAACTAAATACATATTCCAACAAAAAATTACACATTTTGGGATGAGATTGAAGAGACAAACACAAAAAATGATTAGGTGTAAATTTTGTCCGGATGATGGGATCGGGAACTCAGTCTGTGGTGCTAAATATGTTTTAATGCTGTGAAATTGGATTCAACGATGAATCAATCGATTGTGATTCATCGTAATCATTATTCTTCTACTATGATGAAGTTTTACAGCCATAACTGTTAAAATCTAATCTATCGACTCGAGATATAACTTGTCATTTCGTTGACATAAAGTAACCTTTTATCAGACTTCGGGAAGCATACTTCCCACCAAGTAAAAGATCACCGAGAAGTTCATTTACTACCAATGACCATCTGATGATAACTTCAGAAAATTAAAAAAAGTAATGAAAGGTTTTGTTAACGTAAATTTGTAACAGTAAAGGTTAGCCTGGGGTCAAGAAAAGAAGCCAACACTGGGGAACAATTTTCTCTTGAGTATTATGTGTTCATTCAGTTGATCATTCCTTACCGAGCTTATCTGTAGTTAGAAACACAGCGGTTACCTTTCAATTATTTAACAACACAGAAGCTGAAGTTTATGGCAAACTCTTCACAGTAAATAAAATTTAAAAAAAAAAAAAAAAAATTTGGTCTTAAAAATCTAATTTATTTTGGGTAATAAGAAAACTGATTTTTTTATAAATAATTCTCCATTTTTTTTTCAATCAAAAAAGTATTTTAACATCATTAGAAAAACAATATTCGTAATAAAGGGTTAATTTATGAAATTGTAATTTTCATCTGAACTTTCATTGCTCCTTAAAATTATCAATATGTTTTCCAATAGTACTTTATTTCGAAATACGGATACAAACACTTTTACTTTAATTCGTGAATACCACCTTACATCATTTCTCCTCATATGTGTTTGGCCTTCAACAAAAATAGCCCAAACTACTTTCCCTTTTTTAGTGTATTCTTTCCCTTGTAATGGAAAATACTTTGGAAATTTTACAATATTTTCCCACCCTTCCCATCTCTCCCACACCAGCTGCTACTTTTTGGAGAGAGAAGAGAAAAAAAATCCTCCTTATCTTCTTGGGAAGTTCTGATAAGGAAGAAGAAGCGATGGACGATCCTCCAAAAAAAAAGAGGAACCAAATATCAGAAAAGCGAGCCGGCTTGAACTCTCTTGATAAGATGCAGTTAATAAAAAACCATGTCGTTCGTAAAAGGAGAAAAATGTTCAGGCAATTTGTGCTTTTCCGCATCTCAAAGATTTTTTTTTCGTTCTTTTTTTTCTAAACTTTTTACTCTATGCGTAAGTGCTATCCACACAAAATTATATTTACCGATTCTAAAAAGTAAAAACAGCCAAAAGTTTTATTTGCTTTGTTATTTTGTTCTTATTGTTCCATTTCTTGTAACCTTATATTTTAAACTGGACTCGAGAGAATTATGAATAATTTCATTTTAGAATTCTACTTCAATTCATGTAATTTACGTAAACCCATATGATAAGGATTGTAAATAAGTTTTAACTATTTTCTTAAATTATTTAAACTTACCAATGAGCTAGAGAACAGTTTTTGTTTTGTTATGGATAGTTTTTTGGATAGCTTGAGAGTTTTGGATAGATTTTTAATATTTTCGAGTTGCTGTTTTCAAAATCTGCAATTGACATCTTTTTACAAGTCACAGTTTTTATGCAGTTTAATAAGCAGAGTTCTGAACTAGTGATTTTTTAAAATTCAGTCGAGTTAGAGCTTTTCTCTGACGTAGGGAGTGGTGGGAAAAAGGAAATAATACATTTCAGCTTATATTGCAGATGCGGTAAGGTTATACGTCATTTTCAAAGGATCAGACAACTGTTTATGCATATATAAAAACATATCCGTTCTTTATACACTTGTGCAGTGCGCCAAGAAAAACGGGCCACCCTGAATAACTTTTGATCTAATGATCAGATCTTCACTTTCTAGGAATCAATCTTAATGGTTCAAAGGGGGGACTTCAAATATGCTAATTATTTAGTGCAAGAGATATTTTAAGTTAAGAAATTAGACACAAAAACTACTTTCTCTGAATAAACATACCTTTTGTTTCGTCGGATTCTTACTTCTGACCCCCAAAATATAGGAAGTAGCCGCAATCTGGGAAATATGGTCTTTATAATTTGGTCGAAGAGCAGTCCAAAGTTTGAACCTCTTAAAGTTAATTTTACTTTTTGCGTTTTTCACCATATCCCTAGAATTTTTAAAATGAATAGAAATTTTTTTGTAAGTAATTATAAAATTTGTTTATCCAAAGATAATTCGATACAAAAAAATAAGTTTTAGTAAATCTTTATTGTTTTTCGTCATTTTCTTTAAGTATGGTCGAAATTTTTTAATTCGTTAGGTATACAAATTTTTACATCGTTTTAAATTATCCAATTTTGCATGGCAAAACACAAAATTTGAGTGAAATTGGTTGAATAGTTGAAAAAGTAAAATACTTAAAATTCCATTTCAAACGATTCTGCTCAAATTTTGTACTTCACCATGTAAAATTAATAAAATAATGTGATGTAAAAAATTATGTACCTTACAATTCAAAATTATTTCGACTATTATTAATTAATATAATAAAGATTTACTAAAATTTATTTTTTCACGGAATTATCTTTGGATAAACGAACTATATAGTTGTGTGCAAAAGTTTTCCAATTCGCTTAAAAATTTCTTGAAATTTGGTGAAATACGCAAAAATGAAAATTAACATTAAGGGGTTCAAACTTTGGACCACTCATCTGACTAAACTATAAGGATCATATTTCCCAAATTGTGGCTACCTCAATGTTTTGGGAGTCAGAAATAAGTTCAATGTCATTTCTTTAAAAGTGAAATAAGCATGTTTTAAGGGGTTTATCTAAAAAAGCAACAGCATCCAAGAGTTTTGCTATATTATTAGTATGTCTCTGTCTAGTTATGGACAACTACTCGTTTCTTTGGGACATTGTTGCTTTTCATAGTTATGCTTTGTCAAAGTTAAGGAAAAAGTCGATTTTTGGCATTTTCCTGCTCAAAAAATCTTAATAAAACAATAGTGTCCTAACAATTTCTTTACTGAATATTAAAGTTCACCATTAGGGCAAGATCTGTGACCCAGCACTTTCCTGAGTTATCTACAGTTTTACTAGATAGAGCCATTCAAACTTTCGCAAAATGCAAAATTATAATATTTTTATTTAGCTTTTTTCAAAACAGCATCACCATCTAAGAAAACTAACTATACCACCTTGTAGATAAATGCATACGGACACGTGAAAAAGAAAAATCGATGAGACATCATCCCATTTTTTAAAAAATTTTGCCAAAGTTGCACATAAATGCTATACTAGAAATCACATCTCTCTTCTTTCTTGACACAGTAATGATGAATAAGAAAAATAAGATAAAATAAAGAGACTTCATGAAAATTCTCTCTGTAATTAAAACATATAATTATGGAAGAAAAAAAACCACTGAGATGTTATGCCATAAAAAAACTGAAAAACGTGGCTTCTTTAGTAATCTATTAACATTATTAAGTACTGTTAGAAATGAACAATAAAACAAAAACTCTGTTATCTATTGCTCATTATTTACTTACTAGTGGGCTCCCCCTGCTCGCTAACACTCGCCAACCCCCGAAAATTGCTACATAATCTTATATGATTTGCTTCGCAAACCAAGCTCGCTTCGCTCGCTACTAACTTAGGTACATTGCAAATACACAAAATTCTAAGAATTCAAAACAATCATTCAAATCTACATAACAACTTTTTCAAAAAAAAAAAAAAAAATTACATCTTTTTAGTAAATACTAAGTCATTAAAATAATAAAGAATTCAAATAAATGGCATGTAATTCGTTAAACCTATTAGAAATGTGCTATAGTATAATTCGCGTCAAATAAATTCGTAATATATAAATTCGTGAAAAAAAAGCGCTTTCGACAAAATACTAAAATAGAGATCTATCGACAAAGACAACTCACTTCTGCCTAGCTTAATAGTATGACATTGCCGCAGCTGATGCTCTCTGGTTATTTCAGTTTCCGTTTTTAAAAGCGCTATATGTTGAGCCACCTCAGCTAGATTTGGCATGTGACATTTTTAGCGGCAATCATTGGTTGATTTTCTAGCGTTTCCATTCGGGGAGTTGTAATGAGGCTTTTTTTTGTCGCCGTGTAAGAGAAATATATATATAGATTTCTTCGTGTAGTTTTAAAATAAAATTTAGATAGTCTAAAAAGCTAACATTTTACTTAGCAGCGGCATTTTCTTTTCCATACGAGATTTCTTAACTCTTTTTCCTGTAATCTTCTTCCAGTATTAAAATCTTCTCCTTTTGCTCAAATTTTTGACATCACACCACTGTTTTAGATATCAGATATTACTTCACGATACCACACGTCGTCTAATAAAATGTTAATCCGATATAATGAAATCACTTATGTTAACTGAATATGAATATCATACATTCGGGAAACATTTACTTTTGTTTCATCATCAATTATTAAAATTAGTACATTCCTGATGAACTTTTGTATTCTACCTAGCTGAAAGATCATTTTCTTCCCTTTTTTAACTTTAGCATGTAATGCTGAATTTTATTTCTCGATATTTAGGACAAAATCTTTTCATTTCTTCCTCTATATCTGCTTCAATTACGTGCAAAACTTTTGATCTTGCTGTTTTCTCGAAAGTTAAATATGTCGATCAAAAATTTATTTTGTTGCCTTGGAAACCTAAATATCTTCTTGTAAGAAAACTTTAACATTTTGAAAATATGTTTGTAAAATTTGCTTATCGAATTTTTCAAGAGTAACAAGTCATTATTTATACCTATGCATAGAAATCATTATACACCGAAGAGCCATTACATTATGACCACCCTGCTAATAACATGTAGGACCACCTTTAGCCCTCAAAACTGCTAACACCCGCCGTGTCATTGATTCCACAAGATGCTGATAGGTAGTCTAAGGTATCTGGTACCAAGCACTCACCAACTGGTCCAGCAATTTCCTCATATTGCGAGGGGGTAGCGTGGCAGCACGAATTTGGTTTTCCAAGTAGGATCACAAATGCTCTATTGGATTAAGGTCAGGTAAATTTGCGGGCCAAGACATGACTTGAAAGTCACTGGAATGTTCCTCAAACCAATCCATGACGATTCGACCCTTATGACATGGTGCATTATCCTGTTGGCAAACACCATCCCCCGCAGGAAAAACTGTTGCCATGAATGTGTGAACCTGGTCTGCAACTATGCTCAAGTAACTTACAGACGTCAGGGATTGTTCTATGAGGATTATGGGTCCTAATATGCTCCATGAAAACATTGTTCCCGGGCGAGAAACCATGAAAACCTGGGCGAGTCTATTGTTATAGATGGAGGGTGGTCATAATGTAATAGCTCTTCGGTGTATATGCATAAATATAAATTATTATGCACACATCATTATTTATACATATGCATAAATTAAATTACTTAATTACGTAAGTGTGCAATCAAGTGACTTAATCAAATAAATTTCAGAGCTTGCAAATTTTCACTACAAAATTACAAGAAAAACTTTTAGTTTTTGCGCGCATGCGTAGTATGGAAAAATTTCTTTAAATGCTCATATTTTGACCAATTTTCGACGATTTTTTTTTTTCAAATCTTAAAATGATGAGTTTTGAAATGATGAATTTCGCTAAAAATTTTATTTAATTTTGTTAAATATTTTTTTAAGATGTATAAAAAAAAATGTAATACCAAAAATTGGTCTCTTATAAAAATGTCCGTATCTCCATAAATAATTACGCTAAGTTTACAAAATTTAAATGCAATCACTGAAAATAACAATTAAAGTAATTGATGCAAGTTACAAGATAATTGCTATATTTTCAGAGATAGGTTGATCAAAAACACTTGCTTTCGTTCTTAATTTACTGTCGGTTTCTTTAAAGCTCGAAAACAAAATTTCGAAAACTTGTCTTGAGAAATTTAAAAAACTGAAAACTTCCATTATTGTATGTTGTATATACTCATGCTTAATATGGTTGAAGAAAGAAAGGATTTTAAATAGATTTTGATGCTCAGTTGTCGTGACATTGAACAATACTTAATTAGATTACACTTGATTTAAAATAAAATGTTCGTTACATTTATTGAGGTCCCGCAGTGGACTGATCGTTAAGACACGGTTCCCAGCAGATCACCGAAGTCAAGCATCACTGGCTACGGTCAGTGTGCGGGTGGGTGACCACTTGGATCAGTCTGCGTAGGGACCGAGGGTGTGCAGTATGGGTCCTCGTTAAACTGTTCTACCGTAAAGTGCTCGACTTCGCGTGCAGGTCTTCGGGCTACCATAGCAGAAGAGCCATCCCCTCTGCAGAGGATCAAAATTGCGATGGCATGTCTTCGGATCATCCTCAGGGATGTTTCCCAGACCGTCGCCAATAGCCCATTGTGCAGCTCTAGTGCGGCGTAAATGAACAACAACAACATTTATTGAGACTAGAAATATTTGCATTCGCTCGTCATAAAATTGAATTAAAATTAATTAGTTTATTTATTTGTTTCAAAAGCGATTAGGAATGATTAAATTTATAAAATAAGGGAAATTTAGAAGCTAGGGAATATCGAATACTTAGAATGACTTCATAGGAATAATACTTTATCATAGGAAGAAAGCTTGAAGGTCCAGTAGGTTGCCATCTCGTTTCTCGTTGCATTCCTACTCATCTGTAAAACTCTTTTCCTGCATCAAACGTTTAACTGCGGAAAAAGTTAAGCATAGTGTTTTTTTAACGTTTCACAGTAGCTTCCCCACAACTGCGGAATCTCCCGATTTTCGCATGTCACTTTGATTTTATTTTAAAAAAGGCAACATATAATATATTCGTTAATATTTTAATTTTTGTTTAACGTAGTCGATTTATAATGATTTTGTTCACAAATAATTCGTATAAATTTATTAATATCCTAATATTTTTCTATAAAAAATAGTAAGAGTTTGCGTAGTTAAAATGATTCCTTCATGCAATTGTAAAATTAACTGTTACGTTGAACATTACAAAGAACCTAAATCAGAAAGTGGTAAAAATAACGATAGGTACGGTTTTTATTCAATTTTGTGCATGCATAGTTTCTAGCTAAATTACTAAATATTTGAAAAGCTTTGGCTTTTAGACGTCTACCACTCTATAAAATATTTGACAAAAAGCGTGATTGTTGGTAGGTTTGTTCTTCCACTCTTTGCAGAAGATTTTATTTTAATATATAGTGTGGTACTAAAATTTTTTCCTTTAATTTTGATTCTTATTTCAAATAAATTATTTTTAATTGATTTTGACTGCAACTACGTTTAATAGTTTTAACACAGTCATAGCAGTTCTAGTAATGCTCCGCTTTGTAAAAAGCTATTTCCTAGTGGCAACAAAATTCAAGTTTTTTTTTAAAAATATTTCTTTATTTTAAATATTTTTTTCACCGTTACATATCAAAAATTCAAAGTATCATACGAAATACAACTTTATTGTCGTTAAGACACTCAAAGCAAAAGATATTACAGAGGCTCACTCAGGGCTGGACAAAAATCGCCAGGAAGAACCAAATGTGAATCAGAACAAAAATAACAAATTTATGCCTTTATAAAAAAAATATAGCCCCTTTGGAATGCAAATGGCCTGAAAAATAAATTTGAGAAAACAAAACACTTTATTTATAACCACAACATTGATATAATGGACATTTGTGAGATCTAACTTAACAAATTTAATAGTTGCAAGAACTACAATCTATTCAGGTGTGACCCCACCATTAGCACGAGAGGAGGCGTCTCACTTTATATTAAACGCAGCTACAACGCTACGATGTTCAATATCAATAGCAACAAAGACGAAGAAGTCTCAGTGATTATTACTCTACAAAATAACAACAGAAAATTACTAGCATGTATAATCCCCTTGTACACCAAATCATAGAAGAAACATTCCAAGAGCTCTTTCCTAACAGTCGTTAAAGGCGATCTCAATGCAAAAAATACAGATTGTGAATGTGTGGAAGTTATGAAATTAATGACACAGGAAGAACTGGCTGCGAACATCCTAACTCTCTCCTCTATTCCCATCAACTTTTAAATGTACGACTTCTTTGGAATTCAATATCTCAGGAGCTATTTCAGCGATTATTTTGCCATGTAAAATTATATACTTCAAAATGATGTAAAAAATTTTATACGTCACAATTCAAAATTTTTTCGACTATTATTTTAAATAAAATAATAAGTATTAAGTAAAATTTATTTTTTGCATGGAATTATCTTTGGACAAACGAATTTTATAATTGCGTAAAAAAAAAATTCAATTCATTCAAAAAAGTTCTCCAGATATGACAAAATGTACAAAAAATAAAATTAACATTTTGAGGTCCCAACTTTGGATCGCTTTCCTCACCAAATTATGGGATCCCTATTCTCCAGATTGCGGCTACTCCCTATACTTTGGAAGTCAGAAATCTGAATCCGTTCGGAAAAAGATATGTTTATTCAGAGAAAGTGCACTTTTGTGTCCGATTCTGTAACTTAAAATATCGTCTGCACTTATTTGCATATTTGAGATCACCACCTTGAACTATTAGGATTGAGTTCCAGAACGCGAAGATCCAATCATAAAATCGGAGGTTATTCCGGATAGTCAGTTTTTTTGTTCTTTTTTTCGGCGCACTGTACAATTTATGAAGGTACTTTTTACCTCACGACAAAGCTCTGCTTAGTGAAATCATTGGGGATTGGGCTAATCGAGAAGATCAGTTCAACGTCCCTAACAACACCTCGTCCAAAGCGTTCCAATAGTAAGACAGAAGCAAAGTTTAACATGCAGTTTCTGTTGAAACTGAAGTGGCATATATTTTTCGCTGAATTTTAATAGTGAAATAGTTTGTTTAAATACACTAAGTGTCTGGTTTTGATAGAAAGTAATCGGTATGATAGAATAGTATCATTCCTTTTCAATTTAAGGCTTGTTAAATTGTGAAAAATAAAAGAATAAATATGAGTTTCATTTTATTATGTGCTCGGTTACGAAAAATGGTTACAATTTTTATGGCATTCCTTGTTATCTTACGAATTTTTAACTCACTTTGCTTCAAATTTATTTTTGCCTTGATTTTTTTTATTAATGAACCAAAATTAATTGAGTGAGACGGAAAGGCTGTTGAAGCTATTTAAGTGGGTATGTAGCACAGAAAATAATTAAAAATGTAAACACAAAATAATAATAACAATGCATAGCTTTCACTTTATAAGTTTTTTAAGGAGATTTTTCTTTAAAAAAAGTTTTATTAGCTCCTATCTTTGTAGGATAAATTTTTTTACAAACATACATCTTTCAAACCTTTAAAAAAAAGTGAAAAATTTTATTGGTAGAAAATGTGAAAAATATCTAATTTTACTGAATCATTCAAGTGAATACAAAACACGCTTGATTTACTAACCTAATACAAAAATTATACTCAATTTAAAATAAAAACATTCGATCAACAAATTGCGTATTGGTCATACAAGATTAACGCATAGAAGACTTTTTCTAGACGATCCAGCGCCTGTTTGCTCTATTTGCTAAAAATCGTTAACAATAGAACGCATCTTGGCGCAGTGTTCCAATTGAAAAATTAAGAGAGGTCTATATTTTAATTGCGACTTAACTAGTTTATCTATCTTACTTGGTGCAATTTCACATCGAAATCTTATTGACTTTCTTAAAGACACTGAATACTTCTGCTTAATTTAAATTATGGTTTTACATTGACCAAATGCTCGGCGTGGTATAGTCTTTTTGGATCTTGCGCAGGAAAAAAAATAACTAACTAACAAATTAAAAACATTATTAATTATCAGTGAAAATAATAATCTATATTTCTTATGAGTGAGAATGTTGGTAACAGTTTCGAATTCATAAATTTATAAAAGGTTTTCCTTATTAATAACGATTGGATGTTATTAAAAATTTCCTATGCACCTAATATTTAGAAAACACAGTCTATAATTAATAATTTAACTTAATTATAATTGCAGAATTATTTGAAAAAAAAGCTTATAATTTCGAAATCTTACTTGAATTCTAAACTTGGTGACATATTTCTGTAAATAAGGAGAACATTCATATTTGAAATAGAAACAACTATATAACGTGTCAAGTGCATTGGATTTGATTGGACCACAAAAATGAAGCGTCTTATGTCATTAACAAATCAAATGCGATAGAAGGAATTTTTAATTTTGTTTCGCTGTGAAAGAAAATCGTCTGCAAGAAACAATATTTATTATTCTTTCATCAGTCTCTTTAAAGGCGAACAGAAAGATGTATATTTGTTACGATTTTTTGGCATCATTTTTATTAGTTCTCCATAAGGATAATGGTTTTTTTTTAACTTGCAACAGAGAATAGATATCATTAGGTTTAACCATTCTTCATAAGAGATCTCGTTATTAGACATGTTTAAACTGAAATATTGTTAGACATGTTTAAACTGAAATATTGTTAGACATGTTTAAACTGGAATATTGTAATTACTAACACAATAAAATTCTTTTTGAATCGTAGTTTTGCTTCCATGTTTAAAGTCAGTTAAAATCTTTACAAAATGCTAAAAACATGTACCACTTTTTCCGTCGTTGATCTCTCAGCTGTGGCATCTTTTTGGGGATGTCCAGTTCTGTGTTAAAAATACAAAAAGAAATGACTCTCTTAGATGTGCATAGATGGACCGTAGGGGGGGGGGGGTCGAGAAAAAATATTCGAGAAGTCTTATCAAAAATGACTCAACCAACATGCAAAGAACGATCGTAAAAAGTGTTCTATCCTATCTGCATAAATGCATTTTTTCCCCTCCTCTCAGAGAAGCATCTTTTCGATTTGCAAAGCCTTTCGGCGTTGGCCTGTAAACTTTTTTCCCCCTCTAAAACTACTGTTATTGCATTTTTATATGCGCCAAGCCCTAATGACCGATGGGGGTTGTTGTAGGGACAAGAGCGATAACGGGGACAGCGGTCAGTTGGCCCGATAAGAAAGTTCTTCCTTTTCCAGTTACGATTAAAATTGGGGTTGAGGTACGAAAATTTGATGATTTTTTTTTTCGCTTTTTTATTTTGCAGGTGAATAAAATATCAGTGGAAAAGTTTAGAAGTTCAATAAACGCAATTTTCACCCCTCTTTATATGACATGAATAAACTAAATGCAAATATTGATTAAAATAGAAATTACATTTATATTTTTTATTTTTAAATACAATTAGTCGAAATTCTATACTTTAACATTTGTATACATATATATTGTCTGATATTGCAGAAATTATACCGGAAAAGTACATAGCAGCAACAAAGAAAACGTTTGATACCCTGAGAAAGAACTTTTAATGTCTTAAGCGATGAAAATAAGCAAAAAAAAAAATTGCTCAAATCCCTCATCCATCCTATTTTACATCCTCACAATGAAAACCAAAACACATAAACGAAAATTAACCATTATTAAAACGCATGATAGTTATCAGGTCTGAAAGCTCAGGTTTATTAAGACGGAATAGAGAAAAACTGGCATGTAGGATTATGGCAATGTAGGGGTTTTACTCTATTGTGTGACTCTTGATTTAATAAATTTGTTTGAAAGGGTAAAAAATATTTTGAATGAAATATTAAAGTATAAATTCTGCAACAAGTTTGAAAACTGTGAAAAATCTTCTGAACTAAGTTGCAGCAGATGGTTTTCAGTTAAAATATTTTCTATTGTATCAGAGTTTATAAGATAATCTATTATTTTATATCAGCATTGTATTCTAATTTTTGACAGAAATGTGTAACCATTCTCATCCATGTTTACGAATATCATTTAATTTGCCATCATTATAGGAGTGAAAAAAAATCTTAAATAATAAGTAATGCTTGCGAAATATCTTTTAATTCATTTGCTAGCACTCCTTGAATGGAAGGGTCATAAGCAATAAGTAATGCTTACGAAAAAGCTTCAATTTATTTGCTAGCGTAAGCATTAATTATTACTTATGACTTTATGAGTAAAAGAGTCAGTTGACTCCGTTATAAGCAATAAGTAATGCTTACGAAATATCTTGAATTCATTTTCCAGTATTCTGTTAGTAGAAGAATCAATAAATAAGGCCTACGAAATATCATCCTGAATTCACTTTCTTGTTTTCTATGAATAGAATAATCATAAACAATAAGTAATGCTTACGAAATATCTTGAATTCATTTTCTAGTATTCTGTTGATAGAAGAATCATAAACAATAAGTAATACTTGTGAAATAACGCTTAATTCATTTGCCAGCTTGAATTAAAGAGTCATAAAAATAAATAATGCTTATGAAATATCTTTGCATTTGCTAGTACTAATTAATTCATTTAATAGCCGAGGCATTACTTATTGCTTATGACATTGCGAATAGAATCATAAACAATAAGTAATGCTCATGAAATATCTTAAATTGATTTGCAAGTATTCCATGAATGGAAGAGTCACAAACAATGAGTAAAAACAGATAACTTATGTTCCATTAGAAAAAGACTTCAGTACACGAAAAAAAATACCAGTACAAATAATTCACTCCTGAGAAAGTTCTATGCCTTCCAGGAACGCCCTCGAACTTTTTAACAAAAATAAAAGTTTCCCTTCTTTTATAAGATGAAAAAAAAAAGTCGAAGATGTAAAAAAAAAAGTTCCTTAACGCCGAAAAAGTCATCAAATCAAATAGAATAAATGGTAGAATGAAAAAAAAAAAGGGATGAGAGTGAGCCAGATGATCTTCTATTGTGTGGGGGTGGTCGCCTTGAGACCCCCTCTCACTATCCGACCCCCTGGGTGATTCGAACCTCAGTGAATTGGATAGAAGCCCCCTCATTTCCCCTTTTGAATAAGATTCCAGCGACCATCAGCCGTTGATGACAATTTGGGACGAGAACTTGTCAAGAAAGAAAAAAAAAATTCCATTTCTTCCTTTGAGAACAGGAAAACATTAAGGGTGAGCCAAACTTCGATAACTTCTTGTAGCAAATGGTAGTTGGCGCTCTTCACAATCGCTCATTAAGATTATTATGAAGGATTCCCTTCTTTATTTTTCACTTCACTTCTTTTTTCTTCTCTCGCCAAGCCTTTTTCGTTCATTATTTATTGCTGGAGGCCTTCACTTTCTAGCCTGGTGCCGAGGTTATTACTAAAACACAGACGGGGGAGAAGAAGGGGGGGATGAACTTGATGGCTGATAAAAGAATTATTTTTTAGAAAGAGTTATTCAAGTAGCTGTTTTTAAGTGATATCGTCTTCAATAAAAAATAAATCTGGCGCGTGAGATGATGTTCTCTAAATGTTTTATGAAAGTTTTCGTGTCAGCTTGAAAATTGATTTGCACAAACTTGATAAATGTTAATGTCTTCAGCTAAAAACACAAATCGAAAATAATAAATGAACCCTCAAGCCTTACTCCCATGTTTTTTTAAAATTTGGCATTTTCTTGACTATTAGAATGTAATGTGAAACTGTTCAGAATAAATATAAAAAATTATGCTATTTTGCAAATAATAAGCTATTTTCATACCTGTTGTGAGCTTACAACAGTTACTCGTAACTGTTAGGACAATTTTAGCCTATCTAAAGCTGTATATCCTTATTCTGAAAATGGTTCAGAATGTCAATATGGAGAAAAACCACAGTTTTGTGGAGATGAAATGCGTTTTGTGCTTTAATTTTTTAATATGTAAAAACTTTCTTCAATGCTGCATTGCGTGGGCTCACAAAAAATTGCAAAAACTGAGAATACAGCAGTGATTTTAATCATTTTCTTATGGATGGAAAAATACCGCCAAATTGCTGATCTTTAAAATAGTTTAATAACTTTTAAAATATTTAAGTTGTTCGTTCGTTCGAAAGCCCAGATAATTCTTCATGGTAGGATGATATAAACAGTTTAACACGTTGAACGCCACGCTAATTTTACATGGCTTGCCCATCTGGTCACGGTAAATAACTACGAACTAAATCTGCAAATATTAGACGGATTTTGCTATTTTTTTTTTTTTTTTTTGAAGGTTTATCATGACATATCTTACAAAAGTGGTGAATTATACAAGCCTGCGGATTATGTAGAAATAGTGGTGGATAAAAATCTACTAAATTGAATTTATTAAACCAAGAACCACAATAATTAAGTTAATTTTGAATAGATTTTCTGCAATTCCATAAAAGAGTGTAAATTTTATAGTTCTATATCATGTTATACACTGTCAGCCAGCTGTTTTTCGCGGCCCATGTGAAAGATCAGTGTCAGCAAGTGGTGGCAGACGCAGCCTAAATGTAATTTCAGTGTCAGCCACCGGTGGTTGACGCGGACTAAATGTAATTTCAGTATCAGCCACCGGTGGTTGACGCGGTCTAAATGTAATTTCAGTGTCAGCCACCGGTGGTTGAAGCGGTCTAAATGTAATTTCAGTATCAGCCACCGGTGGTTGAAGCGGTCTAAATGTAATTTCAGTATCAGCCACCGGTGGTTGACGCGGTCTAAATGTAATTTCAGAGTCAGCCACCGGTGGCTGACGCGGCCTAAATGGAAAGTCCAGTGTCAGCCACCGATGGTTAATGCGGCCTAAATGGAAAGTCCAGTGTCAGCCACCGATGGCTGACGCGGCGCTCATCGTGTTAAAATCATCGCTTTGCTTCAAGCGTAAGGCATGTGAACAGTGGCTTTTTTTATTTTTCTCGGAGAGACAGAGATTCCAAAAAGCCATTCTAGTTTGAAAAGTCATAAACAAAACATTAGGTAGTTCCAAAAATTTTATTTTTGAAAAAAGTCTTTTAAAGTCGAGCATATTCGAGCTAAGTGAAGTGAATATTTTTCTATTAGCAACTATTTTTATCTTAAAAGTTTCAAAATCGAAAGATTTCGCATCGATAGAAAATTTGTGTGTGATATAGTAAATACCATGGCGTGATGTACTACCATTAGTACGTCATTGTAAGCACAAACGTCTTAATATTATTAAATAAATACTGAGAAGGACGTAATAAAATTTAAAAAATCATATTCCCAAAAATTATTAAAGTAAATCAAATCACCAAAAACAAATCCACCGTTTCCCTATTTACGTAACGTTTGAGAAATGCTTTGTAAATACCTTCTTGAAAAAAGTATAAGGAAGTATTTCTTAAACTAGGTAAAAAAATTTCTAATGTGATCGCCGTTTCTTTCCTTTTTGTGTGTGTTCGTCTCCAGTGATCCATGTATTAAGGTTAGAAGCATGCACACACCTGAATTCTAAGAATTTTTTTAAAAAAAAAAATAAAATAAAAAAATTGGTTAGAGCTAAATTATGCACATTTCTTACGCAAGAAACAGATATTTGTATATGTTTTCGGCAAAGTACTAAATACAAAAATTATAACAAAGTGTAAAATATCAAATTTATTATATACCATATTTAGACACAACTATATTCTACTCTCATCTATGCAGTAATACAAGCTGTTTAGATAAATTGACACAGTATGGTTGGACGAATAGAAGTAATAGAGAAAGAAACAGCACATTAACTTTCTTGGTTTTCTCGAAAAAATAAATCTGAGAGAACGATTCCTAAATAAATATTTTTATGGAAATAAATTACTTTAGCCTGCTAAGTTATTTGTTATTTATAAATCAGTTTAGGAAAAATATGAATGTCAGAAATACCGGAAATCTGCATTCAAACTTAAACACAAAAGACACCAGTATAGGAAATACTGGCGTACGTGGTAAATTCATGAACTAAATCTTGTTGAAAATATTAAATAACTATTAAATTCAATGGCAAACAAACTACCAGTTTTGTCCTGAGTAAAATTTAATTGGTGGATAAAGGGTTAATCCAGATAACTAAAAAATTTATTAAGGAAAATAAAATCTGAATCCGCTTGTTAACCAAGAAAACACTTTTAGCCTATGAAAATAAATAATGATCACATTGGTTAAAGTTGGCGATAAATATGTTTCATTTTTTTCCGACGTGTCATATGACATTGTGTTTAATGAATAGTCAATGTGTAAAATGTTCAATTATTTAAGTTTTTGTCGGGGGATGTTGAATCAGTATAATGCCAGATTTCACAAATTTGTTGATGGTAACATACATAATTATTAAAACTTATTTGATATTGCATATAATACCTAGACGATGTGTGAAGAATTTAATAATTTTCCTTTTTGTCGGTTGATGTTGTATACAATGCTGGCTTTCCGAAATTTACAGATTGTAACTTACATAATTATTAAAAATCATTTTGTATTGTACATAATGCTTAGAAAATGTGTGAATAAATTGATAATTTCTTTTTTTGTCGGCTGATGTTGTATATAATGCCGGATATTTTTAATTTGCTGATTGTAACATACATAATTATTAAAAATCACTTTATATTGTATAGAATGCCTAAACGATGTGTGAAGAATTTAATAGTTTTATTTTTCGTTGGTTGATTTTGTATGTAATGCCTAGGCAATGTGTGAAGAATTTGAAATAAATATTTTGTTTGCTTTTAATTCGCTTCTAATTTTGTTTGAATTATACTTTAAGTCGGTTGATATCTATATATATATATTTCTCTTACACGGCGACAAAAAAAGCCTCATTACAACTCCCCGAATGGCAACGCTAGAAAATCGACCAATGATTGCCGCTAAAAATATCACATGCCAAATCTAGCTAAGGTGGCTCAACATATGGCGTTTTCAAAAACGGAAACTGAAATAACAATTCAGCTGTGGCAATCTCATACTATTAAGCTTGGCAGAAGTGAGTAGTCTTTATCGATAGATATCTATTTTATTATTTTGTCGAAAGCGCTTTTTTTCACGAATTTATATATATTATGAATTTATTTGACGATTTTTGATTTACATCACGAATTTATTAGTTTTATTATTGTTATTAGTTATTCATTGAAAAATGAATCTCAGTCAATGAGTCTTTATTTGAATTCAAACTTATTTTAATGACTTAGTATTTACTAAAAAGGTGTAATTTAAAAAAAAAAAAAAAGTTGTTATATGGATTTGAATGATTCTTTTGAATTCTTAGAATTTTGTGAATTTGCAATGTACCTAAGTTAGTAGCAATCGAAGCGAGCTTGGTTTGCGAAGGAAGCCATATAAGATTGCGTAACAATTTTCGGGGGTTGGCGAGTGTTAGTGAGCAGGGGGCGCAGCCCACTAGTAGTTTATAATACCGAATTTCAAAAATTTACTGATAGTAGCATACATAATTAATTATTAAGAAATCATTTCATATTGTATGCAATACTTAGGCAATGGGTGAAGACTTCAATTATCTTACTTTTTACCAGTTGATGTTGTGTAAAATATCTAGGCAATGTATGAAGAATTTAATCATTTCACTTTCTTTTTGTTGATGTTGTGCATAATACCGGATTTCAAAATCTGCTGATTGTAACTTACATAATTATTAAAAATCACTTGATATTCTATATAATGCTTAGTAGATGTTTAAAGAATTTAATAATTTCACTTTTTATTGGCTTATGTTGTATGTTATATCGGTTTTCTCAAATTTGAGGATGATAACATACCTAATGATTAAAAATGTCAGAAATGATTTTTTTTGTCAAATTACATTTTATTCTATTATAACGATGTTGTTCTTAATATACTCAATAATTACTTGAAATGTCATAATATTTATATATCTTTTACAAATAAAACTTTTTGAAATAGAAATGAATTAAAACAAATATTGTGTTCTAAATTTCAGGCACATTTCACGTAGACTCATTTAATATCGTTCGAAATATATTCCAAAAATTATATTTATTCTATAACTTAATTAGATAAATTTTTAGGGAAATGAAATAATTTCAATGAGTGGAATCAATGTGGAAGAAGAAAAAAAAGCTTCCTGGTTTCTTCTTCAAACACAACCCGCCAAACAAAGTCAAAGATCCGTAAATTTATTAATGCTTAATTAACTTACTTCAATAGGTAAAAAGTTAATAAAAAATATTTTATGCCACGTGGTATGCAAACAGTGGTATAATGTCAACAGAGGAAGATGTTCTAGTTCTTATTGTTGACATTTCTATCATAGTTTATTTTGTAAATCTAAATGATATCAAAGGATGATGAATGGATAAAATGTCCTCCCTTCAAACATTTCTCAGAAACTCTTCAATGCCATTAATTAATTATTTGGGTGAACAAAATAATTGACACTGTGGGGAAAAATGTTTGCATTTCCAGAGTCTGTGATGTGGAGAGGGAAAAAAATCCCTATTTTAAGATTTCTATATAAATTAATGACACGAAGGTGATATATTTCGTCTGTCTGGGACGAAAATGAATCATACTATTCAAAACATTTTTCTCATTTATAAAAACAAATATTTATCTTAATGGAATGTTTTCTCTGTGTCTGGTAATTAATTTTTCTTTTGTAGGAGAGGAATTTTTTTCCGGGTTGTAAAAACAAGACAAATTTATTTCTGTAATAAAAGTTGGAGTTGAAAATAAAAACCATCTCAACCTGGTTGTTGGCCATGGAGGTTAAGCATCACCTCCAATAACTGAAAGCCTCCGCCTTGTTTCCTAAAAGCAACCTCCAAAAACTGTTATAGACTCCTATAAATGACTGTTTAAAAACAGTCATTTACAGGATTAACAGCCATTACCGTACATAAATCTCACTGTCTATGTGTGTATTGAGGCTCCATCTTGCTGAAAATAATTTCGAGATCTAGGAAGCTTTTTTTTGTGACTAGAGGTAATTTTTAGAGAGTCTACATTGTTTCCGGAGTGACTACCGTTTTCAAATGTAAGATACAATGTATTATATGATGAAAAGGAAGCATAAATCGCTAAATCTACTCGCTGACTTCATTTGACTTGGTTTTGTGTTTTGTAAATGGTTCTTCCCCTTGGAGTAATCAAAATTTTTAAAAAATTTCCTCGGACCACCAAACTTCTTACCAATTTTTATCTCAGGTTTGGTGTTCTTTTACAAACTTTGATCCTAACTACATTTAATGCTATTACTTTTTAGTTTTTCGTGAAAACCAGTAGCTTGAAAAATATCAACATTACTTGTTTTGCATGATTGTCTGCAGGGAATTTTCTAGATGCACGGGCATCATTTTAAATTTGCATATTAATGAAAACCAATGAACTTACTTCTTATAAATCTGTCGAAAAAAATTACATTGATTTATATCACCAATTTAATTTGAAGCAGAATTCAGAAGCATCATTAACATGGAAGTATCAAATTCAGCACGAATAACTATTGACAGAATGAATATTCATATTAACAAGGCAGTGATATTATTAAGCACAGATGACTAATGAATGTTCTTCAACATGTTACTTTCTAAAGTAACAAGTAAACTTATAAACTTGCCATCCCAAAATTATGAACGTGTCATAAAGTTGTCATCAAAACTTTTTAATTATTTATCTATGCACTGCGATAACGGCAAATTATTTTCAATAAAAACAAGCATGACTTGGGTAATAAAAAATAATGAACTAATTCTGTATACCAAATTCTTCTTCTTTTTTTAAATTTTTATTTTATTTTAACGTCAATGAAAATCGAACCCAATTATTTTTTTTTTCAGTCTACAACTACAATTGTTCAACCCCGCAGCTTTGTAATTTTTATCCAGAAGACAAAGAAACTCCGGGATCGAGTATCGGCTGAAATTTGTCGTCTTGGAAGCTTTTTCGGTGGAACTAACTCACATTTGTGCTACATGGGCGGAAAAAAAATTGTAAAAACTTCCCCGAGTTAGCCTGACTGCAAGGAGATTCCAACCCATGACCATAACATTGAGAATATTTTACGACAGCACTGCGGTCGCTGCGAACCGGGAACAGCCATCACTATGATTCGAACCTGGGTCAACTCATTGGGAGGCGAGCGCTCTATCCCCTGAGGCCTTAACTTCACCCTTGGCTGAATTCAAGGAAACCTCGAATCTAATGTCAGTTTCTTGGATTTAAAATCTGGGGTCAAAAAATGGAGGGAGCAGGAAAAAATAAACAGAATAAAATTGAAAAAAAAAATATTTGAAAAATATATTTTTAAAAACAAATGTCACATTTTTAACAATGTTTCCAAATATAAATATTTATAAAACGAATTTTTACTTCTGAAATTATTTTTAAAACTGAATTTATCTCTTTTGAAATTTTATTTTCATTTTTAACATAGTTTTAATAATGTGAAAGTCAATCCAAATTGCATAAGATTTTATCTTTTTCTTACTTCCTTATAATTTGTTTTTCCTTTTTTAGTTTTAGAAACATTTTAATTTTTTGCAGAAAGCGTAATTATTTTATTTTATATTATTGTTTTAATTTGTAATTTACTGTTTGAATGTAATGATTGTAACGATTCTCTTATTTTATTTAAAATAAGAATTCTCAATAATCCTATTTCTATATACTTTTTAAACATATTAGTTCGAATATTATTTTTCTTAAAAAAAAAATAAAAAAATCTCCCGTCTTATTGAAAACACGTGCGATTGAAATTCCCTATATTATTCCCTCTCACCGTTCCCAAAGACATAAAACAAACAACCTGAACGAACCTTATCCAAGTTTTTCAATTAATTTTATAATTCACCTTCGAACATAATCCTCCCCGATTATGTGCTTTTTCCCTAATATTTCTTTTTTCTTCTTTTTATATTTCTTCTTCACCTTTTTAAAGCAGCCGCCTCTGGGGATTAATGCACCGGAACCTCAAAAAAGGGATTTACCTAAGCATCTTTCCCCCCTTTTTTTTTTTACAACTGATATAGACTTCTTTTTTTAATCTTTTCTTTTGGCAACGCTGATAGAAAATATCGTTTGGCGCAATGTCAAGTCGAAGGCCTTAGAAAAACAACTGTTGAGAATGACGGCCTGTCAATAATAATATTATATAAATGATAATAAAAAAAATTATAAAAAGTGGATTTAAAGCCACCTTATTTAGATAGACGGCTAATACATGGATAATTTTTCCCCTCTTACGTATAGCATTGAATTAGTGGTTTGATGGTGGGGGGGGGAGGAAGAATGATAGAAAAAGAAATGAAAATAAGAAAGAGTTTCACCGTGGCAGGGGAAGTTAGAAATATTTACTTTTTACGCACCATCAATATTTGCACTTGATGTAATTATTTTAATTCAGAGATTAGTACTGCTTCCTCAATGCTGGTACGAACACTTAACGTGATAAAAAAAAAGAAGCAGTAATTATTTCTTAGCGATGTTAAAATTTAGTTCACTCATTTCTTACAATTTATCATAAAGTAATGCGGGATCCTGATTTCTCAACAATCGAAGTCCTATTGATTTCTAATGTTGCTATATATGAAAAGAAATTGTACATTTTCTTCAGTTCGCGATATAAGTATTCGTTGCGCATGAATCATCTGATTTTAGTGAATTTTTG
Organism: Parasteatoda tepidariorum; assembly: GCF_982258835.1. Classification (NCBI taxonomy): domain Eukaryota; kingdom Metazoa; phylum Arthropoda; class Arachnida; order Araneae; family Theridiidae; genus Parasteatoda; species Parasteatoda tepidariorum. Next base: position 9,775,546 of record NC_141759.1, read on the forward strand.
TCAAATCTTGATTTAGCATCTGATTAATTTCTCAAGTTGAGCAGGTTACGAGTAGATTAATATTGGTCTTACACATAGGGTCCTATTTATGTGTGGTTAAAATTGGTCTTTCATAACAAAAATAATACTTCAGAAATTTTTAATATGCGAATCAAATGTAAAATAGATATGTCGATGAAATGACTTCGTAACTCTTTTATTCTATACTCATAACGATTGCCATTTTCCGAATTATATATATATATATAGCACAAAAAGGATAAAAAGAAAAGAGAGTAAAAAACGATGAAATTAGAAAATTGCAAATTAATGAGTGTTATTTACTTCGCATAAACTGAAAATATATAAAATTCATGAAATAAATTGAAAATATAGAGAAAACATGAAAAAAAATAGAGATTAACCCTTTCGCGCCGACTGTCACAAATACGTGCCATCATAAAACCGTATCAATCAGGGCAAAAGGATAAAACTGGTAATCAAAGTATTTCTTTAGCAGTTTATTTGTGGGCGGAGTTATAATTGTTTGATTTATTTAATTCACCATTACTTTGTTCAAAATAAAACTATTTAGTTATGCTTTGAATTAGCATTGATTATATGTATGATTAAACTAACAATAATTAAAGTAAAAGCAAAGTAAGTCTGTCAAATTAGCAACGACTACATTTAAGTTACCGCTTTTTATTTAATTACAACTTGATTCTGGTTTTGTACGAATGCTTTTCTGAATCACCAGTCCCCAAGGGGTTAAAAAGAGAAAAATTATCAAAATAAAATATTTTTAAAAATATTAAAAAGAAATTTAAAAATATATCTATATATTATAAAGCTAGAAAACAAAATAATGCGAAGATATAATCTTTCCATCAGCTCACACTATTATATCTGAAAAAAAGGAGTGCTATCTAATATTGTATAAATGTAGTCAAAGCAAAATATATCAATACAGTAGTGTGAGGAGCACACAAAAAAATAGAAACGAAAATAGAACAGATTAGGTAAAAAACATTTATGAAATAAATCATATCAAGCAAAAAATATAAAATAAAATGTAAAGAAAATAAAGAGCAAAACACAAAACGAAATATATAAAGCGAGTAGCCAATGTAAATGAATTTACAAGAAGCGGAATCTATCAAGAATGATTTAAAATATTTTCGTAATAACATTGCCAGATTACAAAATATGAAAACAGAAGCACAAATGGAGTTAGAAGAGTAAATAGTGGGATTTCTTCGTCGCATTATTACTTACATACGTTCTTAACTTACAAGTTAACTTATAAGTTAAGAACGTACCAATTAGTAAACGATCCCCTCCTCTGAATCAATTAGTAAACGATCTCCTCCTCTGAATCAATTAGTAAACGATCTCCTCGCCTGAACCTATGAGTAAATGATCTCCTCCTCTGAACCAATAAGTAAACAATCTCCTCCTCTGAACCAATTAGTAAACAATTTCCTCCTCTGAACCAATGAGTAAATAATCTCCTCCTCTGAACCAATAAGTAAACAATCTCCTCCTCTGGACCAATTAGTAAACGATCTCCTCTTCTGAATCAATTAGTAAACGATCTCCTCCTCTGAATCAATTAGTAAACGATCTCCTCGCCTGAACCTATGAGTAAATGATCTCCTCCTCGGAACCAATAAGTAAACAATCTCCTCCTCTGAACCAATTAGTAAACGATTTCCTCCTCTGAACCAATGAGTAAACAATCTCCTCCTCTGAACCAATAAGTAAACAATCTCCTCCTCTGAACCAATTAGTAAACGATCTCCTCTTCTGAATCAATTAGTAAATGATCTCCTCCTCTGAACCAATGAGTAACCGATCTCCTTCTCTGAACCAATAAGTAAACAATCTCCTCCTCTGAACCAATAAGTAAACAATCTCCTCCTCTGAACCAATTAGTAAACGATCTCCTCTTCTGAATCAATTAGTAAACGATCTCCTCCTCTGAACCAATGAGTAACCGATCTCCTTCTCTGAACCAATGAGTAAACAATCTCCTCCTCTGAACCAATAAGTAAACAATCTCCTCATCTGAATCAATTAGTAAACGATCTCCTCTTCTGAATCAATTAGTAAACGATCTCCTCCTCTGAACCAATGAGTAACCGATCTCCTCCTCTGAACCAATGAGTAACCGATCTCCTTCTCTGAACCAATTAGTAAACGATCTCCTCCTCTGAACTAACTAGTAAACGATCATGCTTGTTGAAATTTGATTTTTACCGTCTTGTTAAAAACAACCTGTAATCATAGATTTCGCAATAACTTTTTTATCATAAGGGGAAGTAAGATTCTCGCAATTTCTCCATAGTCCCCGTCACACTTACAAAGTTGACAAAAGAAATCCAAAACATAAGAGGATTATGACTTAGAAAAACCTAGAAAAACGAGGGAAAAAATGAATCTTAGGGATCAGAAGAAATAAAGGGGGGAGGGACACCTCCAAAGAGCTTTATGTAAACGTCTCCTCTGAACCAATTAGTCCAAGTGATTAGCTTAGGCTGCTTATCTCCCTTAGGCCGGCCTTCTGGGTTCCGAAAAAAAAATATAAAGATTTTTGTTCGAGTCTTCGAGAGAGGGGTGGTGAAGGCATAAGGAAAAGTGATAAGAAAGGTGAAAGCGAAGTAGGGGGAAAAAATCATTTTCCTGATTTTTTCCCCCCGTTTCTGCCATCTGTGGAAGATAATATGACATTTTTAGATTTACTTCTGACTTTGCTGGTAGGCTTTATTAATTTTTTATTTACATCTGTAATATGTGACGAGATAAATCCTATGCATTAGTTAAAACTTAGATAACCGCGAGTTTGATTTTATCTGTATTGTTTTTCACCACAAATAACACAAATATCTGGTTGATTTGATTTCTCTTAAATTCGTGGCATCATTTCTTCACTGTTTTTCTAAGTCGATAAAGTGAACACTAACACAAGTACCGGTAATTTTTTTCCCCTGATAAAATAAGAAAGAAATGTTCCATATTGTTTGTTATGTAAAATGCTTTTTATTCGCTCGAAATTGGATGAAATTTTCTCCGTTATTTCGAGTTATCTCTTTCAGCTGAAAAACTTATTGTGGAGTTAGCTGTAAACATAATTTTCGATGCTTCTATAATTATTGAAAAAAAAATTATAATTTAAAGAAAAAAATTAATGGTAACATTTCTTCGTTCAGAAAAAACTCTCAGCCCAATCGTGATTATCAGATAAATACACACTGGAAAGATATATTTATTTCAGAATTTCTGACATCAGTTTTGAAAATTAAAGTGGGTTTATTTAGCTTATCGTTAGTGGGTGCTAAATTTTGGCATTGTAATGGCTAGTGATTTTGAACTCATTATGCAAGTTACTACTCTTTGAAAAACGATGAATTACTGAATTAGGTTAATATGACTTTTACAATTAAAACTTAACTCATATTCATTAACAGCTTAAGAATTTGAAGAGGCAAGAATCTTCAAAAAAGCTAATGCCCTGGCACAAAAAGTGTACAATACATAAAAAACACGTAGATAAAAATAGTAGTGCATCATTGTTTATAAGTTTATATCTACCTTTTTTAAAGAAGAATAAAATAATTCTTACTACCACGACTTACTTGCAGTTATAACATACATAATTGAATGTTTTTATCTGGGAAAAAGTATAATTTAAATTTGAAAATTACATCAAAGATAAAAACTACAGACCATTAGCTACACATTTCACCTCCGACGCCTCATATCATAACTATCAAAACAAATAATTTCATCAACCTTTCTGAAAATAACGTTTCCTTATGCTGATACAATTCTGAACAACTCCAAAATCAAATAAACATAGTTTAGAGCAAGCTGCTCATTTTATTTTTTTATTCCTTTTTAGTTATTCAATCAAAGTGCTTGAAACATTCATAAAAGCAACTCCACTGCCTGCTTACCTCAATGCTCAACCAAAACAGTGTTAAAATTTCAGATGAATTGGATAGGGGTCGCTTCGCGGCCCAGGTGCCCAATAAAATCAAAACACTAGGACTGGGGAAAAAGTATATGGAGGGGAGAAGTTCACAAGCTTTTTCGTTATAAGAAACTTAGAAATTAAATGATTTTACTAACCAGATTTTTCTCCTTTCTGGGATACAAACAGCCTTGATTAAAAAAAAAAAAATTAAAAAAAAATTAAAAAAAAAAAAAAAAAAAAAACATGCTCCACTCGTCTATATGGTAGTATCAGACTTGTTATAAGGTATATCTGCTAACCTTTATGATTTTCACGAACGGCACTTTCTAGTAATAGTCAATTTTATGACATACTTAATATATACCCTGGGTTTGAAAAACTTGATTTAATATTTTTTCAGTCAACACAATACAAAAAATTAAGAAAAAAAAAGCCTATGTTATTTTATTTTATTTTATAACCGTCGTTGAACAGCCAACTCAATTTTACGGGTTTCGACTACTAATGTTCAACACCGTAGCCTTGTAATTTTGAACCCAATCCAGAAGACAAGGAAACTCCTGGATCGAGTATTGGGAGAAATTTGCCTTCGTGGAGGACTTTCTGATGGAGCAAATCAGCATTTGCGTTACATGGAGAGGAAGACCACGAGAACCTCCCACGGTTAGCCTGACGGCAAGGGGACTCTAACCCATGATCCGTCTACCACTGACGATATTTCACTTCAGCACTGTGGTCGGTGCAAGTCGGATGCGGAATTCGTATCGACTGGGATTCGAACCCGGTTCGCCGCAATGGAAGGCGAACGTTCTATCCCCTGAGCAATCGCTGCTCAAGCCCATGTTATTGTAAAAACCCGAAGTCCGGTAAATCCTAGGTCTCACCGGTAAAACCCAAGCCTTACCTAAGTGGAGTTGAAAAGTCCGAAGTATTTCCATTTCGGACGTATACCGGAACAATGGCTCTTAATCTTAAAAAAAATAAAATTTTAGGATATACTAATCAGTGGCACATAACCATAAAACAGTTGGTGTAAAGTATACCAGGTGTATCTACACCGGGCAGTGGCGCTTAACTATTAAAAAAAAATGCCCGTGTGGAGTATACCGGGGAAATATATACCGGGTAGTGCAACTTAATCTTATAAGAACATCAGTGTAGGGTAAACCGAGCAATGGAACTCAATTAGTCAGGTTATTTAAAATAATAAACAGCGATTTGTATTAATTGATTATTATGTTTGGTGTTTGACTTGGCGAAGAAAAAAATAATCTTCGCCAAATGGTCCTCTTTAACGAAAGAGTATCTGCACAGTGTGTCTGATAAAGGCGAAAACAAACTTTAATTTTTTAATTTAAAAAATATAAATTGTAAAATTGATCAAGATAAAATATGATAATCGTATATCGATGGATGTTTCGCATTTATTTTTCAAAGAGTTACAAGATTTTTTTAAAGCAAGTAAAAAAAAAAAGCAATACTTATGCCATTTCATAATAAAGATAATATGAGAAAAAACTGCACTAATGCAGAATTTTCTCTATAACTTTTAAAATGACTTCGATAATTTTTGAAAATAATTTTAGCAATAGTTAAAAAAAAAAAATCCCTCATTTCGAGATTTTACCGGACCGCGTTGGCAATTCCTAGATTCACCACAAAGGTTTAGTAAAAGTCCGAAATGCAATTATATTAAAGCCCCTTTTTTTATCAAGCCACTTTGGTAAATCCTAAATTTTAGCTGCAAAATCTAGGATTTGTCGGACTTCGAACCTTTACGGTAACACATATACTATATTGGAATCCTGAAAATAGTGCTTTTAATGTGTCAAAGTTTGACAGGATTTAGAAGAAATTATTAATAACTTAATTGCTTTCATTCTGTTCTTAACAATTAAGACGAAATATCTGTAGAAAAAATCGTAAAGGTTGGTAGCTGGGTGATTTTTTGGAAACATGACAATTCGGAACAAAAAGTTTCTTCAAATTTAAAGTGTTCTAAATAATCTAAATTTTTTTTGTATATTTATTTAGTTACATTTATTGATATCTTACAGACAGCAGTGTAGTTTATTGACATTTGCTCAAGAAAAAAAAATAGAAATTCACCAAATTTGAAGTGCCAGAAAAATAACATATTAGCTTAGTTAAAAAAACAGGCAGTTTAAGCTAATAGAAGTAACTCAACTTAGATGGAACATGAATTGCTTAAACTAATTCTTTTATCCACTGTAGAAAGAATCAAAAATGTTTTTGCTGCTGATATGCACAGTATTAAATTGTGTATAACAATCAATCATTAAATTAAAAAAAATAACTTTGATTACATTCAAGCATATTACAATCTTACATTACAATCTTACATTGCTATTAGGTTAATTTTTGGTTTCCCTCTTTACATCATACTGTTTAAAAAAATTTCTAGTAACTGTGTCAATGTACTGGCATTCATAAGCCAGGAAAATGACAGCCAGGATAATGACAATTTGCCATTTTATAGCATTTAACTTTAACATTTCGGCCTAAGACGTTTACATTCCGCAGAAATCAACAGGATTTCTAGAAATAATGTAATTCGATGTAATTCGATGTAGTTCATGTTATTAATGATTTCAAGAAGACAGGAAAAAAGCAGCATAAAATCCTACTCACCTTGAAAAAATTTTTGAAATAGATTTTGATCCAGAAAGTTGGTTCTTTATTCATGCAACAGGACATGTTCAGATAGGATGGTATTCTAATCAATCTATTAACATAAGATATTGATTGCTGGAGCTATCTATTTTGGTCATAAATCACTAAATAAAAGTAGCCAGGAAAATGACTGATTTTCACGTGACAAACAAATTATTGGCAGAAAAAATTATTTTCAACAAAGTTTTCGTAAATAATACCCTCTGCATATATCCTAGAAATGCTTTCAACAGTTGAGATTTAAAAAAAAATTAGATATTGAAAAATTTATGGGACGTTTTGAAGCTAGTTATTATTGAAAATATTGTTTTTGACATACCAGGAAAATGACATTTTGATATTCAATAAAATTTTTTAAATATACAAAACAGTCAATGCTAGTACAAGGTCATCTTAAAATGCTAACAGCGATGCTATTTATTACAATTTTTAAAAAAAGGTCTTTTAGTAGTATAAATCTTGGAACAAGAGACTGTAAATTGTCATATTTCGTGAGAATCACCCAGCTGTGGTAAAAGGCATAGTATAAATATCTATACATACTGATTTCATGAAAATTTTTATTCCTTGACAATTATAACATTAAAACCCATCAAATGTATATTGATTCAGTTAGAGTTATATTGATTCAGTTAAAAGTTTCATTGCTTGATAATTATGGTATTAAAATCCATTAAATGTATATCAGACATATTGATTTCGTTGGAATTTTTATTGCTGTACAGCTACTCAACATTACGAACCTACATCAGAGGAAGTGGTAAAATAAGCTGAAAATATAAATTACAACCCAGATAATAGAACAATTAAGCTTTTCACTCTTACAATAAGAGTCAGTAAAAAAATCACTTAAATGCTTTTTTTTAAAGACAAAAGAAACGCAAATGTTCATTCCGTCTAATGTGCACCACTTATATTACTAAATTTTTTTTATAGAACTCGAGGGTGAGAAGACCATAAAATTATAAAAGTTCATTTATAAAAACTCTCATGTAAGTCTAGTAAATTGCGACGGGACTTTATTGCTTGCAAAAAAGGCCATAAAAATTAAAAATACTTGGAGCAATAATGCCAGCCCGTCTTTTGTCTTCCAGTTGTACCTTTTGTAACGCAGAGACCGGGTCACGAACTAAAAGCCACCCCTAATATTTCGCATAACTAAATCCTCTCTATGATGGAATTCAAAGTTTCTTTGCTGAACCAGCTTAGGAGAACTCTTTTGTTTCGTAGAGTTAGGAAACAAAACACCCCTTCGTCTTAATGAGCGGAAAATTTGCCACCCCCCTCAACTCATCATCAGACCCCTCCCTCCCACTCGGACCAAGCGATGCGGTTAATGACGGTGGTAAAACAAAAGAACATCCCCCCATTTCAACCCCGTAATTTGTAGACACTCGCATTAACCGCTTGGTTTGTCGGAAAACTTCCTCCGCGAAGGTTTGTAATTGTCTTTGGATCGCTGAGAATGTTTTCGGACCCCCTTTCCAGTCCCTTTTGTGCCCCCTTTTCATCCCTCCTACAAATTAAAACGGAACCACCATCCTTTCCTGGCTACAGAGAGAATTGACAATTAGCGCTGGTTGGTTGTACTATTGTCTTTGGCGATGTTACCGACTCAGCAAGCCAAAAGCAGAAACTGAGTGGGCGAAAATTTTAATGGTTGCTGGCGGGAGTTTAAGGTTGAAATTGAGGTGGCACATTCTTGTCTCTTTCGCCGGAAGTGACACAGCAACAGAGCAGTCCTTCCTGAACCTTTTTGATGAGGACAGCAGTTGAACCATCTTCTCTTTCTAGGAATGATGTCCGATGCCACTTGACTCTTGGCGTTATTTTCGAGGACTATGGCAGTCTTGGCAACCAAGATTTAAATGAGGACTCACTGAAGGAACAAAAGAGATAGAGCATGTGCAGAAAATTAATCTTCAGATCCTTGCCGCCAGATTTCTCAATTCGGCATAAAATGACATTTTAAATGTCAGTTGGCATCAGCAACCGTACCTTCTGCATTTTGTACAAGTTTCCCTTCGAATATTTAAAAAGATAGTTATTTGTTTCTTGGATAAATTTGTTTTTCTTGTCTTATTAAATCTTCTTTAGAATGATTCTGACCACTATAAATACAAATATGAAAGAGCTAATACTAATGCAGTGCAGTTTTTTTAAATTTATTTATTTAATTACCTACTTTTTCAGGCTTGTGTGCCCAATTCTAGGTTTATAGGATTGCACAGCATTTGGGGGGGGGGGAGCAAGTTGTCTTACATCATTCAGTAAAAAGTTTCATAAAGTGGTAGATAATATAAAAAGTAAAATTTCCTTACCTTTGTTTCATTTCGACAATCCTTTATCCCTTTCCGGAACAGCAAATTTCGATTGAAAATTTCTGCCAGCCAAGACTTTAGAAGCCGTGATATTAGACAGTACATACAGTTACGTGGCATACTTTAGCTCGTCGTTGTTTAAAGAATAGTGGCTGCTAAACGCTTAAAAGAAATCAGTTTTACATATCTGATATTTGTAAAATAAGTGTTGTCAGACTGGCTACGCAGCACCGGAAAGGGTTAAAGCCAAGATGCCACAGGCAATTCATTTTTATTTATTTATTATATCAGTAATTAGTCAATCCCAACTACCACTAAGACTTACATTTCAAATTATTTATATTTAGAGCAAAAACATTCAACAGTAGGGACCTTAGTGACCGAGCGGTACGCTGTGTAAAGCGTGGAGGTAGCGGGTTCGAATCAAGCTGTTACCTCGCATGTATCTTCGTGCTACCCTGTTCCTCAGGGTTGTAAAGCGGGACTTAGAATAGAAATAGCTGGTAGTTAAAACATTTCAGATCAAGTTAGTTTGCGTGAGAAGTAAATCAAGAGATGCCAACTGCTCCGGACTCGACAAAATATTAAGAAAAATGGTACAGAAGTACAAACAAAAATTTGCAGATTTGTGGTTAATTTTATAAAAGGCTCAACGTGGCTTGATTTCAACAAAGTAGCGTATCACATTAGCTTCTGAACTATTGTGAAGTAGTGGTGAGAAAAACACTTTAAAAATCGAATTTATTAAACTAAAAATCATACATTTATAGACTACCACACGAAGGTATTTTCATGCCTCCGGAGCAAGCTTTTTTGTTTTCACTACATTTAATTCAGGGGAAAGAAGCATTTTTTTATGTCTGCTATGATTTGCAAAAAAAAAAAAAAAAAAGTATTTTTAGATTCGGACTAATTTTTTCTTGGAAAAAATGCTAGAATGAAATGTTTTTCATATCACTTTTTGCTCTTTTCCATCTTGATATATAAAGACTTTCAGCAGTGACAATGAGTAAGCAGTGACTATTCTCTTTAACGGAACTATCCCCTTTGTCAAAAGCACAAAATATCTAGGTCTAGTCACAAACAGCAAGTTCAGTCGGAAATAAAATGGCAAATCAGCAATCAATCAAGCACAAGCATAGAAATTCATTGATGAAGAATTCATTGAGAGTTTTAATGGGATGAAAATATTTTCATAAATTGTTATTAGCTTTGGTTCTTTCTGTTTTTGTTGTTATTACAAATGCAAATTGCCATTATCAGCAATCCTTCTAAGAGAATCTTAGCGAATTTTGAGGCAGATGGTGCGTTTCTTGGTTTTCAATGGCATCATCTTTGGCCCAAAATGCGACTTCATCCGCACGCACATCACAGCCCGTTGTGCAGGGAGAGCCCATTAATACTCTATTCATTCATCCACAGAACTCAATTTTGACCTGAACCAAAGAATGATAAACCTCTTCAATAAATTCAATACCCCAGAGATATTTTGGGAACTTGGAGGTCCCTGTGACCCCTAAAGATTCAACGTGTACCAATTACCATTTAATACACGGGTATTCTTTTACCGGCGGGATTCGAACTCACGTGCTCACGAGCATAGGATTCATTGATAAGGAATTCATACAGAGATTTAATGTGATGAAAATGCGCGAGCCCAACGTCCTAACCTTGGCGATGTCCTAACAATCAGGTTATCCCGGCCTATTTGGTTTGCGCGTTTCCCAAAAAAGGCCAGTCTCCCTAACAATGCGAACTTCCAAAGTAGAGAAGACACTAGTCCCTGCAAAATTTCATAATGTTGTCCCTTGTTTCTTGAAAAATTTCACAATGGGGCTCAAAATCGTATTTCTTTCTGAATCCACTGAACTGATTTTTAATGTGATTTTGTATTGTGAGTGTGTTGTGATTGAATAAAAGTAATTTAAAATGAAATCTTGTCTGCCACTAAGTGGCACGCGTGGCATAAGATCGCTATCTCTAGCATGAAGTTAGTGTAGAAGTGTTTCGATATTTTTTCCAACCCCTGTATATTTATTATCATTTCGCCTGCTTATTCACCGCAGGTGACCAGCCGACCCGCGAAGCGGGTTTACAGCTTTTCGCGGTCCCCGCCATTTCGCCTGCTTGCAATGTTCCAACATGTAAGGATATTTAGAATATATTTTATTAATAGCTAATTTTTCTGATTTATTTCAGGCTTTATTTCAATACGCCCAAATTAGAGTCGTGATCGCTCAGGGGATAGAGAGTTCGTCTTCCAATGAGGTGAACCGAGTTCGAATCCCAGAGATGGCTGGTCGATACGAACCCTGCTTGCACCGACCACAGTGCTCAAGCGAAATATCCTCAGTGGTAGACAGATCATGGGTTAAAGTCCCTTTGCCGTCAGGCTAACCATGGGAGGTTCTCGTGATCTTCTTCTCCATGTAACACGATAGGGGCTAGTTCCACTAAAAAAGTCTTCCACGAAGGCAAATTTCTCCCAATACTTGATCCAGAAGTTTCCTTGTCTTCTGGATTAGGTTCAAAATTACAAAGCTGTCTAGTTGAACATTAGTAGTCGTAAACCCAAAAATTGCGTTAGCTGTTCAACGACGGTTATAAAATTATAAAATAATAAAAAAAGGCTAATTGCAAATCACCTTTTAAAACGCTTATTTAATGAGTAAAGTTTACTAAAATAATAAATTAATTTCATATTAACATTTTATCTTAAATAATCAGGTAACAATTTACTCGGGAAAGGAATAGGTATTTGTTCATTTAAATGAGAAAACAATTTTCACAATCAAACACTGAATAAAGAGTTTTGAGTGAAATGTTGACTTTTAGATAGCTTGATAGATGAACGATCGTCATAGAAACGGAATGTTTAATGTATAATTATCTTACATTCACATGTAGCTAGAGATTTGAGATAAAAGAAAGAAACAAAACATTTGAAAAATTGTTGCATTTGTTTGCTTAAAATTGAAGTTTTAATATCACTGGGAAAAATGATAATGGAAGGGATTAAAAGTTGGCAGGTATGAAAATGCACTTTTCCCACTGACACTTTTCCCCATTAATCAGTAATTAAGTTTTAATCAAACTTTTAGTCTTGTTCCTGCATTTGACCTACTCTTCTTTAATCAATAATAAATTTTTAAATAAATTATCAGCCACATTTATTGCATTAGACCTTTTCCCCATCAATCAGTTATTAAGTTTTAATCAAACTGTTAGTCTTGTTCTTGCATTAGACCTTTTCCCATTAATTAATAACAAACTTTGTGACGAATTCACTTCTCAACAAAACATTGGCAATAAGCCTAAGCTGATTCAATCTTGTTGAGTAATTATTTACACATTTTCTAATTAGCCCTAAGGCAATGAATTATTTCAAAACATTGAGGCTTTTTCTAATTAGTCTGCTTCATTACAAAATTCGAGTGACATTTACAAATAGCCTAATTTTTCAATCAGCTTAAGACATTAGCTCTTTTTCGTGTAAAAAGATATGTTCCAAATATTTTATAACAAAATGTGCATCGAAAGAAATGCAGTAGATAAATTTTCTGAAGAATTTTTGTTTGGACCATGTATAACAAAAAAAAATGGTAAAGCAATGAAAATTAACTTAGTAAATATTTTTGTGATAAAAACTTTTATGCAGATGTAAGTAGAATTAATCAAAAAAATATTTGCAGATTCTTTTTCATCAAGCTCGATCCACTTTTCCTCTCAAATTCATTCCTTAGAAACGATACTAACGCCTTCGAAATTAGAGAAATTTTTTAGTAAGTGCTTATATCTTTGCCACTTAACTTATAAAGGTTTTAAAAACTAAAATGCTTCTTTTTTCCTCTTTGGCAAATTAGGCCATACCATCGCCTCTCTATGAAACCTTTTTTTTCCTTCCTTTTTCTACCTTACTCTCCTAATTTCTCCCTTTCTTGTTAATCGACGTATAAGACTTTTTAAATGACGTAGTATGCATTAAAAAATTACCGGCTGCTTAGATGTTTCATAAATGATAAAAGTGTCAGGAATACTCATACTTTCCTACCTCGACGATAATTAATTTTTTTTAGTATGGAATTTGAAAAGCTCTTTGGATACATATAAATAGGATGCAAAAGTTATAAAAAAAATAAGCGGTGGATATTTCACTTGATTCGTTTAAAAGTTCCCTAAAGAATATTTTCACTGACACATTATTTTTTTTTATTTCTAGTTTTTTTATTTTTTAACGAATATTCAGTGTGAGAAAATGAGAAGAAATTGAACCTAAATGGGAAAAAAATTTCGCAGAAGTGGTTTTTGAAGAAATTTCTTACGATAATTGAAGTTTTTGTTAAAGCGTATTGGGAATTTTTTGAAGAGGAGCTTTAATCTGGGACTGATGCAACGGAATATATTGACTTGATTTAATTTCTTCGCTTCTCAAGTAGCTTTCCGTTAAAGCTTTTTATCCATCTAGAAACGTTCTAATTTCTATGATGCAGACGAAATAAGAAGAGAATCTGTTTTAATTTGTCACAAATCATCTGGGAATATTTGAGTGGAACTGGAATATTTTTATTCCATTTAGTGCTTTTTGTAAAAGTTTTTTGTATTTCCGTGCCTTGCGTTTTTTTTAACGAATATTAATTTCTGGATTCGCGAAAATGTATTATTTTAATGGTTCGCTTGGTAAGTATTAAATGTACAAAAAAAGGCGCAAAAACGCTTTGTAAAATATGTCGTTATGTATTTTTTTTAAATAAAATAATAGACTTCAATAATATCAAAAACATTGTTCTTGTTGTAAGTATGAAAAACTATTGCGACAATTAAAAATAATTGCGTTAGGCCGTATAATTTAATAAACGGTTTATATATGAATTAAGCGGATATGATTACTTAATGTAAGCCGAAGAAAATATAATAGATATAATATTTTGAAAAAATGCTTTCATTTTGGTTTTATGCGTTTTACCAAAATATAATAGGTGTTATTTTCTACTTTTTTTCGCAACAATTTCTTATAGCAGTTTCATTCATACTTTTAATAATTATTTACTTTTTCTGCCCAAAACTGAAAGACATATAGCCAACACAGTGAATAAAACTTAATTAATTCCATTTTTAAAATTTATTATTGTGTTTTGCCTTTCCCGGTGGCTTTACATTATTATATCAAACAAAACACGTTTTTAGTAGCTCATTTCTTCCAAATAAGGATTAACTGTATTCAGAATCATTGCTGTTTCTTGTGGCTAACTCATGACAATAAAAAATTATCGCAATCACGTGATGGTTATATATATATATATATATATATATATATATATATATATATATATATATATATATATATATATATATATATATATATATATATATATATATATATATATATATATATATATATATATATATATATATATATATATATATATATATATATATATATATATATATATATATATATATATATATATATATATATATATATATGATTATAATACATAAGATGATTCAGTATAAGCTAGATTCCCTTAGAAAATAAAAAAGATGGAATATTTAAAAAACAAATGCTTACATTTTGGTTTTATGCGCTTTACCAAAATATTATTGTAATTTTCTTTCTTTTTTTTCATAGCAATTTATTATAGCAGTTTCATACACACATTTAATAATTATTTAATTTCTCAGCCTTAAATATTTTTTCTTACAATCCATTATAACGACTCAATAGTTAAGAGTAGTTTAATTGTCATTTCATATGAAAAATAATGAGAGAATTCATCGAAGTTGTTACTTTGAGAGGTGTGTACTTTAGTAATATTCTCGTCAGAAAAAGACTACTCAATAAAAAGAATAGTACTAGTGAATGTCCATTAAGAATTTGAATGTCCATTAGGATTCACACAATCCTTATAAAAAATTGCAATTGACATAGTGGATACATTACCGTGAATGATCGAAATCAAGAGAATGTCCACCGAATGTCCAAAATATTTGTCATATCCGATTTGATATTAATTTATTTGTTGATATTTTTATATTTAATCGATATTTAATATCTGCTGAGGATAGATTTGGCGAATCATCAGTGTTCGGGGTACCGGTTAAATGCGTACTGGGCAGTGGCACTTGACCATAAAAAAACATTGATTTATGGCAAACCGGACAAATGTATACCGGGTAGAGGCACTTAACTAGACCTAATATCAATAACAAAAAAATCGACGCACCAAGAAGGAGTTGTCCGATTGAAACGAAAATTGGTGGATAGGAAGACAATGTACAGAATAGTAAATGATTAGAATTTCAGAACAATTGAATAATTTACTGCAGAGTTACAGTAACAAGTTCAATAAGGTGCTGACCCGCCTCTAGCCTGGATACAAGCTGCCACACGGCGTGGCATAGACCGATCAAGCTCCCGGATGGTCTCTTGCAGTATTTCCTGCCAAATTCGTTCCAATTGTCGAACGAGGTCATCAACATTCCGTGCCAGATGCAATCGCCTTCCCATCATATCCCAGACATGCTCGATGGGAGATAGATCTGGTGATCTGGCAGGCCAAGCAAGAAATTGACAAGCTTGCAGATAGTTCATAGCAACACGTGCCGTATGTGGTCTGGCATTGCCCTGCTGAAAAACCACCAAAAGGAAGTAAGTGTACTTCTAATGACGACCAAGGGGGTCCGGCTGTCAAAAGAAATGGCACTCCAGACCATAATGCCTTGTTGAGGGCCGGTGTGGCGTGCAATATTGAAGGCAGGATCCCCCCTCTGCCCTGTGTGTCTCCAAACACGTCTTCGATGATCGTCAGGACGCAGTTGGAAATGGGATTCGTCGCTAAAGACTATACGTCCCCAGTCGGCATCATTCCAGCCTGATCTGTTCAAAACATTCAAGGCAACCGGATGATTGCTTCTTGGTGCGTCGATTTTTTTGTTATAGAGTGTATTTCGTACATTTACCAAAGCGACTATGTGATTGTCAACATTCTCGAGTGAATGTCAAGAGACACCCATTTTGATCATTCACAGTAACAGATACTTTCTCGTTTTAGCTACTGTTAAAATTTTTAAAAAGACATGTTTGGTACATCTAAAATGTCAGTTAATTTTGTGATTTGTACAATTGTATTGTGATAACAGAAAATAAATTACTTAATTTTATCTCTTACTGGCGAAATACCCGTTCTTCGTATTGGTTGAAAAAAAATAAGCTATCCTTATAACAGTACTGAACAATATTTGCACTAAATTTAAAGACATATACCAAACACAATTAATAAAGATAAAATTAATAATAATAGCATTTTTTTAATTTATTATTATATTTTGTTCTTTCCCGGTGACTTTATGTTATTAGATTAAGCAAAGTATGTTTTTAGTAGTTCGCCCTGTCAAAAAAAAGATTAACTTTATTCAGAATTATTTGACATGATACTATTGCACAAAGTCAACTCATGATAGTAAGAGTAAAATTTACCTCTATCAAGCGATTTTCGCCGGTACTTATTCCTTTACAACAGGGATTTCCAACTGGCAGCCCGCGGTCCTCATCCGGCCTCGAAGCCTTTTTTTGTGGCCCGCGAACTAAAATATATTGTCGTTTTTTTGCGGACAATTTTCATAAAAATCTATATAGATTTAAAATACTTTTCTCGTTAAAAAAAAAAAAAAAAAAATTCTTCGTTTCTGTAAAATTTAACATACCAACGGTGCAAAAAAAAATTTTTTCTCAGGTTTTGCATCCTAGAAAATATTTATTCAAATATAAAAATAATTGCATATGTTGATCGTTTTATTTATTTATCAAAATTTTTTTTGTGACTGTAATTTAGCATGTGCGTATCAGAATTTTTCTTGAAGAAATTCACCCATTTAACTTTTTGAAACCACTCATTTTGGACGAAATTATTTACATTTAAAATTTTAAAACGCATAAAAGAGGGAATGAATAACATGTTTTATCCAAATTCCTTGAATTGAATATCGCATGAGCGGAAAAGAAAAAAATATTATTTCAGATGCTCCCGAATTTTTTTGTTGTTGCTATGCACTGAGTGGCCGAATTATTATGACCACCTCACAGTTTTAGGCAAATGAGTTATTGCGTCACAGCGCTGCCGCTAGAGGGCAAGATAACTATAGCACGAGAATGCTGGACAAGTGAGTCATCAGTTATACTGTGTTGCTTGCTCAGATATGGGAAAGAAAAGTGATTTAACTGAATTTCAACGTGGAATGATTGTGGGTGCGAGATGTGTCGGAACGAGTATCAGCAAAACGGCTGCACTTGTGAAGTGTTCTAGAGCAGCAGTTGTTAATGTGTATAAAGAATGGACAATCAAGCAAAAAACCGGGTCTCAACGTCAGACTTGTGGTCGTCACAGGGTACTGAATGCTCGATCAGAGAGAAGGCTGGCCAGGGTTGTGCAGCGCAACAGGAGAGCAACAGTGCGACAAATTGCAAGTGATCTTAATCAAGGAGCAACTGTGAACGTCTCTGAACGGACTGTTCGACGCACATTGCGCCGTATAGGGTATGGAAGCATACGACCTGTTCGTAAGCCTCTGCTGTCTGCTTTAAATAAGCGCAGATGTCTCCAATTTGCAAAGGAACACAAACATTGGACAGTAGATGACTGGAAGAGGTTCATGTGGTCCGATGAATCACGATTTCAAATGCATCGCGCAGATGACAGTATGAGAATATGGAGAAAACAGCACGAAAGCATGGACCCCAACTGCATTGCCACGACACTTCAAGCTGGTGGTGGCAACGTTATGGTATGGGGAATGTTCTCTTGGTATTGTATGGGTCCTTTAATTCCTGTACCACAACACCTTAATGCCCAAGGGTATTTAAGTATCATCGCAGATCAAGTACATCCGTTTATGTCAATGGTGTACTCTGGGGGGGGATGGATACTTCCAGCAGGACAACGCTCCTTGTCATAAAGCTGGCATTGTCCTCAGATGGTTCGAAGAGCATGATGGAGAATTTAACTTGCTTCGTTGGCCAGTACCATACCCAGATCTCAATCCAATTAAGAATTTCGTGGGATGAAATTGAACGGGCGCTCAGACAGATGGATCCAGTACCATCAAATTTGCAGGAATTGGCAAGTGCAGTTCAGCGAGCTTGGTCTGGCATACCTTCTACCACCTACCAACATCTCATAGAATCCATGCCCAGACGAATTAAGGCTGTAATACGCGCAAAAGGTGGCCCAACAGCGCACTGAAGGGGTGGTCATAATAATTTGGCCACTCAGTGTAATTCCTAATAAATCTAAAAAATTTTTCATTTATCACAGAATTAAATTTAAAAAGAAAAAAAAACCTTGTCACTAAGTTTCTGATTAAGAGAAGATTCAAAATGATGCGTAACAAGCATTATTTGTAATTGTTATTTTGCATTTTAATATTATAAAAACCTTAATGAAAATCTGACAGTAATATTTAACGCTCCTTCAAATATGAAAGAGTCCCATGTAAAATTTTGATAAAGTTGCGGCCCGCCATTTGACTGGTGTTTTTAATAGCGGCCCCCGGCCTCATGTAAGTTGGAAACCCCTGCTTTAGAACGACTGTAAAAAACCTCCTTTCATAGTATCTGTATGAAAGCTTCTCAAAGTTAAAACCAAAAACCAAAGTTAAAATCAAAAAAACCTTGGAGCTGATATCTTGCCCCCTCCTTTGCAGAACACGCACAATGTCTTTCGCACTCTTCATGGAGAAGCTAACGCTGTCCCTCTTGAAGTATGTGAAAAGAGGTTAAATGAAACGTTACCAAATTTACTTCAAGGATACAGTGAAAATGATGTTTTCAATATTGATGATATGGGTTTATTTTTTAAATGTCTTCCAAATAAGACTATGATGTTTAAGGATGAAAACTGCTCAGGGGGGCAAAATGTGCAAGGAACGTTTGACTGTCCTAGTTGAACGAAATGCGTCTGGGACAGAGAAATTGCCCTTACTTGTTATCGGTAAATACCGAAATCCCCGATGTTTCAAGAATGTAAAAACGTATCCTTTGGATTGCAAATCTAACAAAAAGTTTTGGATGACATCAGTTTTATTTGAAGACTATGTAAGAAAATTGGATCGGAAATTCTTCGCTAAAAAAAAAAGAAAAGTGATTCTCTTAATGGATAAATGCACAGAGCATAGTGATCTACCTAATTTGAAAGCAGTAAACTTGCTGTTTCTCCCGCCAAACACAACAGCAAAGTTGCAGTCGATGGACCAGGGTATCATAACGTGCTTCAAACAGTCTTATCGTAAATGGCTTATCAGAAAAATGATCTTAAATATTGTAAGCATTTAGAAGATTTGTAATTAATAAGCATTAATTAAATAATCCGACAATATTTTGAAAGTCCAAAACCGAAACTAACGGTAAGTCGAACTTCCGATATGTCGAAGTTTTTCGTCAGTCCTATCGGATTCGAGTTATCGCGAATTCACTGTAGTTGTACAAGTTTGTTTAAAAGAAGTGATAGTTTGCATGAAAAATTAATAAATTAATAAACGTGCACTCCACATGAGTGTTCAGCCCTAACAAAAAATAAAACCAGATAGAAACTTTCAGTTTCCCCCCCTACTTGAAATGGAATAATCTATGAAATTATCAATCCATCAATGTCATGGGTTGTTTGTTTATCTGATTTTCTTTTCTTTGCCAAAGTACCCATCCAATACCAGCAAGATAGTTCCTGAAAAATGTTTAAGGAATCTTCTTCATCTTATAATTACGTTAATGAGGATGACAAAGAAATTTTTAATGTTTCTCTATATCTAAAGAACATTTAGGATTTTTTCTGTGTCCCTCTAAGTGGCAAATACATTTGACCACTATTTTATCCTAAGTTTCCGAAATCAACAGAAATATCAAAATCATAGAAAGTGTTTCTCACTCTTGTACAGGCATATATGTTACGGTTAAGTTTTTTAAAGTACGATAAGTAAATGAAGCAAATTTTTATTTTTATTTATTTATTTATTTATTTATGTATTTACTTATTTTATTTTATTTTATTTATTTATTTATTTATTTATTTATTTATTTATTTATTTATTTATTTATTTATTTATTTATTTATTTATTTATTTTATTTTATTTAATTTTTTATTTATTTACTTATTTTATTTTATTTATATCTTTTATTATTTCATTTATTTATTTATTTATCAAAATAAAAAGTATTTGGGAATAGAAAATGTTTTTCCTTAAACAAATAAATTTTAAAAAATAGAATAATTTCCGTTTCTTTCTTTTCATGTTTATTCTTGTTACAGCGTCAAGCAAAACAATTTCTTCGTGCGGAACAATTCATAAAGTGCCAGGTTCTTAAATACTAAGTATTTCATAATTTTTTTTTTTGCTTTAAAAAGTTTCTTAAAATGTTCTATCTTTACCAGAACAAATGTTTTACTTTCCGTGAGCACATAAAGTAAAAACCAAGTTTATTAAAAAAAGATGAAAATGTCGCTTTTTTTATTTTTTATTTTCAAGTCTAATTTATATTGTATGGTGCGATTGCTGCAGTTATTAACAAGACTTTTTCAGTGAAAGTTTTAAAAAACATGACTTTACCAAGTAAATAAATAATATTTTGACCTTCTAGTCTATGTAGAAAAGTTTTAATTTAAAACTTTTTTTAATATTTTCTATTCATTAAATTATATATTTTTTATTACAATTGAAACGTGTTGTAGTGAATACATACTAGATTATCATCAGTAAATTTCTTAAAATTTATATATAATTCTTTATCTACTGTTTTATAATCAGTAAATTTCTTGAAATATTTATATAATTCTTTATTTACTGATTTCATCTCGTTTAATTGTTCATTCAAATTTATACTACACTAGTGGTGATAAACATGATTTTTATTACAAATTGAACGAATCTTTTATTCTTTAATGTTTAAAATAACCCCATTTTGATTGAATCGAAACCGAGAATGGATGATCGATCGTATTTCCCACGAACAAACAAAGATGGCGCCACAACTGCCATTTTTTTATCTGGTTACTGAGGAGAAATAAAGCAGAATCATCAGCGAGCAATTATATTTATTGTTCATTAAATATCTTTAGTACACTCTCAGTTCTTTAATATAGGGAAAACGAATTAATTTTCTCAAATTTCAAATTAAGTAATATCAACAAATCAATTTTCAAGTCAAGTCATAGTTTCCGA
Organism: Parasteatoda tepidariorum; assembly: GCF_982258835.1. Taxonomy (NCBI): domain Eukaryota; kingdom Metazoa; phylum Arthropoda; class Arachnida; order Araneae; family Theridiidae; genus Parasteatoda; species Parasteatoda tepidariorum. Next base: position 9,796,727 of record NC_141759.1, read on the forward strand.
TTTATAGGGAGAACGTTTTTTAAGAATGTTTTAGGTAAAAAAAAGGAACAGAATAATAAGATGATTCTACAAATACAGAACAAAATAATGTGAACACTTCTAAACAATCTTTCTTTTAGCAGTAAAAATTATGGAAGATTTTTCACGGTAAGACTGTTGGAAAAACTTGAAAGATCATACTTGAAGGAAGCTTTTAGAAATGGTGTCATTAGCAAATTTCGGATCCACCATAGCGAGAAGATAATATAAATTACTTCTTCCTAGCTTTAAAACCAGCAATTTTGAAATCCCTCTATGGTATTACGATATTTTTATAAGAATGCTCTTAGAATTATGGTTTCATTCAAAAAAGGAAGGTTTTTTCAGACTTTTTACATTCATTTTGGCTGGTAGAAATTTTGCTTGGTCGAAATATCTCATTATATTTACCATTGTAGTTTTAAGAAAATATCATTATAATCAAAAAAGCATTCTGATATAAATATTATAATTATCTAGAATAATTTCTAAATTACTCGTATTAAAATCAGAACAAGTTATTAATTTCTCATTTTTGTCTTTCCGAATTTTCCTGTTCTGAAAGCTTCAAAGTCCATCTTTCAAAAGCAACAAATTTTTTTCAAAGTGACTTTTTTAGTATTTTTTATTTTTTGTCGGAGAGCGCAAGTCTCACAAAAGCGAAGGGGAGTGTCGGGCACCCCCGCCCACAGTCAGTTTCATATGTATAGAATATTTTTTCAACTCAATGGGCCATCGGACATTAATTGTTATATTAAAAACAAAAATATTATTTTCAAAGTTTCAAGTATTTATGCAGCTGGTAACATGGTAAACAATAGTTTTGAAAATATGTTGAATACAGTAGTCAAATTTTTTAAATTTCTATTTTAATTTTTAATTGTTGTTAAGTTTAACTATTCTTTTTTTGGTTTATTCTTTTTGCATTATTCAATTAGATGATAAAACAATAGAAACATACAAAAATATTGATTATTACTCAATATTATACAGAAATATAAGCAATACTCATTAAGTGGGCGGGGCTACCCGACTCTCCCCTATATGTATACATAAGTATACAATTTTCTGCTCATTTTTATTATTGTTTTTTTTAAATAATTTTTTATTATTATTATTATTTTTTTTTAATAACCGGCATTGAACAGTCAACCCAATTCTAAGTTCACAATTACCAATAATCAGTTCCGTAGTCTTGTAATTTTTATCCCAAACCCAGAAGACAAGAAAACTCCTGGATCGAGCATTGGAACAAACTAAACTTCGTGGTGGACTTTTAGAGGGAACCTACCCTCATTTGCGTTACATGGAAAGGAAAGTTCCTCCCACCGTTAGCCCGATGGCAAGGGACTCTAACCCATGATCAGTCTACCACTGAGGATATTTTACGTCTGCACTGTAGTCAGCGCGCGATCCGGGAGCAGAATTCGTATCTAGCAACCACCTCTAGGGTTCGAACCTGGGTCATCGAACAAATAAGAAATTCTAGCTCACAACGACTGAATTTTTTAAAAAAAAAAAATCCTTGTTAGAACTATAATATTAAATTGTATAAAAAATGTTTCTTGTAGGGGGAAACTGATTGTTAAATCATCGATGCGAATGTTTCCAATATCGCACAGTGGGATAAAATCAGAAAAATGCGACCAAAATTAGAAAATTAACTTCAATGTTCTAAAAATTGATCACCTATAGGTTTTTTGGGTCGTTGATTTTAAATATGAAGTCAAAATTTCAAAAAAACAAAATGGCGGATGATTATTGAAAAAATTGTAAATAAGTAAATAAAAATTATTTACTAGTAATTTTTGAGGTCTTTGATTACAAATTTGTGGTTAATAATTTTAATAAATAAAGTAATGGATGTAAAATCGCAAATATTTATTAAAACAAATTTAAACTAAATAAATTGAATCAAAATATTTAAGATTGTTAATTACAAATTTGATTATCGAATTTAAAAAAAATAATGAATCTATTTTGCTGGATATAAAAAATTTTGAAAATTTTATAACAAAAATAATAAACTCAAGTTTATTTTTATAATTTTTTCATTAATTTTATCATTATTATGAAAATGACACGACTATAAAAATCGATATATCAGCCAAATTTGCAAATATTCGCAGCTAATATTTTTTTAGTTCTTGAGTATATATACCAAACAAATGTAAGCATTTTTTTTTTTTTACCTCGACAACGTAAGGCTTTTTTTATAGAGCACCCTAAAGTTACAATTTAATTGTACAGGATAGAAAAAGGGAAATGGCTCTGGTTTTAATAGTATTTATGTAAAATAATGAATTTATATATATCTTAGAAATACATTTATGCATAAATAATGCATAGTTTTAATATTTTTATTTACTATAAAGATTTATCATATTAATAAAAATTTAACTGAAAAATTTAAATTTTTTTATTTCGACTTTTTTTCCATTTAATTGCTATTTCCATTAATAAACCAAAAAAAACAAAATACACCGTCATATTCCTTGGACATTTTACTACAAAAAACCATATTGAGATTTTTTTTTTCTTATAACTTAATTTTTTTTTATTTTTGACCTCGAAAAATGATTTTTGTTCCACGGTGTATCGCTTAAAAATCTCATTCGACAGAGGAAAAAATTGTTCCCCATTGTTACTTTTATTTTTCTTGTTTTTATCTTCAAGTTCCTTTTTTAAGAGAGAATTTTTTCTTCTTTTAAGACTGAAGTTAAGCCATATTTGATCTTAATCAGAAGATCATTTTTCAGAGCGTTTTAGAAGGGGAAAAAATAACAGTACGATTGCATAAAGAACAGTATGATTAAAGAGCCTAGAGTAAGCTCCCTAATTACGATGTAGGAGTTGTGCTTTAATGTTGCGCAAAATCCGGAAGCTCTTAAGGAACCTATCTCGAAACAACACAAAGAAAAATAGTTTGCTGGAAATATTTCACACATAAAGATTGTGTTTTTAATCAATATAATGTCTTCAATATCTTCAATACTCATAAAATACTGTAATTTTTGTTAAAGTTTCAGTTATGTTTATTTTATTAGAATTATTATCCTATTATTCTGTTTAGCCAATGCTGCTTTTGTATCGCAAAATACTAAATACGCTAATATTTGATATCATTGAACTTGATATGAAAGTTATGATAAATATAAATGTGATTAAAGAATATGCATATTTCCGTACTTTTAATCATAAATATTAGATTTGTTGCAACAATCTGTTACACTGTTAGAAATTTCTCGGAAAGAAAGGTTAAATAACAATTTATTTAATTGTTATTTTACTTACTTACGCACTTACTTGACTTAAGCACGCGTAGCGTAAAATGTCATTAATTTTTTACCGCTAATAATAACCGATTGCTGATCCTTTATTTATTTTTTTTAATAATAAAATGCAATGTTTTTTTTTTGTTTTTTTTTAGTCGTCTGAAACTTTATTCTTAATTTAATAAAGAGATCTCAATAATACATTTTAATTGAATAAAAATCATTTTATTCAATGAATGTCAAGTTTCATAAAAGTATGTTTCTGAAAGAATGTGATTATACAACAGCTTTTTTTAATTTTAATTTTATGGATTGTTCTTTCAATAATTAAATGTTTGAATAGATTTGCACAAATATAATTATCAATTTCCTCAATATATATTTCATAATTATTAATACGAATACGTAGTCAACATTTTCAAGCCTCTTAAAATTTCTCAACATCTTATATATCGTCTTAAACTTAAAACAAATTTTTTAATTACCTTTCAGAGCATGTTTCGCAGAATTATTTTTCTAACTATTAAATTAAATTGTAACATTTTTCAAAATCTTAATCTTTACGCTATCACGCATATTATTTTTCCATTAATATACCAATCAATTGTTTTAGTACTTTAATTTAGGTTTTCCATTAAAGTAAAATTCGTTTTCAAGTTATTGTCACGTTTTTATTAAGAGTAAACTTAGAATTATTGCTAGCTAGCTGAGAAATAAATCTTGTTCAGAAACTAAAAATATTCTGCTGATCGAAATTATTCAATGCAAAACATCTGACTATTTACTAAGCTTACTATTATTTCAAAAAGTGAAAATGAATTATTGATTCTTTTCTTAAATATATCTTTTGCAAATGTTTACAGTTTGCTTTGTTTTTTAAATGAACAAAAAATTATGAACATATATTTCATGTTGATGCTCAAACTTATTTTCGTCTGCTAACTTTAAGAAAGTTGCTCTTTTAAAAAGGATTAAGTTGAAAAAATTTGCTTATAAAGTTGTTAACATTATTTCTCAACTTTAGCGCAATGTCAAAGAAAATATTGTTACATAAGAAAAGACTCGATATTCCTTATTTTAATAAACAGCAAATACTAAAAATCGAAAATTATTATAAAATTCCAAAACCGTGCTATATATTTAGAATCGTCATCTCAAAAGAATGCTCGTTTTCTAACTTTAGAATTTCCTTAATGCAAAAATAAGATACATTGGGAGATTTTAGGATAACAAATTATTTTACAGATTTAATTAGTATGTTTAGCAAATAGTTTTAATAAAATTTTTTAAAAATTATAACTAGAACTTTTTTTATTTTATTTCGTCGTATAAAAAAAGAATCGAATGTTAATGTTTCATTTATGCTCAATTGAAACGTGACAATGCTTTAATTAACCCCATAATTGAAATCTGTGTGGACGTAATTTTTAATTGTTTGAAGCAGTCAGAAACCAATAAACTTATTAAAGATTAAACTTATTCTCTTATTTCGTTTAGAGCGGCAGGAAAAATGAGGAGAAGTTGTGAAAAGCCCCGTTTACAATCATACTTATCATTCATACATTTAATCATATAACTTGAGTTATTTAGCGGAGAAATACAATAAAATAAATGGTAAAATATAAATTCTACTGAAATATGTCCTTAAGTATACACTAAAACATATCTAGAAAAGATTTTGGATCGATGAATAAAAAGTGCATTTTCCAAAAATTTCCAATAGGGCGGAGACGTTAAATTGTTCGAAATAATTGATTTGCAACTGCTCAACTTTGATTCCAGGGGAGAGGGATCATTCCATTGTTTCATTCGACTTTTGAAATTTCCCTTGCAGACTGAATTATTTAACATCCTAAAAAATGTTTTTCAGAGCAGCAGTCAAAAGAAAATAAATAATGAATAAATAAGTAAGTAAATGAATAAATAAATATACTGCTTGGAATGTTTTGAAAGTTTGACGAATGCTTTTGTCAATCTAAGAGCCATAACCATTATATTATGTAAATATAATTTCAATATTGAATTAAATATTTTAATTTAATATACTGTGTCATTGAATGAATCATCCCCAGAAACTAAAGCGAAAATATAAAAATTTCATTATCTTCATAAAGATATGTAAATAAAAGTCGACATGCTTTGAGCACTCAAAAATTTACGTCACGAGTCATTGACGTCTAGCGAGTCCTGAAAATGGCAACGTTAATGAAGCAAATGTTTAGCGAGCTCAAAAAACTTAAAGACTCATTTAGGCTAAAGGAACACAGAAGAAAAGTTCCTTTTCAAGAATACGATAAACCTATATTTATACATTCTTTACATCTTGGGGATACATTTAATCTCGATATTGCCAAAATTCTAACCACCCCTGCCGCATCCTGATACCTGGGAATCTTGTTTTGTTCATATGAATGGCGATTCTCTTGTTAAAATATTAGCTTCACACCATCTCTGCATGGAATATGGAAACGCTTTTTGCCCTGATTTGCCTTTCCCGGCTATTGCGATTTTTCCAGTTTTGTGTTTTTACTGCTGTACTCTTGGAGTACAGTAGTTTTTACTGCTTTAATTTCCACTTTTATTTCCTTTTTCTTGTTTTAACTTCACGTTTCTGCTTTATATCACTTTTTTTTTTTCATTATTCACGTCATGCGAGTCTTTAAGAATGGGAGTTTATTTTCTTCATATTTTTTTAAGGCAATGAAGTTTTTACCATCAAGAATAATAAATCTTTCTTGATCATTATTTTGATCAGAATCTTATTCTGAAAGAAGCAAAAAATTTTAAATTATTTATTCAACAGCGTCCATGCAGTCCTTGAAAACATTTAAAAAATCGCGGCACCTACATTGAAATGAAAAAGTTATTTTTAACTCTAAAATTAAAGTTTCAAAATTTAAGATTCCTATTTTCAGGGTCAGGTATCCAAATATGTAAAAAAAATACATATATTTATACAGTGAAAGTGCGTTTTTGTGTCTGATTTTGCAGCTTAATTAATAGTTATCACTACATAATTGGCGTATTTGAGGTCACCCCTAGAAACTGTTAAGATTGGCATTTAGTGCGTGAAAATCCGATCATTAGAGCAAAAATTATTCTATGTGTTATCTTTTTTTTTCTTTCTTTTCTCATTGTGACACAGCACGTGACCACATAGACCTCATCATGTCAAGGACTTTCAGAATTTTCACTAGCGCAATAGTCAGTCCAGACCTTATTCAAAAAGATAATGTTTAGGACTAACTTTTCAGAATATTACTACTTTGAGTTTTACTCCTTAGTCGTTGCCTAAATAGGATCCAAAGTTACCTCGAGCCTGATCTGATCACTGCCCAACTTGAGCTATTTAATTATTACCCAACTCAACTGTCAAGGAGGGGAAATTATTATTATTTTATTTTCATTATTATTTATATATATATATATATATATATATATATATATATATATATATATATATATATATATATATATATATATATATATATATATATATATATTTGCCTTCGTGGACGGACTTTTGAGAGTACTGACCACGAGAACCTCACACAGTCAGCCTAACAGCAGGGTACTCTAACCCATAATCTGTCTTTTTCGTCACTCTTAAATCTTTAAAGTTTTCTAGAGGACTCTGAAATTTGACAGTGAGGAAAATTTCCATAAAATGCCCTTAATTTCCGCCGAGAGCATATATCATAGCATATATTTTTATTGACACCGATACAAATCATCAGAGTCCTCAACTCAAACTTAGTATGAAGTATAAGTGGATATAAGAAATGATCGTCAATTATTCATTTTGCGTTCGCCAGTTCTTTTTTGAGAACTTAATTTTTTCGTAGAAACCTTCTTAAATCACGTTTAAATCATCATTCAAAAACGATAGTATTGTGTATTTATCCAAGTAATGGCCACCAATTCAAGAGGATAAATAAAAAAAGATCAAAAACAAACTTAAAGAAAGCTTAGAACTCTTAACTATAGGTTTCCGAAACAACTACTCTCTTATAACTTTAATATCGTCTGACAGTACAAAAGAGAGATTTTATACAAAGCGCGCAGACCTCATATTTTTTTTCTTAACTTGCCGCACGTCCTGAAGGGGGCGTCTAAGGTGGGAAGGGGGCTAAAGTCACGGTTTGGAAGAGCGAGAGAAAGCCGTCTTTTATGATAATTACATATTGGCTCTATATTCATTACGATGAAGGAGTGGGAACCTATGGAGTAGCAAAAAATCGTATCTTCAATAACTGTAACCATGGCGTGAAGCATCGTTTGAGAGCTATAATGACGTTCAATTTTATCGCCAAGGTTTCGAGGGTCACGACCATCATGTTTAAGAAAAACAGCCTCCGAAAATTTCGAACAGGGGGGTGGTAAGAAACATTTCGTGGGAATCGGTGAGTGATCTTTTTTCAAACTTATTTTTAAAGAGGTAAAATAGGAAATAAGTTGTCACGATTTGTAAGAGACTATTAGGAAAAAAATGAACTCATTGATTTCATGGCGTAATTTATCGCTGCAATTTAAGAGCTAAGATTGAGACTTGATTTATGAAATCAAGAAACATTGTTTGTAGGTATTGGTTTTGTATTTGAATTTATCGTATTGTATTTACAGTATCGTAACCGCTTGCTGTTTGAGTTTCGTAAATATTTATGTTCTTTCAAAGAAATATTTCGCACATCTAAAGCGATTTAATATACAAAACTGAGAATTATTCCACTAACTTTGACACATAATAATGCTTAATAGAAATAACATAGCTCTATTATGTTGCTTGTGTCAATTATGTTGCTGCTGTCTCTTCAATTAATGTCACAATACTACAAGAAGTTTTATTTTTTCTGGAATTAACCAGCGACAACATATGAAAGTTACAGTTAAAAAGCACACATGAAAATAAAACCACACTTAAAAATGAAAAAACTCACATGAATACAAGTAAAATTAAGTGAAGCAGGACCTGAATTATAACAGGTAGAGTCTGAAAATAAATGTAGAAAAACATAAAACACGCTTAGATATAAATGAAGTAACAAATTTGTATGATGTAATACTTTGATTGAATGAAGAAACGCATTGACGTGGGTAAAAATAAATTAAACGAGTCCTGAATTATATGAAGTAATGTTAGTAAGAACTGAAGAAATGCATAAACACACACAAAAAAACAAAAAGCATTAATCTTTAGAGAAATTGCGTATAAATAAAATTTAACAACTTGCTTCTACCTGTACAGGTGAAATAAATGAGATCAATGTGCTTGTGTTCTTTTGCTGTTAAGGGGAATCAGCAAGGCTTTTGTCAAAAAACTGACATTTTTCGATGAATCTTATGCTACTTATGATATCGCTATGAAATTTTTTGAGGGATATTTGAGATTATATCAGTTGTATGCTGGACAATGATCTAGCGTTAATTGGGATATTTCTTGAGTTTTGAAAGATTTTTGGTCAGAAATGATGAAACTTTATAAAAAACGTTTCCAGTTCATAATTTTTCAAAAACAAATTCTGCTGCAGATATGTGCTTAAGTACTTTATTTTATGACGCTCTACAGCTGCACAATGGGCTATAAGTGACAGTCTGGGGAGCATCCGAAGACATGTCATCGCAATTTCGATCCTCTGCAGAGGGGATGGCTCTCCTGCTTTGGTAGCCCGACGACCTGAGTGTAAAGTCGAGCACTTTACGGTAAAACACTGTAAGGAGGACCGATACCAACTACCCTCGGATCTACGCTGGCTAATCAAAGTGGTCATGCCCCCACTTACTGACCGCAGCCAGAGATGCTTGACTTCGGTGTTCTAGGTATCGTGTTTTAACCAAAGTTAGTCTGGTTAAGAAATAAAGTTCGATCAATTATTTAATTTATTAGTCGAATAATGCAAATGTCATGCAATATATGTGCTAGCAAAATTATAAAAAATAGAATTATTAGTTAAAATTCGCCTGAACCTAGGTTAATATTTCTAACCGCAGTATTTTTCCTCCACAAAAACTGTAAAGTTTTTTTCTCCGTTTAAAATCCCCTTAATTTAAAAAAAAAAACGAAAAAGAAAAAACAATGCTACCCTAAACACTTAATAATTTTTAAAAAAATCTCATTACAGACCATTCTGAATAGTTCATTTCGTTCTAATTAAACAGTACCTGAAGTGCATTAACCCGTTTTGTCCCGAATTTATATAATGAAATGATACAAAAAGTGGTTTTAAGGAAAAAGTGGTATAATATATTTTCGAAATTAATTGTTTTTTCTGCTGTTAGAGCATGCAAAAAGTCTTTGATAGATCTAAAAGTACTTGCTCCTTATAATTCTAGATCTAATCAGAAATAACTAAATCATTGTGGTATCTGAGAATCTTTTAATTCACCCAGATAAAAGAAAATGTTGGAAAAAGTTTCCCACCAAAATGAATGTTTTTGAAAAAAGGAACTGTCCTAAATCTATGACGCTGGGCGTTAACCGGTTAAATCCAACCTAACTTCACAGAAATGGATATCAGATTGTTTGGGAAGGTGGGCTGTACTGAAAAGAAACTATGGAGCCTTAACTTCCACGACCTCTCTGGCCCACAACGGGCTGTTGCGTGATATTTTACTTTTTCCAAAAGAGCATTGTATAAAAATCAAACAAATGACTTGAAAATAGCCAACTCTTAATCACAAACATTTTCTCTTTCCGAAGAAGTATTTTTCAATCGGTTGAACTGAAATGCAATTGCAGATAAAATTAATTTTTCTCAAATTGCTATGACTTACACTATTGAAATTACATACATTTGCAGGCTTGCGTGCTCAATTTAGGCTTAGAAACCTTTATCATATAGAAGGACAGATGAAACAATTCAGAGAAAGACATCACGAAGAAAACATCCAGGATTAGGACGGATTCGTACCCGCCTCCTCCACACTTCGCACAGCGTTTGGCAGGTAATACCGTTCGGCCAGGGAGACAACTATAGCTTACATTCATTTTCATTTCTAATAACTAAGATTAATTTATTTGCTTTTAGTAGTCAGCTAAGTCATATTAACATCAATTTGAAAATCCGATCCGAGAATTTAAAAGAAATTTTTACGATTCATTGCCACTTTACATATAAAAATGAAAACCTACGGACAGATTACATTAGGGAGCAATAATATATATAAGGGTGATTCTCACGAAACATGAAATTCACTGTCCCTTGCTCCAAAATCTAATACTATAATACTAAGAGAACTTTTTTTAAAAAAAAATTATAAATAGCATTGCTGTTAGTATTTTAAAATGACTTTGCACTAGCATTGACTGTTTTGTATACTTAAAAAATTTAATTGAATATCAAAATGTCATTTTCCTGGCATGCCCCAAACAATATTTCCAATAGTAACTAGCTTCAAAACTTCCCATGCATTTTTCAAAATCCAATTTTTTTAATCTTATCCTATGTAATCATTTCTGGAATATACGCTGAGGGTATTACTAAAACTTCGTTCAAAATAATTTTTTCTGTCAATAATTTGTTTGTCCCATGAAAATCTGTCATTTTCCTGGCTACTTTTATTTAGTGATTTATAACCAAAATAGATCGCTTCAGGAATCAATATCTTATGTTAATAGATTGATTAGATACCCTCCTATCTGAACATGTCTTGTTGCATGAATAAAGAACCAATTTTCTAGCTCAAAATCTATTTCAAAACATTTTTCAAGGAGAGTAGGTTTTTATGCTGTCATTTTCCTGGCTTCTTGAAATCATTAATAACAAAAACTACGTAGATTTATCTGAGTAATTTTTAGAAATACTGTTGTTTTCTGCAGAATATAAACGTCTTCGGCCAAAATATTAAATTAAAGTAAAGTTATATGCTATAAAATAGCTAATTTTTCATTATCCTGGCTGTCATTTTCCTGGCTTATGAATGCCAGGACATTGAAGTGTTACCAGAAATTCTTTTAAACTGTTAATACTGTAAAGAGGGAAAGCAAATATTAACCTAATACCAAGTTTATGTATGATTGTAATATGCTTGGATACAATCAAAGTTATTTATTATTTATTTAATGATTGATTATTAAACACAATTTTATTCTGTACATATCAGCAACAAAAATTTTTTGTTTCTTTCTACAATGGATAAAAAGAATTAATTTAAGCAGTTTATGGTCCATCCAACATTAAGGCTTAAGTTGAGTTACTTACTACTAACTTAAAATGACTGTTTTTTAAACTTTTAAGGTAATATGTCATTTTCCTGGCATTCAAGATTTGGTGAATTTCTCTTTTATTTTTTTTCTCGAGCAAATGTCATTAAACTACACTGCTGTCTATAAGATATTAATAAGTGTAGCTAAAGAAGTATACAAAAACTTTTTTAGATTATTTCGACTATTTTTTGGTCCAAATTGTCATGTTTCGTGAGAATCACCCATAAATATATATATATATATATATATATATATATATATATATATATATATATATATATATATATATATATATATATATATATATATATATATATATATATATATATATATATATATATATATATATATATATGGGTGATTTTATTCTATTCTATTTTTGCATTATTATGAAAAAAATTTTACTCTGAGTATTAAATTTGTTTTTAGATATATTGATGACTTAATTATCTTTAATTTCCAAGATTTTACTGTTTTATTGAGTGATATATACCCTGAGGAATTAATCTTACTTCGTAATCATGATGATAATATTAATTTCAATTTTTTGGATTTGGGTATTATGAAAGTTGAAAATATCTGCTTTGTTGATTTATACGATAAAAGAAATGATTTTAATTTTAATATTAATAAACTAGTTACTTGGAATTCTAATGTTTCTAGGAGCATCTATTTAAATACCACTTTTAATGAAATGAACAGAATTAAAAGAATATGTAGTAATATTTATTTATCCAAAATACAAATCGATAAACTCTTTCAAAATCTGATGAAAAACAATGGATACCCAACTAATGTAATAAAATTTTATATAAAATCATTGAATTAATCGTATATTTTGGTGGATATTTTTTCTAAACATTTTTTTTTTTTTTTTTTTTTTTTTTTTGTTAATTTTTATGATTTTCCCATGTGCAAATCCATTTCAGGCCAAAATTCATTGCCAAAATTATTTACTAAATAATTTCTTTGTTAATTTATGTAATTTTTCCATGTGCAAATCCATTTCGGGCAAATCCGTGGCTATAATTACGTACTAAAATTTTTTCTTTGTTAATCTTTCCATGTGCAAATCCATTTTGAGCAAATCCGTGGTTAGAATTATTTACTAAAAATTCCTTTGCTAAATAATTTCCCTTGTTAATCTATACAGTTTTTCCATGTGCAAATCCATTTCGGGCAAATCCGTGGATAAATTGTTTGCTAAAAATTTCTTTATTAATTTATACAATTCCATGTGCAAATCCATTTCGGGCAAATCCGTGGTTAAAATTATCTGCTAAAAATTTTTTTCTTTGTTAATTTTTCCATGTGCAAATCCATTTCGGGCAAATCCGTGTTAAAAATTATCTATTAAAATTTTTTCTTTGATAATTTAAATAATTTTTCTATGTACTAATCCATATCGTGCAAATCCGCGGCTAAAATTATTTGCAAAGCAGGCAATTTATGTTTCTCTTTTCTATTTTATATTTTTTCTTAAATAAACATCTATCTTCTAAAACTATTTATGATCAATTTTTAAAATTATCCAGTATAATATTACCTTGTGCACATCCATTTCGGGCCCATCCTTGGTAACTAACAAATCAAAACTCAGAATAACAAATCACTTCAGCAGTGCAGTAAGAACGACACTTTAGAACCCTTTTGTTACACTCAATTTGCGCTTTTGTTTTCATATTTTGTAATCTGGCAATCTTTCTGCGAAAACATTTTTAAATCATTCTTGAAAAATAACTGTCCATGTAAGTTGTTATGATTTTGCTACTCGCTTTATAGTCCCCCCTTTTTAATGTTTTTTATTTTTATTTTATTTTTTCTTTTTATTTTATTTTATTATCTGTTTTTACATGTTATATTTACTTTTTATGATCTATTTTCATGTAGTTATTTTATAAAAAAAAAATTTTTGAGTGCTCCTCACACTATTGTATTAATATATTTTGCTTTGGCTTTATTGATACAATATCAGAAAGCACTCTGTTTTGCGGATATAATCGTGTGGGCTGAAGAAAAGATTATATCTTTTTTTCCGGCTTTTTTTCCGGTTTTTTAATTATCATTTCACTTTTTTTTTTTTTTTTTTTAAATAAAATTTTGTTTGTTGTTTTTTTACTTATTATTTCCCACCCCCTTTTTTTCATATGTCTATAATTTTTCTTTGTTTTATTCTTCATTTTGAACTTATCTAATGAGTGCTGTTTACTTGCAGCTTAAGCGCAATAAATGTTACTTATTGTTTTTCTTAACTTTCTTAGTGTTTTCTTGTATTTATTTATATATATATATATATATATATATATATATATATATATATATATATATATATATATATATATATATATATATATATATATATATATATATATATATATATATATATATATATATATATATATATATATATATATATATATATATATATATATATATATATATATATATATATATATATGACGCCCGGTGGCTGAGTGGTAGCGCTTCGCGCTGCCGTGCCACAGGTCCTTGGTTCGATCCTTGGGCCGGGCAAGGCCGACTCAGCCTTTCATCCCTTCAGTGGGTCGATAAAATGAGTACCTAGCATGCTTGGGAACTAACACTGGGGGTTCCGCGTTCGGCTGACCACCCGACCGGAACATATGCTCCTGCACCCCAGAGCCCAAGGTCAAGAAAACTGAGATGGGCACAGTCGGCCTTGGCCCTCTTAATGGGCTGTCGCGCCACTGAGTTATATATATATATATATATATATATATATATATATATATATATATATATATATATATATATATATATATATATATCTTGGATTTCTTCGAATTTAGTATTACTAAACTATTGTCACGATACTAAAACTACTAAAACTATTAACCCATCAATTCCTTTTTCATATAGTTATTTTTAACATTATTTGAAACAAATAAGTGTCCTGACCAAGACTTGTGTTAATGCAGAGCTACAAACTTTCTATGTTTTTCTTTCTACGCTTCTTAGTTCCTCACCATCTCTCCGTGTTAATGCATTTTCCCCTCGTTTGCCTCTCTCGGCTGATGTGGTTTTTATTGTTCTGTTTTTCATCCTTTTTTTTTCCTTTCTTCTCTTTCAGCTGCTGCGATTTTTCTAGTTTTGTTTCGTACCTTTATTTTCCCATTTGGCAATGGGCTCCTGTATTGGAAGAGCTTCAAATATGTTGACTCGTATATTCTTTCTATATATTTTTGATGCGAATGAAGTTTTTAATCAGGTAATATCTAAAAGATTTAGTTTTTTATTGTCTACTACTCTATAAAATAATTCCCAGTAGTAGTTGGCAGTTCAGTTTATATTTTTGTTTTTAGGTTTGTCCTTCCTTCTTTCCTTTTCTTATAACGCTAACGCCCAACTACTGATTACTCACTAACTTCGTTTTATTTAATTCTTTAAGGTAGCGAGTATTCTTTAAGTACGGAGGTGGAATTACTGGTCATGCATACTTAAACACTTAAAGAATTACTTTCCGCTTTGGTTTGAATTACCTTAAGCATAACATACAAATGTAATTGTTTACATAATTTCAATTGCATTTCATAATTAATATTTTATTGCAATTCCGGGAAATCGTTATTTTATAACCGTCGTTGAACTGCCGACCCTATTTTTAAGTTTAAAACTACCAATGTTCAACTCCGTGACCTTGTCATTTTAAACCCAATCCAGAAGGCAAGGGGACTCCTGGATCAAGTATTGGCCGAAATTTGTCTACATGGAGAATTTTTTGACCTGCACTTACGTTACCTAGAGAGAAAACACACGAAAAATTCCGACGGTTAGCCTGACGTTAAGGAGACTCTAACCCAAAGGTCGCCAAAGGGGTCTATTTAGCAAAAGGGGTCTATTTATCGATCTGAGCCAAGGGGTCGAATGGGGGTCGAATTATTATGCCATTTTCTGCTGAAATTGAAAACGTCGACATCAACCTGCAAGATGAGCTTGCTGAATTATTATCGGATCTTGAAGCAAAGACGCTTTTTTAAAATTTAACAATTAGCAAATTTTGGGCAAATATAAATATAATGCAAAAATATGTAAAACACTACGAAATAGCTCAGCCATTTATGCTAGCATTTCCTAGTTCCTATATGGTTGAAGCCGGTTTCAGTCACGTAAATCCATTCTTAACAGAAGTACAGAAAGTACAGAAATATATTAAGTGTGGAGTTTCGAGGGGATTTGAGATTAAAATTGACCAATTTTGAAACCAATACAGCGAACCTTGCAAGAAAAAAACACCAGGCACACCCATCTCATTGAATGAGAAGCAATAAATTTGTAGTTACTCTACTTATCATTTCTACTTATCATTTCTACTTATTATTTAATAAATATTAAGGTATTTAAATTTCAACATTAATATATTTCTCATAAGATTATTGTTACACAATGTACTATTACTTTAAAAAATGTTTAAAATCATAAAGTAAATGTACTAACACAGTATCTAATAGTTTTATTTTAATTAAGAGAAAATTATTTTTATGGGGGTCGGTGGAGATTTCGAAAAATTATAAAGGGGTCGATGATCAAAAACGTTTGGCGACCCATGCTCTAACCCATGATCCGTCTACCACTGAGAATATTTTACTTCAGCACTATGGTCGGTGCGATTCAGGTACGGAATTCGTATCGACCAGCCATCGCTGGGATTCGAACACTGTTCACCTCATTGGAAATCAAGCACTATCCCCTGAGCCACCACGATTCGGGAAATCATCATTGGATTGAGCAAAATTTGGCAGATATGTTGACAGAAAAAGATCCATTTTCAATTTAGAATCACGCAACCGCCTTTTCCTTAGAATGGGCAATGACGTTTCATTTTATATGTTTCGTAATATTCTATTGAGTAGAGTACTGATTTCTAGTTTATTTTTAAAAGCAATAATCAATACAAAAACGTGCATTAACCTTTTTTCTCCCTATGTCTACACCCCTCTGACGGCTGGAATACGTCACGATGCCTTATAAAAAAAAATCCCTTTTAATTACAAACATTTTCTCAGGAATAACTGTTACCGGTTAAAAAATATAGTTTTTTTTAAAGAAACGTAGCTAAATGCGAAAGTGATATTCATAAATCGGTATCTCTTTTTCTTTTTTTGCTTTGTATTGAAAAATGCATTTCTTTAGCTTTCTCATTAACCTCCGACCCAGAGCACTTCGAGCTCTCTTTTGAAGCCCGCGGTTAAAGCTAATGTATCCGGGAGGAAAGGAAAACTAATTGTTTCTCTCTTGCTCACACTCGATAATGAGATTATTAATAACCACCCTTACTTCTTCTACAAGTGAAGTTTTTTTTTTTTTTTTAATTTTTGTCTCTAACTTTAAATAGAACATCATTGAACTTATTTTACATAAGATACAAGTTAATCAACTTCATTGTTACAAGCCCATACTTTTTAACAACTGAGATATATGCTCAACATACAGGGCTTGGACAGCGATATAGAAACATTTCAATTTGAGCTCTATGTAAACAATCTTTGTTAGAGCTGCTAATCTTATTAAAGACTTTACTCGGAAAAACTGTTCGCTCAATTTGAAATATAAGTTCTCGAAGCTTTTAGAAATGGCGTCATTTTTAGAGGAAGATAATAATATTTTTTTTTTCCTTAGTACCGGCGATTTTTAATCATTCGTTAGGATTGCAATATTTATCTAAGACTTCTTTTAGAATTATAGTGATATTAAAAAGGAAAAAAAAAACTTGTAACTTCAACACGTTCTCTTTTAGCGATGTAAATTTTGCATGAGTAAAAAGGTCTATGTATCCAAAAGCTTCAAGCATTATGAGGGATGCTGACTGAAAATATAACAAGTGATAAAAACTCAATTCATTTTTAGTGTTGTTCTGGTTGGTCATTAAGGTAAGAGTTGAGATTGTTCTTGTTTTCTAGTGGCGCCATCTATTGCCGAGAATTCGACTTCTACCACACCCATACCTCACACCCGTTCATAAGGTACCCATTCAATTTGGCCCGAACCAGAGAACGATCCATCTTCAATTTAGTACCCTCAGAGGTATAATTTTGTTATAGGAACATGGAAGACTTTGTGACGAGGCATATTTAAAGTGCACCAGTCCCCATTTACTACAGCCGGCTGGATTCGAACTCCCATTCTGGTAACCAGGCTATCCCCATCCAATTCCTTTTTACTTATTTAATCTTTTATATCATTCAAGCGTAACTACCACAGTGACCTTCGCTGCAAATTATTCAGATTTAAATTCAAAATATTTTCACTTCACATTATAATCACTCACAACAGAAAAATGGGAGAAGAGAAATATGCTAGAAAAAGTTTCTAATTTTAATCTATAGAATATTCTCTTTTTATTAATTATTCTTAATTTTATTAACTTAATTAATAATATTATTATTTATTATTAATTTTATTAACTGGTCATAACTTTTCACTTTTTTTTAATCGCCAGTGGCATGATCTTTAAAAATGTGCCAACAATTTAGTCACGTAGAATGTTCCAAAAAATTTGTTCATGGAAGAAATTTTTTTTTCTTAGAGATAATATAGAAATGTATCCCTATTTTTCTCCAATAGGGAGTTTGCCTTCCTATGAGGTGAAACGGGTTCGAATCAAAGTGATGGTTGATCGATACGGAATCCGCACCCGGCTCGTACCGACCACAGTGCTGACGTAAAATATCCTCAGTGGTAGACGGAGCATGGGTTAGAGGTCCCCTTGACTTCAGACTAACCGTGGAAGGTTTTCGTGGTCTTCCTGTCCACGTAACGCAAATGCTGGCTAGTTTCATCAAAAAGTCCTCCACGAAGGCAATTTTCTCCCTATACTTGATCCATGAGTTTCCTTTACTTCTGGATTGGGTTCATAATTGCAAGGCTACGGAGTTGAACATTGGTAGTCGTATACCCAAAATTGGGTCGGCTGCTCAACGGCGGTTATGAAATAAAATAAAATCTCTCTCCCTCTATATATATATCAGTAATAGTGAACTAAAGTCAAAAACTTTAAAACAAATGTAATACCTATAAAACTTTTGCAAATTTTTTTAAAGTATAATCAATATTTTACGAGGCTTTTAATAAATCTGTTTAAAATATTTATATGTAGTTATGGGAGGAAAAAAAATTCTTATTTATTAAAATAATAAGGGATTAACTTTGCAACAACTTGGAATAAATTATTTTTGAGGTAACGGAAACAGTAATTGGAGGTTATGGTTCTATTTCGTAACCCTACTCATTGCAACGCATTTTGTTATTAAAGATTGTTTCCAATAATAGCAAAGTTTTCGCTATCATTGAAATAGTATCGATTTAATGAGTTTGATTTAAGGCTATTTTTTGAAGCTCCCTCGTCTTATGAAATGAAGAGCTTTTTGCAAATAATATGCTATTTTTATAACTGCTGTGAGTTTGCAACTGTTACTCATGACAGTTAGCTCAAGTTCAGCCTATCAACACCAGTGCTGAACCTGAAAATAAGTACTCGCCACGTAGCGAGTTAACAAACAAAATTGGCGACTTAATTAAATTATTTTTAAGTTTTAATGTATACATTAAATGAATTTTGCCTCAAAAATTTTTTTAAATGAAGTTCTTTAAAGTCAATATATTCAACTAAATTTTGTCATAAATTTATATTATTTTTATTGTTGATTTAAATTTTTATAGCCGTGTATTATTGATAAAATGATTTCTTTTTAATTGCAAATTTTATTTTGGCTGCACATTAACAACTGTGACCTTAGCCAATGTACTGAATGCTCCCAAAGGTCCTCCAAAAATATTCAAGCGGTTGCGAAAGTAGAATAAATTCAAATTTTTTTAATGCGGAGTTCGCTACTACTTGAATATTTTTTAACGATCTTTGGGAGCATTAAATACACTGGCTGAGGTCGCAGTTGTTAATGTGCAGCCTAACTAAAATTTACAACCGAAATTTGCCTTTCCGAAAAGGGCTTA
The DNA here is from genome assembly GCF_982258835.1 of Parasteatoda tepidariorum. NCBI lineage: Eukaryota > Metazoa > Arthropoda > Arachnida > Araneae > Theridiidae > Parasteatoda > Parasteatoda tepidariorum. The sequence goes on from NC_141759.1 coordinate 9,816,209, forward strand.
AAATTTACTTTAAACTTTTGTTGCTGTTTAATACTGCTTTAAACAATGAGAAAAAATGTTCAAAAGATAAACAAATGCAGCCTAACATTTATCCAGTAATTAAAATTGATATTAAAGGGATAAGATGTTTATATTAATTATAATATATATTTAATAATGCAATCTTCTAAAATTATAAAGAAATATATTTTCAATTCATAATATAACATCTATGTTTGTAAAAAATAAATAATAAAATGTTTCTATTACACAATTGCAAACCAATATAATTTTTCGTCCATGTTTGTTTGCTAAGTAAAATAAATGTATTTTTTAGAATTTAGCTAAAAGTATGTTATTCATTTACCTATTATTATAACCTTTTTTTTTTAATTTTTAGATTTTTTTGACACAAATTTTTGTGCTCCTCTAAGTACCTCGCCAAGACGTGGAAAAATTAAAAAATTAGTGACTCAATGTTTACAAAACTAGTCAAAAAGTTCCAACGTTAGCTTTCACTTAAGTTTATTAAAAACTAGTTTTGACAAATTTAAACCATTATAACTGAAGTAATAACCTTTAAAAAAACACACACACAATTTTTTAAAAGTATGTAAATTTTCCAAAATTTAACTAACGCTTAAAAAAGTCTCCAGATTGGGCTTTCTTAAATTATGGTAATCCTAAAAATATTATTTGCTTTGTTTTCAGATAGATTTATAGTTAAGCTTCGGAAAAATTCGTGGAAAATAAATAAAAACAGATTTATTAGTTCTATTTCTGCCTTTGCGTTTTGACACACTGAATGAAACATTCCAGAAGAAAAAAAATTTGACTTTCCATTCTTAAAAGGTACCGCCGTTTGTTCTAAAAAGTGAAACAAACAAAAGCCCCATCTGGCAAAAAAGTTTCAACAGAAAAATTACTTCTCACGCCTATTCCAGAAAAGCAAATTTTAATTTTAAATCAAGCCTTCCAAAAACGCGCGTGCAATTAAATATGAACAGCTTTTGCAGCATTCGAAGATAAACTTTATTTATCGCTTTACAGCGAAAAAGCAATCTTAACCGCTTTCGCCATTGGCGATATTGAAAGTCATAAATTGGCGTGATTGTTGATCCGCCATTCGTTATTATAAATTCGATGACAAGATCTAGAACATATTGCAAGTTCCAGGGAATGTTCCATCTGATAAAACAACTTAAAATAACCCTTTTGTCCCTTGTATTTCCAGCCAGATGGAATCTCCGTTTCATGATGATTGGTTGAAAACAGAAAAGTAAAATTGTTTACAATAAAAAAATATTTGCATGAAGTTGATGTTATCCTTTTATGTGGACATTGTGTATGTTTTTCTTGGGATTTTATCTTTTAAAAGCGAGCTTGATTTCTTTATGTACTGGAAAATAATGGTTGACGCGATACAAATTGAAAATGTGATTAATGTCAAGTTCTGGGTAAACTCAAACCTTTTGACTCCACGAGGCTACTTAGAGTAATAGATACACAGGGATAGCAACTACAAAGTTTAAAAAATATTTTACCAGTTGGTAGATCATTAAAAACTGAAGCTTTCAGAATTTGTGATAATTTTACCCTTTGCATAACGATGTCGCCTTTATGGGGCCATCAACAGCAACCTCTCAAAAATCAAACATTTCCATACCTTAATAATTAGTAATCACATTATTCTAAGAATTTAAAAAAATATTGAAAAATACTGTATTATGTATTTTAAATGATTTAGTATTTATGTAAATTCAAACAGCATTTTGAAATATTCGAAGTGCTAAGAGTTAAATAAATCTCACCGCGGGAGAGCTGGAACAATGTGATCTTTCATATTAATTTCTGGATCATTTACATATTGTTGCATATAAAATAACCTTAAAACAAGGAAGAAGAAAAAACGAAAAAACATATATTTAAACATAAACTTAGCTACCATTAGACGAAATTTTCCCAAGGATGTTGGAGACTCTGCGTGCATAGCTGTCATATAGTGCAATAGTTGATAAATATTTTGCGAAGTAGTAGTAAAAGAATAAAAGTTGGAAAAGAAAATTTAAAATTATGGGACTTAAATAATGCTTGACCCTTTAGTGGGCCATTTATTTCTAGTAAAGGTAAATTAAAAAATTTTTGGGATTGAAATTCATATACGAATCGTAATTGATATAAGAAAAGAAAAACTCATTTAGCTTATAAAAATTTATTTTAATGCCATTTTCTGGTGGTAAATATATTTACCATGACCTATTAGGAACTTATTGACTTTTATTTTTCTTTATTTATAAAATACATTTTATAAATGCTTCAAACTTCAGAAGGAATTATACATTTTATAACTTTTCTTATACAGAAAAATGGTTGCCAATTTTATTCAAACGCACTTCAAGAAAGCTGAAAGTTATTAACAAATGGAAACCAAAATTAAAAGTGGAAGAAAAGTTAACATGGACTTTAAAAATTGGTGGTAAGTATACTTACCATGGCTTTAGAAAGGATTAAAAAAACAGCTTGCATCTGTCGGACATTATAAACATGACAAATATAAATAATGTATTTGTCATGGTAGATGCAGCAATTTTGTTAGAGGCTTTAAACACCGAGATTTATCCAATAAACAGAGCTGCCAACTACTATGTATCTCACAAAATATTTTTTAGAGTGGAAAACAATTAACCCTTCGCACTCCGATGTCCCCCACAGAGGCACCATCAGCACTCACCACTTTAAAATTAAGAAATTTCATACCTTAATAATTAGTAACCACATTATTTTAAGAATTTTAAGATTGTGTAATAATACTATACTGTGCACCAGAATATTTTATTGTGTGAAACAGTGCCATGCAAGCGAAGAAAAACAACGTTAAAAAAAATAGTATCTTGAAGTTTTTTATTTTTTATTTTTGCAATATGTAGCTTGTTATATTAAAATGCCAGATATTAAAAAAAAACTAAATTTCAAAATTTTTGTCGCACTTGTTGATTTTTCAAATGCACAACAGAACAGGTGATTTACCTTTAATCCCATGGCGATCGAGACCCTCCGGGTCTATCACCGTGCGATTCCTTTCTGTGGATTTTTCTTACAGACGCAGTTTATGAACCACCCAGGTTAAAACCACTGAAAGAACTTAAAATAATATGAAACTTAACTAAAATTTAATAATCTATCTATCTATCTATATATATATTATATATACAGTCAAACCCCGCTATAGTGAACATGGTTTATGGTGAACTCCCGGATATAGTAAACGAAATGCTCGGTCCCGCGCCTTGCTATATACGTATAATGTTATTTTTTGTGGATATAGTGAACCCAAAAAGTGAAGAAGTTGGATATAATGAACTTTTTTCTGCCTTCGACTGATTTTTTTCTTCATTTTTTTGTAATAATTTTGAAATTTCTACTTCAAAATAAATACATATACTTTTTTTTAAAACATTCTATAGGTATCATGTGTAAGGTGTCAGTGGGATCAGTATGCATTTTCTGTCAGAGGGAATGAATAATTATTCATTATTGGTCAAAGGGTTGGACTCTAATATGTGCTGATAAGGCCTTCATTTCAACTCCTTTTTGCTCCCAGTTTAGTTTAAAAAAGCCTGCAAACAAGTTTCTCAAATTTAATTATGGCAAGCAGTAAACGTAAAACATTCTCTATTGATGATAAAATGGACATAATCAGAAAAACTGAAAATGGATGTAATCAAGCTGGGAATATAAACTATCCAAATCTACAGTTTGAAAAATAACAGTATTAAAAAATAACACTTTTTTTGCTACTACATAATATTTTTCAGTCATTTATTTGAATAATGAGTAATAAAAGGAAGGAGCTTAGGAATCATTAGTTAAATTGCCTGCGTTACGGATGTAGTGAACACCCGGTTATAGTGAACCGAAATTTCAGCCCCTTGAAGGTTCACTATACCGGGGTTTGACTGTATATATAGATCACTTTTTATTCATTATTATATGTATATTCTCTATTCCCTATATATTCATTTTTATTCATTGTTACCTGTATCATTCCTGCCAACTTTTACGCATTTAGCGTAAAATTTTATTTCTATTTTTAAAGTGGTAGTAAAATGTATGCTTTCTAAATATTCCTTGCATTTCTAAACTAAATTTATGATTTTTCTGATCACCACCATTTTTAAAAAACTTAAACATAGATATAATAATATGTAATATTATCGTAGTTGTCCGCAAAAGCTCTTATAAAATGAAGTGTATATTTCTGCCAAAAATTGTAATTTAAATTCCATTATTCTGCCACTGGGGAAAGTCATTCTCGAAAGGATTAAAATTGGCAGGCATGCTGTATAAACATTTTATCATCAATTTTGTCTTTCATTTTTTGAAAATCATTTATTGTACATATCAAATCATGTTTTATCCTTATTTTTAATTTAAGTCTACAATCAATATTTCTAGTGTCATGTAAAAACTTCAATTTGTCATATTGAATTTTTTCATTGTTTCATTATTTCACAAGCAAACTTGATTTTTTTATGGCTACCTCAATGTTTGCCAAATCTATGTATTTTACCTTACTGTAAGTAATTTAATGATGAATGGGATAGGGGGTCGCACATTTTGTATGCATTTTCCCCTATACACTCATTTATATTGATTGTTCTCAATATATTCATTATTCCCTGTATGTTAATTCTCAATTATTTCATTTTGTGTTCTTCATACCCTGGACATTCATTGCTAAATGTACTTGCAAATAACATTCCTTATTTCCTGTACATTCAGTTATATTCATTATTCACTTTATATTCATTCTAAGTACATTATTTTCTGATCATTCAAATATGTTTATTGTTACTTGCATATATATTTTAATTCACTATTCCCTGCTCATTCATTTATATACATAATTTACTGTATTTTCATTATTCCTTTAATATTTATTTTACATTCATTCATTTCTATATATTCATTATTTCCTGCATATTCATTTTATAAATTCTTTGTATATTCATTATTTCCTGTATATTACGTTTACATTATTATTCACTACATATTCATTTTGCTTTATTCCCGGTATATTTATTTTAAATTCATTATTCCTTATATATTCATTATTTTCTGTACTCATTTAATATTTATTATTCCCCACAGTTTGATTTAATACTCCTTATTCCTTATATATTTATTGTTTTTCGTATTCATTTTATATTTATTATTCCCTACACATTCATTTAAAACTCCTCATTCCTTATATATTCATTATTTTTTGTATTCATTTTATATTTATTATTCCCTACACATTCATTTAATACTCCTCATTCCTTATATATTCATTACTTTTTGTATTCATTTTATATTTATTATTCCCTACACATTCATTTAATACTCCTCATTCCTTATATATTCATTATTTTTTGTATTCATTTTATATTTATTATTCCCTACACATTCATTTAATACTCCTCATTCCTTATATATTCATTACTTTTTGTATTCATTTTATATTTATTATTCCCTACACATTCATTTAATACTCCTCATTCCTTATACATTCATTATTTTTTGTATTCATTTTATATTTATTATTCCCTACACATTCATTTAATACTCCTCATTCCTTATATATTCATTACTTTTTGTATTCATTTTATATTTATTATTCCCTACACATTCATTTAATACTCCTCATTCCTTATATATTCATTATTTTTTGTATTCATTTTATATATATTATTCCCCACATATTCATTCAATACTCCTCATTCCTTATATATTCATTATTTTTTGTATTCATTTTATATTTATTATTCCCTACACATTCATTTAATATTTCTTATTCCTTATATATTCATTCGGAATAGATTCATTTTGTATGGAACATACAGCAAATCGAACATAGTTCATTTTTGTATATAAAAAATAAATAAATGAAATAAAAGTGTCACAAGACGTATATTTCTGTTGGGTCGGTCAGTAGGACAATCCGCTTATTCCGCATACTTCCGGACACCTCTATTGGGAACACCCTATAGAACAAAAAATATTTCCGTTGGTCAAAATCAAAAGAGAGGGAGACCATGACTTGCTCAAGGTGGATATTGAGAAGAAGAAGAAGAATATCTGAATGGAATGAAGAGAGAACGTTTTCCAGCTTCCGTCGTGATGTCCGAATAAGAGGCACTTCCTGCAGATGTCCAGTGGAGCGGAAGTGACGCCTTTTGTCAGCCGGAAGAAAACTAAGTCCGGTCTCTGGTTGAACGACCCTCTCACAACACATTTATTCTGATAAGACGAGCGGTCACTCATTGAATATCTCAAGACTCAAATGAAGATATCAGTGAATAAGGATTCCCCAATAAATGAAAGGTTACAGAATGTTGAACATAATATCAGTCAGTTGAACCTCTTTAGCGTTAATAAGGTATTAAAATTTACCATTTTACCCCGGTGTTGAAATTTGGTGTTGCGCGTTATATTGTACCATTATTATCCTTAAATCAGGGTAGCCACAACGGGAAAAATTAAAAGAAAATGCTGACAAATGTTTCATGAGGCCCAAGCCAGCAGACAGAAAAATTCCTTGTTCAGGTATTGGAACAAGTTAACCTTCGTTTAGGAAACTTTTTAATGGAGCTAACCCGCATTTGAGGTACGTGGAGAGGAGAACCACGAAAAACTTTCACGGTTAGCTAAACAGATAAAGGATTCTAATCCATGATCGTTCTACCACTGAGGATATCTTATGTCAGCGCTGTGGTCAGTTCGAGCTAGAAGCAGAATTCGTATCAACCAGCCACAGCTATGATTCGAACCTGGGTCGCTTCATTGGAAGGCAAACGCTCTATCCTCTGAGCCACCACGTCTCTAAGCCAAGATTGCAATTTAAACAAACACAAAACCTGAGCCACAGCAGCTCAGGGGTTAATTTTTATTTTATAACTGTCATTGAATTGACTACTTAATTTTGAATTTACGACTAACAATGTTCAAATTCGTAACCTTGTGATTTAACGGATAATGGGAATGGATAATTTCCTTGAAAAACTCTGCAGAAACTAAGTAGTTTTGCTACCACTTTTTAAACTTTTGTGTAGCCCATAAAAGTTTCAAAAACGGCTTTGACGTAAACTGCTTCATGGAATTATTAAGGTTATTAAACGCAAGTCTCCCTCCTAGTGAGGGAGACTTTTTTCAAAACTAAAAGAACTGGTAAAATGAATATTTAATTCGTAAAACTTATTTCACTTTAAAACTGAAAACTTACGTTTATTTTATTTATACTCCTATAAAAGAAAATTATAATTTGAAATTTTCTAAATTCAAATTTCTAAAAACTCAAGTGCTAGCTATAAAATTGCAAATTATCCGTTTAATTTAAGTGTAAGTATTACACTAGTTTTTTCATACTTGTAAATTTCTCATCATTAATGAAACTTAAATTTCTTCTACATTCGGCAAAAAATTAGTCAATATCTATAATAGTTTACCAAATACTGTTATCACTTCTTTCTTTTTAATGGCGGGCACTTGGGGAATTGGCCTCAGAAATGTCAGAACTGCTACTCTCTTCTCATTACCCAGTGGGGACTTGTGGCGAAGACATGGCGGTGGAACAGCGTCGCCCACATCACACAACCACAACCCGTTTATAGGGTGGGTCATATTCACACAATTACATACCTGCCAACTTTTTATCCCTTCCATTATAATTTTTCCCAGTGGTATTAAAATGGAATTAAAATTTCAATTTTAAGCAAATGGTTACGTTGTAATTGAGAAAACTTAAATTGACAACCGTGATAGTAACACATATTAATATATGTGCTTAGTTAGTGGTGATCAAAATCATTTAAAAATTAAGTTTATAAAAGAAAATATAGTATATATTTACTACCACTTTAAATATGAAAATAAAATTTTACGCCAAATGCGTAAAAGTTGGCAGGTATGCAATTACACACAAAGGAGAAAGGACACCGAACACAGAGAGAAAGAAACATCCATGCCCTGAGCCGGAATCGAACCCGCAACCATCGGCTCCGCAGTCAGGCACGCTATCCGCTCGGCCACCTGGCCGGCCTATTGTTAACACATCGTTGTTTCTGTTGCCTGCTTGCAGCAAACTTGCTGAAGGTACAAGCGGATTTTAAGGCAGAGTGAGCGTTTCTTGTTTTTCTGTGACGCCATCATGGCCTAGAGTACGGTTTCAGCCACACACATTTACGTCACAGTGCATTTTACAGGGTGGACCTATTCATTCATTCATAGACCGTAATTTTGACCGTAATTCATTCACAGACCGTAATTTTTGAATATACGAATCCCTCACTCTGCTCGTACCGGTCATAGTGCTGCCATGAAATATTTCAGTGGTAGACAGATAGTGGGTATAGAGTCCTCTTGTCATCAAGATAATCATTGAGGGTTTTCATGGTTTTCCTCTCAATGTAACGCAAATGCGGGTTAGTTTCATCTAAAAGTCCTCAATGATGGCAATTTCTCTCAATACTTTTTCCAGGAGTTCCTGTGGCTTCTGGATTGGGTTCGAAATTACAGAGCTACAGAGTTGAACATAAATTTTCATAAACCCAAAATTGAGTCGGCTGTTCAACGACGGTTATTAAATAATATTTGTTATGGGATCTAGGAGGACTTTGTGACCCCTGTCGATTTTGCGTGTACCAGTCACCATTCGATACACGGAGTTTCTTCGGACGGGGAGTTTCGAACACCCGTTCTCACGAACACGAGTCCAACGTCTTACCAACTAGACTATCCCGGCCCTATTAACACATCATATAAAGAGTGAATGAGTTTTAATGACCTTATTTATTGAAATTAAGAAATGTTTCAAAAAATTTAACAAAAACAATTTTATTTTAAAACTAAAAAAGGGTGTTGTTTTTAAACTGAAGTGAGATCTAGAAATTCAAATTATTTTGTAAACTTTAAAGCAAATAAAAATTTTTGGTTATTAGTTTAAAGTAAATTGGGTGTCACATTTTGATGTTTTTATGCGACGATGCCACCACTACTTTAAAAAATCAATTAATGTTATATAAATGGTTATTTTATAAACAAATGTGCTTTTACCACAATTGGATTTGTTTAAACAATTATTTCTTTAAAAAAATACTTATCATAGCTGAATCGAATTTTTATACAATCGTGCGATAACTAACTACGCTACTCACAAGACTTCTTCTCTCCCTGTTTATACACCAAAAAATAACATTTGAATCGTAAATAACACGATTCGTATAAACTCTCAACGTTTTTAGTTCATAAATCTTGAAGGAAAAAAATCAAAGAAATCTGTTCCCATTTTACAAATCAAGCATAAGTGAGAAATTCAGGAGGTTCAGCGAGTTCTGTGCAGAATCATGCTTATATTTGTTAAATTAACAAAGGGGGAAAAATCAGCATAAAACGTTGCATTTTTCATGTTATGTCTCTAAGAGATAAAAGAAGAACTTTTTCTTATAAACATTTCCTCAGACCTTTTGAACTCAGAGCCATAAAGTGGGTGAAAAGATTCTTTTATTTCATCAACACTTTTTCTATTCTAAATCGAATGATTTGTTTTACCGTTAGGTATGGGACACCCTTAGTATGCGTACGTGGCAGTGCTGGAACGTGAGTCAAAAATGAAAGTGGTAAAATTTTGTTTCATTCATTTTCTCTATCTAACTGCTCATTCGTAACAATTACAACTCATAAATATCAGAAATGCCAACTTGTTCCGGACAGCAGATAAATATTTTCAAGAGCCATACTTACTTTCTTAAGGCTGTTTTTCAAAATTCCGTCGTAATATAAAACGAAATTTTTTTGCGAATAATATGCTATTTTTATAACCTCTGTGAATTTGTAACTGTTACTCATAACAGTTAGGCCAAGTTTAGCCTATCTAACGCCAGCGCTGTCTACGCTTATATCGGAAATGGCGCAAAACGTCAATATGGTGAAAAGCCAGTTTTGTAAAAATGAAAAGCTTTGTGGTCTTATTTTTTAATATTTAAAAACTTACTCCAATGCTGCATTATATTGGCTCATAAAAATTTGCAAACAAATGGAATTAAGGCATTGATGATTTCGATAATTTTCTTCTTTGGGTAAAAATGTCGCCGAATCGATTTAAAAATTTGCAAAAACTGAGATGGTAGTGATTGTGATAATTTTCATTTAGGTGAAAAAATGTTGCCAAATTGGCGATTTTGAAAGAAGTTTAATAACTTTTACAATATTTAAAGTTAATTATCTGTTTAAAGGCCCAGATAAATCTTCGCGGCAAAATTATGTATATAATTTAAAATCGTCGCATTACTTCAATTGCAAGGCACTTAAACTATAGCTTTTTTTTTACTTTTTTTTTCTACTTCCTTGGCGACAGAGCTTCGAAAAACAGCGTTAATGTATAATTCTTAGTTTAGTAATTTCGATTTTATAGGATTTTTACTTAGCACTACTTAGAAGTAATGCAGAGGCTTATGTGATACGCCCTTTGTTGCAGTTAAGCTTTGTTGAGCCTTTTGAAAAGTTATCAAGTTTGTATTTATCAGCCATTTTTTTTCTCTTTTAAAAAAAAAAAAAAATATATATATATATTTTTTTGAACTTGGAGCGATTGCAGAGATGCCAACTTGTTCCCCTCGTAATAAAATGTTTTCTAGGGGTAGCGGAATTTAAGCTATTTTAATTTAATATTTACATTTTAAATAATTTTTCCACCGCTACATATCAAAAATTCGCAGTATCATATCAAATGCAACTCCAATGGCGTTATTTTAGAGGTGATACTTTTAAAGAGTAGGCGTAATTATCTTTATTCTGCAAGTTTTACTATTTAATTCGCTACCAATTTATTAAAACTTTTGCAGAAAATAATATATATATAAAACTTTTGCAGAAAATAATACCAACTGCTCCACTTTCCTCAGAAATTTTAATAAATTGGTAGCAAATTAAACAGTAAAACTTGCTGATTACGTCCAACTCTTTAAAAGTATCACCACGAGAAAACTGCTCAGAAAATTGCATCTCGTATGAAACTTTGAATTTTTGTTATAATGTGGTGGTAAAATTACTTTAAATGAAAAGTACTAAATAAAAAAACAAACTTAGATTTCGTTACCACTGGGAAATACTTTTCAATAAAGCGGAGCAAGTTGGCATCTTTGCTTTCTATACGTAGATTATCGTGTATCAGAGATGCCAAACCAAAATAATTAAAAAAACGGTAAATAATTTCAAAGTAAATTTTGCAAATATTTGACTTTTTTTTCCCCGCTTTTTAAGGGGTATAGCATAACATAAGTACTATAGTGTGGTGAATTATATAATCCTACGAATAATTTAGAAATAGTGGTGGATAAAAATCTACTAAATTGAATTTATTAAACCAAGAATCACAGTTGATAAACTACCACTTTAAAATATAGATTTGCTGTCCCGAGCAAGTCTGGTGTATGACCGAAATTAGTGGTTGTTGGCTTTCCACCGGTTAATGACAATTACGTAATCGTCTTGATAAATGTCCGAAATATATACTTGGTCTGGTTAAGTGCCACTGCTGGTAAACATTTAACCGGTACTCCGAACAATGATGTTTTATTAATCTCTCCTCAGCAGATATTAAAATATCTAATTAATATAATAATATCAAGGAATATATCTATTAATAACAAATCGGAAATAACAAATATTTCGAACATTCACCGGCGCAAGTCAACATTCTCTTGATTTCGCTTATTCACGATTAAACATTAAGTTTAAAATGTTATTTATTTAATGATTTATTTTTTATTTATTTATATATTTTTTTAACGGGTAATTGTTTTTTTTCTTCCCCTTTAGGACATGGAAAGGAAAACCACTATGACCTCCCACGGTTAGCCGGACGGCAAGGGAACTCTATCCATCCCATTATCCACAGATGAAATTTTATGCCATTACAGTGATCGGTGCAAGCCGGATGGGGAATTGGCATAAACCTGCCATCGCTGGGATTTGAACCCGCTTCACCTCTTTGGCAAAATTTACACTGACCGAAATGAGGGAAGGAGTTGAAAGTTTTTTTTCAAATTTCAATACCATTATAATAAAAAATGCATTCTTATATAAATAAGGCAATCCTATAAAATTATTTTAAACTTGCTGATATTAAAGCTAGAAAAAGGTTCTTTACTTCCTTTCCTCATATTGATTGATCCAAATTTTGCATCAGTGAAAAAAAAAAACATTTCTAAAAGCTTCAAGCATCATGTTTCAAATTGCGTCAATAGTTTTACCGAGCAAAATATTTCTACTTTATTATCTTTAAGGAAATAAATATTGCGTAAACCATCTGGCATAATTAATTTTTCTCAGAAATTGGATGATAACAATTTCATATGGCTGGCTTATGGAGACAACGACATAATTTTGAGCTGTATAGGATATTCAAGGAGTCTATATCAACAAATATCTCTAAATAAGTCACTTAACCCCTTGAGGACGGGTGATTCAGAAAAGCATTCGTACAAAATCAGAATCAAGCTGTAATTAAATAAATAAACGGTAACTTAAATGTAGTCGTTGCTAATTTGACAGACTTACTTTGCTTTTACTTTAATTATTGTTAGTTTAATCATATATATATAATCAATGTTAATTCAAAGTATAACTAAATAGTTTTATTTTGAACAAAGTAATGGTGAATTAAATAAATCAAACAATTATAACTCCGCCCACAAATAAACTGCTAAAGAATTACTTTGATTACCAGTTTTATCTTTTTACCCTGGTTGATACGGTTTTATGCTGGCACGTATTTGTGACAGTCGGCGCGAAAGGGTTAAAGCTTGTGGGTCTCAGCTGTCGAATGGATCCCTCTTCCTTCACATTTAAGATCTTCAATTACAAACTAATAGGGACTATATTTTATTTTTATGACTGTCGTTGAACAACCGATCCAATTTTAGGGCTTTACGACTACTAATGTTCAACTCCGTAGCCTTGTCATTTTGTACCCAATCCAGAAGACAAGGGAACTCCTGGATCGAGTATTGGGAGAAATTTGTCCTCGTGGAGGCCTTTTTTGATGGAGCTAACCCGCATTTGCGTTACACGGAGAGGAAGAGCGCGAGAACCACCCACGGTTAGCCAGACGGCTAGGGGACTCTAACCCATGATCCGTCTACCACTAAGGATATTTCACTTCAGTACTGTGATTGGAGCAAGTCAGCCGTATGCGGAATTCGTATCGACTGGGATTCGAACCCGGTTTGCCACATTGGAAGGCGAACGCTCTATCCCTTGAGCCATTGTGACTCTAATGGGGACTACAGTTCAATAGTGGCCTAACATCAGGTGGCTAGACAGTGTGGAAGAGGATTCCAAAATCCTGAGCATTACTAACTGGAGAACAAACGCAAAGAAACGAGTAGAATGGATGAAGGTTCTAGAGAAGGCTCTGGCCCGCAGGGGGTTGTCATGCCAATGGAAGAAGAAGAAGATAAACTTCTTACTTGGTATTTTTTTGATGAACTGCAACCTGCTCTTCTTTTCAGAAACACAAGCCAGTTTGTTATTAAACATTTATTTGCATTATTTTAACACGTTCACGCCGGGGTGACCCACCGGTGGGTCACGCTAGATTGTCTCATCTTGGCAGAGCACCGGAGTAAATACTGGTAACAATAAATTTTATTTTTCAGTTTTTTTCCGGTAATAATAAAAATCCATAACAACCCATTGTTTTTAACGGATGCAATTTTTATATTGAATTGCTTCTTCGCCGTGATAAATTTCCTTACAGTGAATTGCTATTGTTGAGAACAGATTAACTCCTCCCGAAAATTATCTAGCATTGAAATAGCTCTTCTACCAGTATTTTCACTTTTCCCGGCGTGAACTTGTTAAATCATCATTTCTAAACTAAGAACAAAATATTTAAACCAAAAATTTTAGTACGATTTGAAACACCGAATCGAATTTTTTGCGAGTGGATAAGAAAAACGAATAAAAAAATATTCCAGCTTTCATTTTCAAACTGTGTCACGTGGTCATGATACGTGACATTGTCATTGCTTGTCGTCTACATATAATGCTGTGAAATGATCGAATGAAAATATAAGCAAACCAATTTATCAGAGGTTAAAGGGTGACGTTTTTGGTCTTTTTCTGTGTAGGTGTCGCTGTGTCGGGAAGGTGTCAAAGAAGGAACAAGAGACCTCCTCTTCTTTTTTCTTCTCCCACACAACCTCCCTATTCATGTTCTTCCAAGATTGGATAGGGGAGAGCTTTTCCTTCTTCTTTTCTTCCACTTCTATGCTTCTTCTTTCTTAGATATTGTTTCCTGAAAAGAAAATATTTAAGACAATATTGTTCTCGCTTGTCCAACAATGTGTGTACATATATATTTTTGAAATATCATGTTCAGAATTTTATTTTTCGTTCTTTTTTATTTGAAAATAAATTTTATCGAAAAAAAAAAAGAATAATAGATGCATTCACGAACAAAACTAAATATTATAATAACTTTAAATTGATCGTTTAAATTTTTAAGAATTTTGCTTGACATTTTATTATTATATCAAAAATTAATAAATCAAATTTTAATTTACTGTACATTGAGCAGGAAAAAAATACAAAACTTATTATTCTGAGCACTTTTTGATCCGATTCATATTCTGGTACTCAATCTTAACTGTTCGAGGGGGTGAGCTCAAATAAGTTAATTAATTAGTCCAAAACGATATATTAAAGTATGAAATTAGACATTAAAACGTATTTTCTCTGAAAAAACATACTTTTTTTTCTCGATGGATTCGAATTTTTGATCCTCAAAAGGCATAGGGAGTAGCCGCAAATCTATGAAATATGGTTCCTACAGTTTGGTCAAAACAGCGGTCCTGAGTTTTTACCCCTTTAATAATGATTTTACTTTTACGTATTTCGTCATATCTCGAGAACTTTTCCAGCGAAGTAAAAATAAATTTAAATACAGTTCAAAAAAAGTTCATTATTCTAAAGATAATTCAGTACAAAAATAACTTTTAATGAAAATTTATTACTTTTTATTATTGCATTTAATAATAACCGAAAAGATTTTGAATTTTCAGGTATGCAATTTTTAATACAATATCAAAAATGTAATTTTACACGACAAAATACAAATTTTGAGCGAAATGGGTCGAATAGTTCTGAAGAAATCGAATTTTAAAAAAGTCGTATATTTACAATTCAATTTATCTGAAACTATTCTACCGATTTCGCTTGAACTTTTGTTTTTGCCATTTAAATTACATGCTTTAAAATGATGTGAAAAATTGTGTATTTTATAAATCAAAATTTTTTCGATTATCATTAAATGAAAGAATAAAGAATACAAAATATATATTAAAAGCTCTTTTCTTCTTTTCGTTTTTTTGCATGGAATTATCTTGGGGCAAGCCATCTCCTCCTACATCAAAAAGCCTCCACAAGGTTTTTTATAAGTAGTACGCGCAAACTATTTAAAAAGTGAACCACTTGTGCGCATGAACCCAAAACCTTTCATAAAAGTAATTGAGAGAAATTCATCATATATATTTGAGAATTGAATCTGTAGTGGTTGACAAGTGAATAAAGCAAACCAATAATATTCATAAATAAAACACATTTTCAGTCATGTATTTGCTACCGCTTCTTATTTTAACTAGATTTTGTATTAAATGACTCATTCGGAAAGTGGATATCCTTCATAGTGGTCTGATCGGACTACCTATAAAAAACCGTGAGGAGGCTTTCAGTTATAGGAGGCGTTGGGCAAGCGCATTTATGATTGTACTGAAACATATTTTTCAATTCGCTTAAGCAATTCCCGAGATACGGGGAATTTATTTTTATTAATTTTTGATTTAATGATCTTCACGTTCTAGAACTTTGTAGTTTGTAGGGGTGACTTTCAGCCGGCCTAATATTTTATGAATATACTTTCAATTTCAAAAAATTATAGACACTGATTTCAATTCAATAATAGCATAATATAAGAACATAGCATATATATAAGAATATAGCATATATAAGACCGAAATCAAGAGAATGTCGACTTTCACTGGTAAATGTCCACAATCACATGGTCGCTTTCGCGAATGTCCGAAAAATTTGTTATATCAGATTTGATATTAATTTATTCCTTAATATTATATTTATTTATTATTTTAATATCTGCTAAGGACAGATTAGGAGAAACATTGCTGTCGGTTTAATGCATAGCGGGCAGTGGCACTGAACCTTAAAAAACAATGATGCAAGGCATACCGGGCAGTGGCACTGAACCTTAAAAAAACAATGAAGCAGGGCATACCGGGAAAATGTATACCGGGCTGTGGCACTTAATTAGACCTGTGGAAATCAACAACCATCGATTTCTGTAATTCACAGCAACGGATATTTTAATGTTGCGCAAGGACTACGGATAATAAAATTAAATATATGTGTTGTAACCTATTAACAGAATTCCTAAAACTAGAATCGAATAAAAGTCTATAAAATTTAAGATAATCCCATAAAACATGCATCACAACATTTTAAATCTTTCCAGATTGTCACCACTCTGGAAGATCACGGATCTTTGTTGTGGCAGTTGAAAGTTGACTCAGTAAAAACGCGTTTTAGCTACCACTCTTAAATTTTTGAAAAAAAGGACGTGTGCTTCTCTGAATAGTTCGCTTATTTACTGCACTCTGTTACAAGTTAAAAAAAAAAAAAAAAAAGAAACAACTATCCTTTTAGAGATAGCTTGTTTTCATCTAAGTGCACGCGAAATAGATGCCCAGCTCCCAGCGCGAACGAATATCAACGTCAGCAACTGTAGAAACGACGTTGCACAGCCTTCTTTTTGATTGTTTTCTTAAATCATGTGAAATGAGAAAAACAAAAATTATTAAATAATCAATTAACAAGTAATAAGAATTAATTAAAATTATATCTAAAAACCGAAACAAACCTGAGCCTTTTTTGTTCGCATTTAAGGAAACCGATAAAAGAATAATGAATATTGTTCCTTGCATTCTTGAAGACGATATTCTTTATATCGCATTTCATTTGTTAAGGACATGTCAGCAAAAGACGCGCCATTTTTAGTTGTCCAATCAAATCCGATGTTGTTGCAACGTCATATAGCTGTTTCTTTTTCAAGAACAAATGTTCTCCTTATTTATCAAAATATGTAGACAAGTCTTAGAATCCAGTAAAACTACGAACTTTTTTTAAAAAATTATTCTATGACGTATATCGTAAAAGATAACTCGAATTAAATTTCCGTTTGACGTGTTTAAAATTTAAAAGCTTTTAAATTATTTTTAACACTTTGAATACCAAGCTAATTTTACATGACTTGCCCGTCTGGCCAAACGGTAAAAAATTACAAACTAAATTTGCAAATATTAGACAGATTTTGCTACTTTTTAAAAGGTTTAGCGCGACATATATGAAAAAAAGTGGTGAATTTTATAAGCCTACGAATTGTTTAGAAATAGTGGTGGATAAAAATCTACTCAATTTAATTTATTAAACTAAGAATCACAATTAATAATCTACCACTTGAAAGTATTTATTCGCTGTCCGGAACAAGTTGGCATCTCTGTGTATATAAATAAAACTATTTTTGTGTGTTCTATATTGCATTTATTTCTACAAACCCTTTTAGTAACGATAATAATAATAAAAAAATTCAAAATTTTATAGAATTATGTGTTTCTAATAATTCACCAGTCACTGGCGAAACCCGTGGCACTGCGAACAAACTCAGTGCCGGTCACCGGTGATCCCCCGGTGACTGGCATTCAACGTGTTAAAGCATATTTGTATAATTTGGTAACAAAATAAAACGGACTTTTTAGTCGCGGATGATTACTTAAATCTTACACAGCAATGGTATTTTTTTAACTATAGCAGCAGAGTTGATCGTCATATTCTGCAACTCCTTGTATAAGTAGACGGCAGCATTGATAATAAAATGATTTCGAAATGAGTAAAACCACTGTAACTACCAAAATTTACTATCAGTTAGCACGTACAAATTTAAGCATAAAATTTTTCAAACTATCCGTTTTTAAAAAAATTAAAACGAAATTACAAAGCGTTTACAGTTCAAAAAGTGAACTCTCAATCGCTATTTACATTTTTCTGAATAATAACTGCCAACTTGGTCCACTCTGTAAGAAGTTTCCTTTTCCGATGGTATGAAAAATTATATTTTAACCCCTTAACGCTCAAATTTTTTGAAAAAAAAAACCGGCCGAAAAAAATAGCTTTTTTTTAATGTAAAAAAACACACTTTAGAACATTCTCTTTTCGTTTGCTGGACTATTTTGATCCGTGGTGTACTTTTGATCCACACTGCGCTTTTGTTCCATGGAAAAAGGATATTTTATTCTGGAATAAATAAGTAGTATAGCTTACAATCCTACGTAAATGATAAATATCAATAAATTGATTTTTTTTCTTAGCTTTCACATTGCTATTTTCAATTCTTGATTATATTTGAGTGTGAAAAATTATAGCAGCATAAAATACATCGCCCCTCGAATTATTTCGAGTATGAACAATCTGGCCAGCTTAGCGCGCTTGAATTCACTCGAGAGCACAAGTTAAGGGGTCAATGGTTAATTATCGGTTTAAAAAATATGATTGACAAAAGTTGCAGTTGATGCGTTATCTGCAAATAATTTATGTGTAGTTATCTTGCCCATAATTACACATAAATAATTCAGAAGTTCATACTTATAGTTAAGGTTTCCTTACGTTTTGGAAACGATGGTAAAAATACAGGTTTACCATTGACGAAATTTTTTTTTTAGTCGTAGCAAATTTTTACGCTTTAATATATGATTTTTTGTTTAGTATAAATTTGACTTAAAAATCTATGTTTTCCACACTTCTATATGTGAGTAATTAAAAAATTTAACCCCAAAATTACTTTGTTTCATTTCTTTTGTGTTGGAAAACAGGCTCCTCCACAGTCCTTGCAAAGGTTTAGTAGTGGTAGTAAAATTAAGGTTAATTCTAGATGATATTTCTGATTTTAATATACCACTTTATAGTTAAGTGTTTTAGAAGGTGGAATTTTCATGCCTGTATACTTTCTTTGGAAAACAATTTTTAGTGGTGATTACTCAGAAATTAAAATATCGATATTTATCGTTACCGCTCTTAAAAATTTTCAAGGGCGGTGGAAACCCTGCTTAAAGTTTGCAAAATTTTGAAAGATTTAGTTTTTGATTGTCTGCCACTCTAAAACTTGTTTTGCAAAAAGCGTAGTAGTTGTCAGCTCTGAAAATGGTCAGATTTCCTGAAAGTATTAATTTTTAATTCTCTACCATTGTGCGTATAAAACTTTTGACAGGAAGCAAAATCGACATGCGTGTATATATATATATATATATATATATATATATATATATATATATATATATATATATATATATATATATATATATATATATATATATATATATATATATATATATATATATATATATATATATATATATATATATATATATATATATATATATATATATATATATATATATATATATATATATATATATTAAATTTTTGGTAGGCATAGGTATTTTACTCGTACTGCAAACAAACTTGAAATAAATTAGTTTTACCACCAGTTTTTCTATCTGCAGACCACTCTCGGCCATGTCAGGGTTTAAGATTTTTGTACCGGGTTGGAAAAAAACACAACAACATTGATTTATTAAAAAAAAAAACATTGATTTTTTTAAGGTTGAAAAAAGAGACATTTTAAACTTATCTGTTTAGAAAAACAGGATAAAGCATACATTTATAACAACAATCTTCTTCTTATCAAAGTAACCTCAGTTGACCAGTGAGCTCGAAACATTCGAATAATCATTGATGGAGGGTCAATTGAACATCCTGAAAGAAGGCGGTTGCTCACTGGAAGGTCCACTTCGGAACCTCGCGATCAAGCCATTGTTGGACATTAACTCACCCTTGACCAGTGGTCATAGGTCAAATGCCCACCGAGACAGATGCGTCTCATAAGTATTCCCCAGTTCTCTAAATTGGTGGCAACATGGGGGTGGACTCGTCAAGTGGAGGGATGATCAAAATATTGAATTTCTTTATTTGAAGATTATATTTCATCTGGATTGGTGCTAAAATGTTGTTTGGCTTTAGTTGGTAACATTTATCAATATGAATACTGCCTCAAATACATTAAGTAATAAATTAATTATAAATTGTTGGGAAAACAAACAGTTATTTGTATAGTCACTTCGCCCATACCAAATATAATATATGAAAAGCCTATTACTAAAATCGTAGCTTCCTGTCGACGAAATTTCATGCAATGGAAAAAATAATTCTTATCAATATATAAATGAATTCCTTCATCCGCATATTCTTCATCCGCACTATTAGTACTGACATCTTTCCTTTTTGCAGAGTATTTCATTGAGTGGTTAACAATCGAAAACAAAAGTAGAAATGCCAACTCGCAACGATTTGTAAGAAAATATTTTATAAGTTCAATATATTTTTAGTTTAGTTTAGTTTTCCTTTTAACTAATTTTTTTCTCCATGTTCATAAGTGCAAAGTATAGTACGAAATGCAACTTTATTGTACTTATTTCGTGGTGACACTTCAAAAGAGTGGGAGCAATTATCCTTATTCAACAAGTTCTACGATTTAATTCACAACCATTTTATTAAAACTTTGGCTGAAAACGAAGCAGTTAGCATCACTGCAAAAGCTTTCAGAATTTTGATTCATTTTGCAAACATTATCATACTTGCCAACTCTTCCGGTTTTCCTAGAAGATTTAATGTTTATATTTATTGTGGTGGAAAAATTTAAAGAACCACATTTTATTCTTCTTTAAATATATATAAATACGATTATATAAAAATTATTTTGACTACCATTACAGTTGAATAATTTAAACATATAGATAATAGAATTGCTGATGGTGGCAACGCACCGTATAAGCTCTTCCAGAGGAGATAATATAATAAATATAATACATAACAATATAATAAATTTAGATAAATGATTAACGTAATCAATGATTAATCTAAAAATTCAGATTATTATTATAATTAATTAATATAATCAATTTAGATGAAGAAGCAGATAGCTCCTAGAGCTAGGCACTCAGTACCCTATTTTTTTATATTTTATTTTATAGTCAGTCATTGAACAGCCGACCCAATTTCAGGTTTACGACAGCTAATATTCAACTCCGTAGCCTTGTAATTTTGAACCAATCCAGAAGACAAGGGAAACTCCTGGATCAGTACCCTCCAGAGGTATGATTTGTTATGGGAACATGGAGGACTTTGTGACTAGACAGATTTAACATGCATTAGTCACCATTTACTACACGGGGAGTCTTCGGCTGGTGGGGATCAAACCCACAACCTCTTGGACATGGGGTCAATGCCCTACCAACCAGGCTATCCCGGCCCCTTGCGTACATTAAAAAAAAACATTCCCGCCAGTGTTAATGGGGATTAACCCTTTCGGGCCGACTGTCACAAATATGTGCCACCATAAAACTGTATCAATCAGGGTAAAAAGATAAAACTGGTAATCAAAGTAATTCTTTACCCGTTTATTTGTGGGCGGAGTTATAATTGTTTGATTTATTTAATTCACCATTACTTTGTTCAAAATAAAACTATTTAGTTATACTTTGAATTAACATTGATTATATATATGATCAATCTAACAATAATTAAAGTAAAAGCAAAGTAAGTCTGTCAAATAAGAAACGACTACATTTAAGTTACCGTTTTTTATTTAATTACAACTTGATTCTGATTTTGTACGAATGCTTTTTAGAATCAACCGTCCCCAAGGGGTTAAGGAAGTTAAGACTCCTTAACTTCGAAACAAACGCCATGATTGGAACAATATCATCAGCATTGCGCACAATACCGCTTTTGCGTACTAGACAAGTTGGTACCAATCGAACTAAATTTGGGTGAGTTAGAAACTACCGCTGAAGATCGAACCTCAGTTCTTCCCAATGAACTTTTAGCCACTGAGACATTGTGGCTCATAAACATTACGTATTTAATCACAATTTGAATTATATCCATTACATGCAATTTATATACACAATGATTTTATCTATCTGCATATCAATAATACTTTAAAATTGTTTGGGAACAAGGCATTCAAAGATTTTCCCAAATATACGGTTGCAATTTTTAATGTTTGGATTTGCAGCAGTTTAAAGATCTTTATTTTATATAAAATGAAGGAGGAAGTGGGCTAGAAAGAAAAATTTTCATAAATTTGCCAGAAAAACAAACAAATTGTTATTTCGAACATATCTAGTATTCCCACCCTGAATAATTTTCGATCTAATGATCGAATCTTCACGTTCCAGGTCTCTATCTTAATGGATTGAGGGGGTGTCCTAAATTATACTAACGAATTCGTGCAGTCGCTAATTTAAGTTACGAAAAGTCGTATGCTTAAAATTCGATTTCTCAGGAACTATTCAACCAATTTTCCGTCCGAATTTTGTATTTTGCCATGTAAAATTGCGTACTTTAAAATGAGGGGGGAAAAATATCATACCTTATCATTTTTTCAGCTATTTTTAAATAAAATAATAAATATTTTAATAAGTTAACTTTTGGATAAACGAATTTTACAATTGTGTGCAAAAAATTATTCAATTCGGTTAAAAATTTCTCATGAAATGGCAAAATTTCCAATAATTTCATGTGTCACAAAGCGTTATTTCATGCGACAGAGTCTTCGAAAAACGGCCTTGTAGAGTTTGTGACAGTCGGTCCTGTTTACCTGTTTCTTAACATCATATTCTATTGAATAAATTCTTAATAAATCGGAAAATTGTATTTCGAAACGTACTACAGATACAACCCCTATTTCAACCCAAAGTCAAAAATCAATGCCTTCCCCATAGATAGAAAAACCTTCTAATCCCAGTAATGACATATCAGAGTCAGTCTATATAAGCCAGGCTCAACCCCTTGTCTGTACTCAGAAAACCCCTTTACAAGGACTAAAGTCTAATTGTTACAAAGAGAGTAAACCGCCAGAGAAGATCATAGAGTGTAATGACTGACCAGTCGAATGACTACAACCCTTTTCGTCGGTCAATTGTCCACTCTCTGGTTACAAAGAGGAGGAATTCAATGGAGAGCAAGTGGTCACTTCGGGTGGTCAGCTCAGCGGAAGGGGTAGAGCAGATGCTGGAACGTAGTCCCCTTTCGGGCAATTAATCACTTGCAGATAGTGCGTCGATTTTTGTGAGGAAGTTAAGTTTCTATTTGTATAGTTTCAAATTACGTTTAATGTATTTATTTTTGGAATGTTTATTTATTTGATCGTTATTTTTGTTTTGAAAAGTAGCTTGATGTTAATGTATTTTTGCTGAGAAATATACTTTTACGTTTCAACAAATGCGTGGGAATGTTCTCAGAAACCAAAAGTGTGTGGGAATTCGTATTGAAATATCCAAACTTTACTTACACTTCGCTAACTCTTAGTGTTGTTACAAAATTTGACTCAAAAGCTTTCACAAAATGAAATTAATTTGTTTACCAACAACTACGGAGCTTCCATAGTTTCAAGAAATAATTTTCCAAGTGGTCGCAAAGATAATGCACGAATACTTCAATCGAATTAATTGAACTATGGAATTAATAGAATCAATAGAATTATATAATTAATAGAAATTTGATTTATTACTGCAAATAAATAACTTAAATCATCACCTCCTACATCAGAAACTTCTTCTTTATTTAACTTAACTGGGCCGCGGCCCCTATCCCATCCATCATGATTTTATCAGTACGTGTAGTAAAAGCATTTTGTGTTCAACAGACTGTGTGGTGGCTGATTTCACTATATCAGAAAGCCTCCACACGGTTTTTTATAAGTAGTCTGCGCAGACTATTTAAAAAGTGAACCAGCTGTGCGCAAGAACCCAAATTCTTCTTTTTAAGTAATTGAGAGAAATCCAAATCTCAAATATATATTTTTTCAAAGTATCTCAATTCTCAAATATATATATTTGAGCATTGAATTTGTGGTGGTTGACAAGTAAATAAGACAAACCAATCATATTCATAAATTAAACAAATTTTAAGAGATATGTTTGCTACCACTTTCTCAATTTTACTAGATTTTCTATTAAATATCTCTTTTGTGAATTGGTTTACCTTCATAGTGGTCTGATCGGACTACCCGTCAGAAACCGTGTGGAGGCTTTCAGCTATATTAAACGTATTTTTTAAGTTGCCAGTTATATCATATTCTATTTGTTTTAAAATTCTCTACCTTGTTTTTTTCCACCAGTGAAAAAAATATTTTATGCATATTGCAAATGATGAAAATTAAGTGTAGAGCATGCGAATAATTTTAAAATGAATTTATTCCTGGTACTTATTTATAATTCAAATATATTTTAATCATACGTTAGTTCTTTTGGTAGAGAAATTCTCACACGGTTATTAATATCAGATCGCCCCACTTTTTGTACCATAGAATATGTTTTAAATCAGTATTTAAAAAACCGTTAATGCTTGATGACTAAAAAACCACCCCCTATAATAGATATGGCATGAATACACGCGCCACAAGACTCCATAAATCCAAAAACAGAAACCTTTAATATATTCAAACAGCCCCCCATTTTTTCAGTTTTAAAATATATATAGCTTATAATCGTGCTGCCATAGCTTTTCTCAAAAAATTCCATACAAATCATCCCGTTTTCCATGTTCATAATGGGTTCTTTGTATGCTGCCAGAAGATATAAATAGTAGTTGCCAATCGTAGTAAAAAATATTTGAATAATGGGGTGGCAGGTGACCACATTTGACACCCCTCTTTATGTTCGAATCAATAATCCCTTCTCTTCCTCCGTATTACTACTTTTTTTCAGAACTAAAAATGAAATCATCATTCGTTTTTTACCTTTCATATGTGGGTTTATAATCCTCTATGAGTGATGTTAATCTGGTTTTTTGAGTTCTGCGGTACTTGTGGTCGGGTTGCTTTGTACCCCTTTTTAATGGACTGCCCCAGCTTTATTTAAAAATTATGAAATATCAGAAGCATATGTGTTTAATATCATTGAATATTTTATAATTTGGGGACAGTAGTTGAGTAAAAGTCATATTTTGAATTTTCCTCCAACTTGAAGAAAGTTTAATAACAGTGATATAAAATATGTTTAAAAAATATTTCTCTTTTTTGGCTTCATCAAAAAATATTGTTTAATTAGCTTCCGTCACAGGCATGATCTAAGATGGCAATGATAAAACTGGCCTATTGTTATAGTTTTGACTGCTATAGTTTTACCTGCTATTGTTATAGATTTAACTATTGATATAGCTATTTCGATGTTAACAAAGTTACTATATTACGTTCGGCCGAAAATTTAAAAGTGCTATCTCAAATCTTATTACGGTGGTGGGGAAAAGTTGCTAACTAAGTATAAAAAAATCATCTAATAACTTTGAACTGACACCTTAACTCTTGTAGCAATAGAGCAAAGAAGTTGCTAACTAAGATAATTAAGAAATATGAAAAATCTTGTAACTGAATGAACACAATAAATGTTATAGCAATAAAAAAATTTCAATTAAGATCATTTAGAAGTATGAAAACTTTTATTATTTTGAAGCTGTCGTCTAAATGATCTTCCGTCCTCTCAATGGATTGAAAGTTAAGAAAGTTTTACTAAAAATGAATGAAATAATGATTTTGTTAATCGGTTTAAAGTAGCTTTTACAGATTACCAAACACCTATACTCTTAATTTCTTTCTCAGAAAAATGATTTGGTTTGTTGAGAAAAAAGAGCTAATGGTCTTATATGTTTGAGCCACGGTGGGTCAAAGAATAGAGTGTTCGGCTGCTAATGAGGAGTGCCAGGTTCGAATCTCAGCGGTGGTTTGCTGATACGATTACTGCTCCTGGCTTGCACCAACCACAGTGCTGACGTAAAATATACTCAGTGATTGACTGATCATGGGTTAGAATCCCCTTGCAGATCGGCTGATTCTTAGAATTTTTCGTAGTTTTCCTCTGCATGTAATGCAAAGGCGGATAAATTCCACCAAAAAGTCCTCTATGATAGCTTGTTTGTACTAATGCTTGATCCGGAAGTTTCCTTGCCTTCTTGATTAGGTTCAAGATTTCTAGGCAACGGAGTTGAATATTGATAGACGTTAACTCAGAATTAGGTCGGGAGTTCAACGTTATAAAATAAAATAAAATGGTATTATGTAGAGCCGCGATGGCTAAAGGGATAGGCCGTTTGCCTCCCAATGACATGACTCAGGTTCGAATTCCAGCCGTGATAGGAATCCGATAGGAATTCAGCACCCTGCTTGCACTGAACACTGTGTTGGTGTAAGATATCCTCAATGGTAGACGGATCATAGGTTAAAATCCCCTTGCCGTCAGGCAAATTGTGAAAATTTTTGCAACTTTCGTGGTTTTATGTAACACGAATGCTAAGCAGTTCCATCAAAATATTTCAACCATTTTCATTTATAAAAATTTTCTGACGTCGAACTATCTAGGAGGAGTTTTGATTCGAATATCTTGGTTTATTGCTCACAGCACCGAACTTTTCAGAAAAAAGCCTAAAAGCGAATCCAGAAATTTTTTTAAAATTTATTTACAATCCCTAAATTTCTCCCCTTCTCAATTACCGAGAAGTTTGGATTATTTTCACTATAAAAAAAAAGAAAAAAAATCTATATTTACTTTTATTGTGTATTTCTTATAAATGAAAAAAAAAAGTCTTTTTTTTAAACTATAGCATAAAAAGTAGTTAACTAACTCTACATTTGAAGGAATCTAACTGCTCCGCTTTCTGGAAAAGATGTAATAAATTGGTAGCATATTAAATAGTAAAACTTGTAGAGTAAGTATAATTTCGCTTACTCTTTAAAAATGTCACCTTAAGGTACTTGCAATTAAGTTGTATTTCATATGATGTTTTGAATTTCTGATTATTAGTGGTGAAAAAAGAACTTAAAAGGAAAAATACTAAATTAAAAATAACTTAAATTTAATAACCACTAGAAAATACTTTTTTTCAATGCGGAGCAGTTTGCAAATTAATAAGCTTTAATTAATATTAAATTAAAAATACAAGCTTTACATTTGTATATTTAACTAAATCATTGTCGACTAATGTAAACAGTGGCGAGCAGAAATTCAGGGAGATTTGTATCAATATTTTTAATAACCGTGTTTCACGCATATTGTACTATAGTGAGTTAAACAAAAATATGTGAGTATGGCTAAACTCTTAATTAAACTTTAAACTTAAATTGTAGAAATGGATTTGTATTTTTCTGGCATAAAAGCAATTGAAATATTTTTTAACATTAATTCATTTAAATATGATAAATTAGGCTTCAAAAGGTATCATTCTGAAATTTCTAAAAATAATTCTGTAATTTTATATGTATCTCTTATAAGCCAGAAGTTTACAAAAAGTTGGAACATAATTCATTAAAAACAGCCTTTTAAAGGGATAAAAAAAAAAGGCAGAAATTTAGAAAGGTTAGTATCAGTATTTTCGAACTCTGTGTTTAACGCACAATACATTATAGTGAGTTTAAAAAAAATAAGTATGACTTTAAATTGCTAAATTTAAAATTTTTATTATTTGCAAGAAACTTTATAATTCAATTGTGGAAATGTTTTCGGGTAGACTATACTTGAGGGTGCCCCCGCCAAGTTGTGATCGCGATTGATCGCCAAGCTGGGCGATGTTGAAAACCAATCATGATTCTGATTGGTTTAGATTTTAATCGTGATTCTGATTAGTTTAGAATTTAGCGCTGTTTTTAAATGAATTTTTAAATGTAATTTCAGAGATCCGTTAGTTCTACTTTGGATACCGGCTGGTAAGGTTATTTTTGCTTCTGGAACTAAAAATGAATACTGTCAATAAGATAAATCTTAAGTTTCTGTACGATTTTAATATCAATGAAGAAAAAAACAGTGATTGACTGGTGTATGAATAAAGGTTTAATTAGTAATAGATATAAATGTCCTGTTTGTGGGTTACCACGGCGGTCCGGGCAAACAAGTATGGCGCCAAACATAAGTCGCCAATTTCGCCAAGGGGCACCCTCAAGTATATTTTTCCCATGTTTTCATATTTTTCTTGCATATTAGCGATTGAAATATTTTTTAACGTTCATTAAAATATATTTTTTTAAAGAATGGCTTCAAAAGATATTGTCCTGAAACCTGAAACTTTCAAAAATACTTCTGTAATTCTATGTCTTTACACCTGCAGTTTACAAAACGTTGATACGTAATTCATTAAAAAAAAAATTTTGGAGAGTAAGAAAAAAAAAAAAAAAAAAAAAAAAAAAAGTAGATGTGTAGAAAGATTTGCATCTGTATTTTCCTTCACTGTACTTTGCGCAAAATACATAAGAGTGAGTTTAAAAAATATGCATGACTTAAATTGTAAAATTAGAATACATACCGTAAGATTAGAACAAGATATTAATTATTATAAACTTTAAATTGAAAAAATTTTTGTATTTTCTGGCCTAAATTAGTCATTTAAATATAAGTTAACGTTAATTTCGGTAAAATTTAAAAAAAAATTAGCTTCAAAGGAATTACGGAATACCTGAAAATAGTTCTGAAACTTTATGTCCATCTCATACCTATAATTCACAAAAATCTCGTACATAATTCATTAAAACAACTTTTTCAGCAAAAAAGAAAACAAAAACTGCTTTTTTCTTCTTCTTCTTCTTATCACTGATAAACAAGCTTTTGTATCTTAGATTAGTTTTAGCACCCTTTGTAAGAAGTAATAAAATAAAGTAACCTTCTCAAAAGGTGAAACACTATATTTCATATCAAATAATTTATAATTGCAGTCACCCATTAAAGAAATAACAATAAATACATTTTTATTGATTAAAAGCATTTAAAATAACCCTTTGAGAAATTATTACTCTGAATGCAATTTATCAATATTATTAATGGTTAATAAATAATAATTAACATTAGAAGGAAGAAGAAATGCAATAAATTGCTTTTTAAAAGACTCCTCGATTCCTTTTAAGGTCAAAAATTTAATTACATTTTGACCTCCATAAATTTTAAAACACGGACATTTCAAAAATTTTTCACCTGCCTTGTCGGAATGCTCTTCATAAATCACAAAATTCTACAAATATTTTTTTAAATGCATCTTTTTATAACTTTTTGGTGTCGAGGTTAACAGGAAATGCAGAAAAGATATTGTTTACATATTGTAATCGGTTGGCGTTATATAGGTTTTTTTATTTCTGAAGTTATATTTGAATATGTTTTGATTTCCAAAAACAAGAATAATTTTCTAAATATTGAAAAATTTATAACAGGAACTGGATAATGTCGATTTTAATTTTCCCGTCTTACATAGGGCTCAAATAGGAAATGATGCCGCTGGCCAGGGGGCAGTTGTAGCATTTTTAACATCGGCCTCATTTTTTAAAAAATTTAAAATTTCAAACGATTAAAAAATTGCTGACGTTAATAATGAAAGGCATTTCCTTTACCCCGTTAAAGCAGAATTTCTATTCGAATTAACATATTTTTCACACTTTTTCTTTCATTATTTTGTATTTGTTTAGGTCAAAATAAGTGAAAGGTATTATGTTTAGCATTTAAATAATTTATGATTATGAAATACAGCTCGAAACACCAGTGTATCTTAGCAAAAGGTAAAATCTTCCAAAGACGGCTCATTTCTAAATAAACAAGTTTTATATTGTGCATTTAATTGCAGTTATTTAGATATAAGCGGAACAGTTATTCATCATTAATTTTTTTTTCCAATTCATAAAATTGGTTAATGATAAATTGTTGAATATGAATGGGAAAAAAATCAGACAACTTTTTTTTTCGGATTTTATATTTTAGTACAAATACAATTAAGATACTCTCAGAGATGCAAACTTGCTCCGGACAGCAAATAAATGTTTTAAATTGGTAGTTTATCAATTGTGAGTCTTGGTTTAATAAATTCAATTTAGTAGATTTTTATCCACCACTATTTCGAAATAATTCGTAGGTTTATATCATTCACCACTTTATAGTAATATGTCATGATCTTGTCAATCGAGTTCGATGTCATCTTCAAAAGACGGATTTAATCAGAGATGATGGCGATGTGTCACGGATTAGATGCGGTGAAGTCACTTTAAGGAAGAGTTTTTCGAAATGATGCCATGCGAAAACGCTGCCGATAACTGATGCTGATCATGCTCTACTGACGTTCTCTTCTCCCTTGCGATGCCGGTTATGCTGAATTGATGCTGATTATCCTGAACGTTACGAGGTGAGTGATACAGATTTTGATCTCGTCAGGTTCCTGAGTCGGGAGAGACAATACTGACAACTGGCCATTTTGATGTCTGGATTTTGAGCCCGCCATTTTGTTTTTTCAAGTCATGCCGTATCATAAAACAGCTCGTGGTGGAAAGGTCTCACTCTCCATTCGTAATTCACCGTCGCATTGCAAAGAATCCACGTCATTAGAAGAAATCATTGCTACCTGTGGGATATCAAAAAAATACTTTCCACCAGTTGAACACGAACATATTGACGATCTCGTAGAGTTTTACACTCAGTTTGATACAGAGGAGCTGATTGGTTTAGATAAATTACTTAGCAAACTGCTCATTCAAATAAGATCAAGTTACTCTGGAGACTATGAATACTCCTACTTCCTAAAACTGACAAATGCAGCTTATCACGTCAGGTGGAAGAGGAAAAACTTTCAAGCGGCAGAAAACAAGGAGATGAATAAAAACTCCACTCAACTCGAATCAATAATGACTGAAATTAATGCAAGCACTGAAGACATAAGGGCGCTTTTTCATTACACGACACGATAACGACAAAACGGATCCGATTGTCGGCGAACGACATAGGGTCAAGTAAAATACATGGTCAGCAACGGAGCGCTTTTTCACTCACCGATACGATAACGATTATGTCGTATCCGACAAGACGATATCGTTTGTCGGAATCAAACGTCGGTTAGGCAGGCAAATTTCTCCTCAAATCGTGGCGATTTTATTAGTTGTTGTGTATCTTTCCTGTTTTATCTCTCTTTTGATATCATTATTTTATTCTTTTAATCAATTTTAATATTTTATTAGATCATGTCAAATATAAAATTCGAAAATAAAAGTTTTATATAATTTATTCTCATGTCTGGTTATACATTTTTAATTTCATGAAGTTGCATTTTTTACATTATAATGAGGTTGAAAGACGTAAACAATCATAAAAGTTTCTTTGAAAATTTTTATAAATTCATTATATGCTTTAATGAAGGGATGGTATTTTTTATAATAGTAATCGTTTGATAAAAAGGCAAATAAAGACCCTTATGTATTTCAAACAGAACTCGATCTAACTACTGGTTTCCGCTTTATTGAATAATATAAAGTCTGTTCCCTGATTCAACTGAAAATTTTTTTTGAAACATGATAGAACAGCTTCATAAGATAAATTTGATAAATCTCATTTAAAAAATCATCTAAAAAGATTATTCTAAATGAAACAAATATTTTAATTCGATTTGAAAAAAAACGTTAATACTTTAAAACATTTAAAGAATTCAAGTAATGTTAAGTGATTACAGACATAATTTTAAGTGTAGATTGGCGGCACTTAAAAACCGCCAAATCTGTAGCTGCTGTGGCGTTAATTCGTAAGTACCATTTCGTGCACCCAAAAACGTTTCTGCACGGCTAGCTTTTTTCTTCTAAAATAAAGTAAGAAGTTTGAGACGACGATTATCATCCGGCATATTTAAAGTTTGCAGAAAAAAATCACAGCAGAACGCAAGCAACTGCTCACTTGTTGGGTCTTTGTGCCAACTAAATTAAATGAACGCCAATTTACGATACTACCAATAATTTTATCAAAAAAATAACATATTTTATTTCTTAAGCATTTTAGAACACAACAACATTTATTATGTATCTAACTCTGTTGCCAAAACGAATTCAAAACTAAAACTTATAATTTTTCAAAACACGTTCAAATAAATTATTTAAATTTTATGTTTCAACACACTCAAGCTCAAAACATTGAATGAACAAGAATTTCTACTTCTCGGACTAACGATATCGGACAAGTGAAAAAACAATTGCTTAAATGATCCGGCAACGACATTGTCGTTCACACATTTGTCGTCCGATTTTGTCGGTATCGTGTCGTGTAATGAAAAAGCGCCCTAACCATGGAAAATAAAGATGAAAACCTGAATACAACACCGAATACAGAAACAGACACGGACATCAATATTAACAATAGCACAGAACCACCTGCAAAGAAAAGAAAAAAGAAGAAGAAAAAGCAAAATGCAATCAAAACAATTGAAGATAATTCTACACTCATATCTGCAAACAGCTGTCCTTCTTCTAGCCAACATAATTCAACAGATGACGTCACTATCTTGCCGACAACAAAACCTAAGGAGGATACCGACAAAGTACGGGATCCGCCCAGCAAACCTGAAATAACACTACAAGCCAGATATATTAAGGTTTTGGTCCGGGGCCTGCCTGTGGACTTTGATACAGATGCCATCAATACAGAATTACAGAAAAACAGCATTGAAACCTTTAAAATTGTGCAGTTTAAGAAAAGAATGGGAGAGGCCTGTCGGCTCCTTCCACTTTTTCTCATAATCCTAACATCAACGGCGAATCACCAAAGAATATTCGAAGTCAACAACATACAGCAAATCCCGATCAAAATCGAACGATTTCGAGGAGGTCGAGGACCTATACAATGTTACAACTGCCAAAATTATGGACATACACAAAGCCACTGCAATGCACCTGCAAGGTGTGTAAAATGTGCTGAAAACCACAGGTCACATGAATGCAACAAAGACAGAACTACACCTCCAAAATGCTGTAATTGTTACAAAAGCCACACAGCCAACTATACTGGGTGCGAGACCCGTCCCAGCAGAAGGAGCCCTCGAACAATATCATATTCGACGCCTAAACTTGCTCATCGATTAGTGTCATTAATCAAAGAATTACAGGAATTGCTCAAAAATGAAGAAGTGCTCCGTCTTCTGCGGGGGATCATCGGGGAAACATCTCAATCCCAGTGAGTTCTACTTTTATTTTCAAGACTCTCAAGTTAAATTCACTGAACTTTTCACATCAGACTTTTACTTAAGTTAAATTAAATTACATTAAGAATTATTTTCTGATAATATAACCATTTTATGCATACATATATATCAACTTTACATGTTAAATTCTTTTGAAAATTCTATTGTATTTAATGAGCAATACTTCTCTGATAAAATATATTCACTGCATTTTCTCCAAATATGTTATTTCATCATGTATCAAGGTATGATTTATCTATATTCATCAATTATGCCTTTCATTTTTCAAAAATCAATTACTGTACATATCAAATCATGTTTTATCTTTATTTTTAATTTAAGTCTACAATCAATATTTCTAGTGTTAAGTCAATTTGTCATATTAAATTTCATTGTTTTATTATTTCACAAGCAAACGGCTTAATTTTTTTTATGGTTACCACAATGTATGTCACAATTAAATATGTGCTAGTTAAAATATAGAAATTTAATTAGTGAAATATGTATCAATTTATGTTATTATTTATTTATGTCAACTTATGTATATATATGTCAAATTATGTTTATATTTATATATATCAACTTAGATTCGATGAATCAGATATTCAAATGTTATATTTACTCAAGCAAAGTGCTTGTTTTTCTATTAGCTACCACATCGACTGCTAAATTCAAAATGTTATTACTATAAATTTTCTGTAAATTTCTAGATGTATGGGATAGGGGCCGCTAAGTGGCCCAGGTGCCCAATTTTTGTAAATAAAGTAAGTAATATGTCATGCTATACCATTTAAAAAGCAAGCAAAAATAGTAAAATATTTGCAAAATTTAGTTTGTAGTTATTTACCGTTCTTTTCATTATTTTGGCGTGTCCGGAGCAGTTGGCATCTCTGTACTCTAATAGATTTTTTTTGTAACTATTAGACAGCTTTTTTTTTTAAATAAAATATACCAAAATTTATTTTTGTTTGTAGCTTGAGCGCCAGAAAAAAAATATATAAAGGGGACACTAGTGTCCTATCTGCCTCTAAGGGTTAAAGCTTTTCTCAAAAAACGGTTACAAGGTTGATTTTTAAAATGAGGAAAAATATTAAAAAACAAGCATAAATTATCATGAAGCAATTTTCAGAATATTATAAAATATTCATAA
Source organism: Parasteatoda tepidariorum (assembly GCF_982258835.1). Classification (NCBI taxonomy): domain Eukaryota; kingdom Metazoa; phylum Arthropoda; class Arachnida; order Araneae; family Theridiidae; genus Parasteatoda; species Parasteatoda tepidariorum. The sequence continues at coordinate 9,850,515 of NC_141759.1, forward strand.
TGCCAATTACAAATTTATTAGAAAATAAGAGTAATAATAATAATAATAAAATGCACATGGAATCCATTTTTTACGGAAAAAGTGAAGGAGTTTCCTCATTTTCTGAATTGGGTTCAAAATTACGAGTTTTCTTAATTTCGCAGCCTCTTCAATATAAATATTAGTCATCGAGCTTGTATCAGACATCCAATAAGTGACACAGGCGACCAAATGAGATGACACAGGTTCGAATCCCTGATCGATATGAATTGGGCGTCCGGGTCACACCAACCACAGTGCTCTTGTGTATAATATACTCTGTGAAATGGGTTAGAATTCCTCTGCCGATAGACAAACCGTTTCATGTTTCGGGACTTTCTTCTCCATTTCAAGTTCGCTGCATCAAAACGTTCTCAACAATTCTCTTGTCTTCTGGGTTTGGTTTTAAAATTACAAAGCTATGGAGACGAGCATTGATAATCATAAATCCAAAAAATGGGACTACCCCTAAACTTCGGTTATAAAATAAAATAACACGTTTTTGCAGACTCTTATAGTAACGTGTGTTCATAAGTATAAAATTATTATTGTTATTATCATTATTATAATTAAATCTGTTCTAAAGTTGCTCGCTCCTCGCTTCCTTACTCTCAACTATAGTATGATTAAATGCATCTTTTGAAAATATTTACAATGCGTATTTTTAAATTTTTGACCTGATGTGAATTGTCAAGATATTTGACCGTTTCGACACTCTGAATATGTTTTAAACTTTGACCGTTTCATAACCAGCGTCATATTTAGCCAGCTTCTACATGAGGCCATGTGTGTACGAGTGCCGTATTTAGCCGGCATTCATGTGATGCCCTGTGAGTACGAGTGCCGTATTTAGCCAACTTCTACACGAGTACCTGTGTGTACTAGCGCCGTATCTAGCCAGAATCCATGTAATGCCCCGTGTGTACAAGCGCTGTATTCATTCAGTGTTAGCGCTATACAGGTTTAGTAATCGCCTCTATCTGCTTCAAACAGCCACTGGCAGAGATGCCAACTGCTCCGGACACGCCATAATAATTTAAAAAACAGTAAATAACTACAAGGTAAATTTGCAAATATTTGACTACTTTTGCTTGTTTTTTTAAAGGTATAGCATTACATAAGTACTAAAAAGTGGTGAATTATATAAGCCTACAAATTATTTAGAAATAGTGGTGAATAAAAATCTACTAAATTTAATTTATTAAATCAAGAATCACAATTAATAAACTACCACTTGAAAATATTTATTCGCTGTCCGGAGCAAAGTTGGCATCACTGCCACTGGCTATAATTACCAGAAATGCCTACCCGGAAACCATAGCTCACCACTGTATTTAAAGTGGTAGTTAAATATAGTAAGCGAAAGTTCTTAAAATGTCACCATCACTTAGGAACAATACTTCTCGCTTTTCGGAACTTTTATATACTATATGTTTTTATTATTAATAGACTGTGGTGATCAAAATCTTTTTAAATCAAGTGTTGAAGCAGAAATGTTGCTACCACTTTAAATATTTTGTAAAAATATTCCACTAAAAGCCGGAAAATTTTACTGATCTGTAAATACTTATATTGGATTAATATCGCAAAATTTTTACTTTGAATGCGCTATTTTGTGAGTCGAAGCCGTTCCTGTGTGTTGTATTAAAGCGTGAAGTGTTTTCTGGCTACAAAAATAAAATATTATATAAAAATTAATAATAAGTATAAATGTAAAAACCTCGCGGCGTAGTGCACCGCTTAGTGACGTCACTTCAGCGAAGCGGACAGTCTTAATAAAAATGGTATAGTTTACCTATCCTCCAAATGTAAGGTTTCGATCCGTCATTGCCAAGGAATATTGCGTTCGCCTTCCAATGAGGTGAACCGGGTTCGTATCCCAGCGATGACTGCTTGATACGAATTCCTCATCCAGCTTGCGCTGACCACTGTGCTGACGTAAAACATCCTTAGTGGTATACGAATCATGGGTTAGAAGTGTTGCAGCAGAGAAATGCTGATGTTTAGTATCCACTTTAATGTTTTTAAAAAAAATCCTGGCTAGGAATATATGATTAAATTGCATAAAAACTTTAGCTTGTAGAGAACAATCGATTACAGATTTAAAATCACCGATGCGAAATTATCAAAAATCTTTAAAAATTCTTATGCTTTTAAAATTCTCATTCATTAAAATTCTCATTTAAAAATAAATCTGTTCGTCAATATTATCATTCGTCTGCAAAGCTTACAGCATATTTCAATGTTTAAAAAAGGTGAGAAAAAGTTCAGTGAATATTACATGACTGACTAACACAGTAAGAACATAGTTTCTAACCTTTAAGGTTATCTACTCCATCTTAGATGTTACAATAATTAGGGTTGGAAGGGGGTGGATTGATAGCGAAGTTTAAGATGGGTTAAAGTTTAATTTGTAAATTAGGAAGTCTAAGTTTGAAAACATGAGAAAAATAGGGAATGAAGGAGATCTATCCCTTTGCGGTCGTAGTAAGTTTATACATGGGTGTCATGCTGGTCGGAATTAATATTTGGTGAACGAACAGTAATACATAATATGCAGGATTATGAAGGAGAAATAAAATTTATTAATTCTTTTTTAACCCCTTTTCAGAAAAGCATTCGTACAAAATCAGAATCACGTTGTAATTAAATAAAAAAACGGTAACTTAAGTGTAGGCGTTGCTAATTTGACAGACCTACTTTGCTTTTACTTTAATTATTGTTAGTTTAATCATATATATAATCAATGTTAATTCAAAGTACAACTAAATAGTTTTATTTTGAACAAAGTAATGGTGAATTAAATAAATCAAACAATTATAACTCCTCCCACAAATAAACTGCTAAAGAATTACTTTGATTACCAGTTTTATTTTTTTACCCTGGTTGATGCTGTTTTATGCTGGCACGTATTTGTGATAGTCGGCGCGAAAGGGTTAAACTTAATATGTATCATAATAATGTGTTTTAATTTTAGGTAGAAGTTATATTTTTTCCGTAGTGGTATCTTTCAAAAATGTCTCCAATATGAAGACCTGGTCTTCGAGAACATGCGTCGCAAAATAATTAGTTTGGCGTCTTCAGCCTTTAATTTTTCTGTTTGAGGATACAGAATACTTTTTACTCCTTTACATTTTCACAGTGCCGCCATATATGTAGTTTACCATAAAGCTGCGGCTAACATCTTTGCTGTGATGGCTGAGAGCAGACATACGACTGGAACGGTAAAAAAGCGTTGATGGCTGAGAATAGACAAACGACCGCAAAGGGTTTTACACTTGAAACCGGTACAAGAAAGAGGAATAAAAAATTAAATACATTAATTTAAAACAATAATAACCTTTGGTTAAAATATATTTTTATATACATTCATTTTTTCTACTGGTAGATTCAAAATTCTAATGTTTAATTCACATTAGAATTGAATGTAATATGATAATAACAACGAAATTCAACTTTTCCATTTTCATTTACCTTACTATATCTGTTTTTACACAAGTACTCAAATAAATGCAACAAAAATTTGTTTCCTAGCGAAATGTAAACACACTTAAAAAATATTAGATTCATGATCAATATCAAGAACTCAGATATTATATACTAGATATTATTACTAAATTCAACCTGAAATACAAAGATAAAGAGCTAACTGTGTACTCTCTTCTCTTGCATGAAATATTTATATTTTTCCTCAAAAATAACCAACATTTTGAAATATGTAAAACGTGATATTGATTATCAGAGTTAACTGGGCCCTTAGAAATAACCAAGGTAAATTTACGTTAAAAGTACAATAATTGGAATTTCCTTTTTATGGCACCATTTTAATATATATCTGTAGATTTCACATGTACAAATATACCTTGAAATTGGAATTTTTGTTTTTAGAATACCATTTTTACATCTACCTGCATTTTCAACATATACATTTTTAACATAACATACATTCTTTTTTGTCTTACTTTTAGCTCTGCAGATGTTTCAAAAACAGGGATCAAATACTTTGGATTCTTGTATTCAATTCAACTTTGTCTGGGACTCGTCCATAAAAAGGTCGCAGTTTTTGCCCTGCAAATTATCTACGCAAATCAACACTTGCCGATTGATATGTAATTAATTATTTCGGGACGCAGGCTTTTGCCACCCAGCAATATAAAATATACTTAAATGCTCTATTCGGGGATATAAAGGAAACAAACTATTGAATTGCATTCTTTTTATTGAAATTTCGAGTTAGTTTAATCAGTGGTGCTCTTTATTTTGACACGACGAGAATACACGTCATTCGCACTATTATAGGAATTTGGTCAGACGTGCATTCACGTCAAACGGGAATAATGGGTAAAATAAGGAAGGTTCGTTACTTTTATAAATATTTTTTTAATTTTTCAGCCCGTGGAAACCCAGATTACAGAAAACACTTTCATTTTCTTAAAAAGAATAAATGCATTGGATTTTCTGTAAATATCTTCTTGGAAAGGTTTCTGAGAAAATGGATCCTAAAGTTGATAAAGGCTATATACATGTATGGTCATACATGATGTAAGCGCTTGCACGTAACCCAAATACAAGCCACTCGCCATTGCCAAAAATATCATACATATCACGCATACCATGGGTTGCCGGCACTTGTAATGATCATATGATACACACTAGTGTATTTTTTGAAATCAGTGCAATTTAAATTATATTTTAAGCACTGGTCATCACAAGCTGGTTATTGGCTTATTGAGAATAAACAACAATGCTTAACAAGTTGGTTATTGAGTTATAGAGAACTAGCAACAATGCTTAACAAACTGGTTATTGTCTTATTGAGAATAAACTACAATGCTTAACAAGTTGGTTATTGAGTAACAGAGAACTAACAACAATTCTTAACAAACTGGTTGTCTTATTGAGAATAAACAACAATGCTTAATAAGTTGGTTAGTGAGTTATAGAGAACTAACAACAATGGTTAACAAACTGGTTATTGTCTTATTGAGAATAAACAACAATGCTTAACAATCTGGTTATTGACTTATGGAGAACGGTCAACATTGTTTAACAAGTTGGTTATTGAGTTATAGAGAACTAACAACAATGCTTAACAAACTGGTTATTGTCTTATTGAGAATAAACAACAATGCTTAACAATCTGGTTATTGACTTATGGAGAACGGGACAACATTGCTTATTATAGAGAGCAAGCAACAATACTTAAAAGCCTATTTTGAAGAAACAGGATATAGCAACTATACCACAAATATGAATCTTGAGTTCCACGAATTTCCCACATAATGGAAACAAATAAATAAAAATTTACCCTGCTCTATTAACGATGTGGTTCGCTTTGATTGATTACATACCTTTTAAAGGAAAAAGCAACAAAACAAAACTAAGGCATCCAAAAAGAAAAGAAAAAATACCAATCAATTGAGGCAAAGATTTGAACATTGAAATTATCTCAGCACACAATTATTAGCCAAGTAACCACCTTGTAATCTTTCTTCTTTTCTCATAACAGTAGGAAACGCCCCTTAATATCGTTCTTTCAATCTCCTGCTGCCATTCCAAGATTCACAAAAAACAGTAGTCGGCAATCTGCGTTTATTTAAAGGATAGTAGGATAACTGTAATTGGACGGATAGAAATTATAGATCCAATCAGTCGTAATGTCTTTGCTTTCTTTTAACTCTTGTTTTAATTTGTGGGTTTTATATTTTTTTAATAACTTTTCTTATCTATCTACTCAATATTACCACTGCTGTCATCAATTTGGCGCCATCATCATCAGGTTGCTCGACTGCGTAAATTCATTATTGAATTAAAATAATCACTTAATGGGTTTTTAATCATTAATTAAAAGGCGGTAAATTATCGACATTAATCGTTTTCTTTCGCTTTATCGAATGTGGGCATGCGTCGAATTTTGATTAGGAAAAATAAACTGGCAATTTCTAGAATTTTCAGAACCTAATACGAGAAATAAATTTTAACTTATAGAAAGTGTTACGACAGGGCCACTGGTAATAAATCCATAATTATAAACCGTTTACAGTTTAGTTGATTGACTAAATTAATAACACACTTTTGTAACTGATGCATATAAATCTATACTGATGAATTTATGAATTTGCGTATGATTAGATTTATGTCATTTAGCACCATATGCATCTGTAAGATTTACGTTTTTTTTTTTTTCACTTTTAACAGAACAATTTTTTATTAAAGAGTTTATTCTATTAGTGCTCTATTGTCAAATGAATGTTTTTAACTTTAAAAACATGACAAGGTCAAAACAGCCATCTTGTACAAGAGCTCCCAATCCGTAGTGTTCGGCTTTCCGTTGAAATAACAATCAAGAGAGCATGCAGATATTTTTAAATTTAAACCAGCTATTAAAAATATCAAAACAAACGTTTTAGATCATTTATATGTCAGAAATATTCTATTGTCGCAAAATTATACTGCCATTTTAAACTAAATATTGCAATATCAATATTGTTTTCACTTTATCATAGGAAAATTTTCGGCTTAAAGCCCGAGAAGCTGACAGGTTACACTGTAAAAAAAAAACTATGTAAATCTTTAAGTAGTATTTGGAGCAAAGTTTCCCATTGTCTTAAAGTTTTGTTAAAGGAAAGATAATTTAATTTTAGTTACACCATAAATTGTGAAGTATGATCGAGAAATACTTCCATGGTGCAACTGACTGCACCAAAATTTGATAAAAGACGCAAAACTTTGGTAGGGACTGTAAACAGAATATTTATTTACACCGCTGTTTTCTTAACAACTCGGTCTCGGTGCATCATGACGACTAATGCTTGTTGTTATCAACTTATTTAGGTACATAAATGTTAGATGTGCATCAATTAAAGTTCATTTCCTTTATGTTGCCTTTTTAAATTTGGTTGGCGGTATAAAATGGTTAGAGTTATGTCATAAAATAACCTACTTACGGTAAATAGCCTGATTTTGGGCACTTTAAAAATACTTAACAATGGGGCAACCTGCCTCTGCTTTTAATAAAAAAAAGAAAAAAGAAAGAAAGAAAAAATAATTTAAAATTTGTAAATAAAAACAACTTTCTTAAAAACACCGATTTTTTGGTGCAGCCTTTTACTTACATTTATAGCTGGCGAAAATATCAAATATAGTAAAATTGAGCTCCTTTTTATGAGGCCAGCAAATGATTACCAATTTCGTGTACAACGTCGTTCGAAATTTTTAAGAGTGTAGTTGTGCTGTCATCGAGAGATTTTAAATTGATGGAGTAAAATAATCATTAAAGTAAGGCCCAATCAGAATTTCTTACAAAAAAAATAAATTTTTTTAAGGGAAAAAATGCAGAGAATTTCTTCATATTTATGTAAAAGCTAAAATTTTTATAAAGGTACTTCGAAAATTCTACAAAATATAAAAATAAGACTTTTTGAGCTTGGAGTAAGGGGCCTGCAAAAACTTTATTTCGACTTGCTTATGGGATTAACTGCTTAACTAATAGATCTTACTTGCGTATTATGAAATTATTTATTGCACATGAAAAATGAAACAATTTTTATTTTATTTTATTCATACTGCTACTAGCAAAACAATAATATAAATATGGAACAGTTTCTGAAAATTAAGTCATTTCAACAACACTTAAAAGCATTACTGTATTAATAGATCTTAATAAATATAATTGTAATGATTAAATTGCCATGAAAAATATAATAATATTTATTTTACTTCAGATTATTTTAAAATTTTTAAAACCAAGAAGACTAAAGAATAACTAAAACATGAATATTGTTAGCATTAATATACTTTTTTTAACAATATAACAGAATGGGAATCATCCCCTCCGCAGAGGATCAAAATTGGGACGGCATGTCTTCAGATCATCCTCAGGGATGTTTCCTAGAGCATCGCTAATAGCCCATAGTGTAGCTCTAGTGTGACGTAAATAAACTGCACTACAATCTAACGACATAACAAGTCAGAAGCTATGTAAGCTGGAAGCTAAGTGGGGCTAAACTTTAGCTAATAGAAACTAATAGCAAACCTTATTTTATTGGCACACCTTAAAAATGCAAGATAGGCGTTTTTTATGATTAAAAAAAAGAGCATTATTTTCACTGTTTTGAAAATAAAAATAACTATTTTATTTTAATATAATATTTAATATTAAAATTTCAAGTTTATTTTTTAAAAAACAATAAAAAATTAGTACAAAATACATTCTTTAAGAAACAAAATGAAACCATGGGAACAACTCCTCGCCAACAAATGTAATTAAAAATCTAACCCAAGAAACTAATCATTTTCTGTCACGTCATGTTTATTTATATTATCGGCGTAAAAAATGTTTAGAAAAGTTAAAACCACGCAATCTTAACAACCTTCTTTTAACACATTACATTACATAATTCTCAACAGATGGTAAGCAGGTATGATACATTAAAAAAAGAAAAAGAAAAAAACGAAAGAATTCCACCGCGTTCCCCATCTGCTTCTCTCATTCAATTTGACGACAAAAGAAGAGAAGCTCTTAATTTTCTTAATAGGCAACTTTCTCGGCAACAATTCGTCTTGGAAGAAAACAGCACACAATCTCTGAAGTTAATTCAAGGTTGTACTAAAGCCTATTTAGGAAGTGATGATAAATATGAACTAAAGAAGAAAAAAAAATGAGAGAGTTGTTATAAGATAATGTATTATGTAAACAATTGTTTTGGCTTTTCATTTTTAGTGACTCAAGAAAATAAATATGTAAAGGAAATGGAATGGTGTGTTGCGCATTTTAAGCGTAAATACATTGAAAGATAATTGATTTTGACGTTAGAAAGTTTGTAACTTCCGTTAAAACTACCCAAATGTATTTCCAGTTACTTCATTAAAAATATATAAGGAATGGCTTACTATAATACGATGTAAAAATAGATTTTACAATATAAAAATGTACGTCCTATTTAGTTTTTGTTAAAAAGATGGACAAAATAACTAAAATAAAATGAAATCATCGGAAAAAATCCTATCAAATAAAGTCTTGAAAAAAAAGGGGGGAAACAAAATCGTGAATAATCGTAATTCCCGATACGATTTTTAAAAAAAATAATTTGTAATGTTAAGGAGCGAAGTCTGATATGAAAGAAAAAATGTTTCAAAATTGAAGAGAGAAATCGATTAAAAGAACGATATGAACTTTTTTTTCTTCTTTCGTTTCACTATTAAAAGCATAACATGCACTTAGAAAAAAAAGAAGAAGAAAAACCAAGCAGTAAAAAGAACTTGAAAAATACTCCCATTAATTTTGAACTAATTAAATAACTATTTTTTGAATTAATTTTTGAATATAAGAGAAAAAGCGTTTCAAAATTGAAAAGCGAAATCGATTCAAAAGTTTCTAAATAATAAACATTTTTGAAAAAATGATCATTTCAGAATTTTTTTAATTACTATTAAATAGAAACATGAACTTAGAAAAAAAAATGTGAGAAAAAAGAACTTGAAAGTAGAGTCGCATTAGTTCAAAAGTTCCTTAATAATAAACATTTTTAAAAAAATGATCATTTCAGAATTTATTTAATTACTATATGACCTCTTTTTTTTCCTTCTGGTTCATTATTAAAATAGTAACACGCATTAAAAAAATAATCATTAGGAAGAAAAGAACTTTAAAATAGAGTCCCATTAATTTAGAACTGAGTTCAGCGTAATTATTATTCAAACTTAAGCGTGATTTTTAAAACAATTCTCAATATACAAGGGATATTCATAGTTTACGCAGAGAACTTATGTATTTTTTCCTATTTAACCAAATGATTAAGACTATTTTTAGAAGCTCAAAAATATGGTCAAAATTCTAATTAATACACTTATCGTTTTGAGTAATCCTTATAATAGTATAGAAAAAATAATTTTAATACTAGCGAATTTTTTAGAAGAAATTGCAGTAAAGTGATACAGACTTTTTTGTGAATAGCTAACTTTGTAACAAAATTAACTGTTAATTGATTAATTAAGCTTGTATCAATATTAATGTATGGAAATATAAGATTTTGAAAATTCGTTCTCAGAAACTTTAATTTATCTTTTAATTTATCTCAATTTTATTTATATATATATATATATATATATATATATATATATATATATATATATATATATATATATATATATATATATATATATATATATATATATATATATATATATATATATATGCATGTTTTACTCACACAAGCAACTGACTTCAGTTAAAAGTTATAAATAAAATAGTAAATAAAATAGCACGGTAAAACATAACTAAGTAATGTTTAAAAAAGTAAATACAAAAATATATAATAACTTTAAATACTTATCATAACTTAGAAGTAAATAAAATAAGGCAGATGAAAAAAAAATACTATACTTAACTATAATTGGTATAATAGTTCTTAAATAAGATATTATGGGCCAAATCATTATCATGCATAGACCTAGGGAAAAATATAAATAATCAGTGCAAGTTATACAAAATATCTCATTAGCAATTCGAATTTTGAAATAGCTTTAACATAATAATCAACCCGTCTCCCCCGGCAGTTATTCAAGTATATAATATTTTCGACCTTAGTTTAACCTTTATACGTTCATACTCACAATTTTTTCTCCCCTTTTCTTATTTTTTTCCCAAACAAATCGTTCCTCAAGCTCTTTTCGAAAGGGTATGTTTACAACTATAGCTTCAGAAGTAGTTTCAACGGCGTTTCAAAATACTATATCATCCAGACACACAGGAAGAGAGATACTCATATTTACAGCAAAATAAGCTCTCTCACTTTGCGGTATAAATATGGGTAATCTAGGGTTTCGTTTTGGGGGAAGGGGGGCAAAAATAATGTAACCCTTCGGTGTTGAGGAGGGGAATCAAGGTCAACATATTTTGTGAACTTGTACTTGCTAGAAGAAGAAAAAAAGAAGAAGAAAAGCGAAGAAAAATGTATTTTAAAAAAAATGGTATTTTTTCTCTTCTTTTTTGGAAAAGCAAGACATTTATTAGGGAACTCGGTGTTTTTGCCATCTTGACGACTTTCACTCTTTCCAAGAAGTGTTATAATGATATAACAGTTGAATAACAACAGCAGATAAAATATTTTATTTTATAATCGTCGTTAAACAGCTGACCCAAATTTTGAGTTTACGACTACTAACGTTCAATTCCATAGCCTTGTAATTTTGAATCCAAGCCAGAAAGTATGGAAACTCCTGGCCTAAGTGGAGGATGATGAAACTAACTTTTTTTGATGGAACTAATCTGTATTTGCATTACATGGAGAGGGAAATCACGAAAACCTCCCATGGTTAGTCGGTAAGGGTGGAGATTTCGGTATCCTGACCTGTAGTAGAATAATCGCCAAGTCTTGGAAACTTCCGGGTAGTGGTCCGCGAGAAACTAGAAAAAAACAAACACAAAAAGGCTAGTTGGAGTAAGTGCAGCATTGGAGTAAGCATTTAAATATAAAAAAATGGACCACAAAAACTTTTCCTAATCTCAAAACTGTAGCTTTTCTCCTTATTGACGTTTTGCACCGTCTTCAGAATAAACAGAGAATTCTTTCTTTAAATAGTCATAATGAGTAACTTTTGCAAACACACAGTAACTGTGAAAACAGCATATTATTCTCATACAAACAATATGTCATGCAAAGACGGAGAATTCGAAAAACACACTGCTAACAATTAAATTAATATATCGACCGACTTGATTCTGTCCGTTGAGCACAATTTAATGTTGTTATTAATATACAACGATTAATTGAAGCGTTTTTCTTGGGCGTTTTTTTTTCTGACCCGAAAATTACATTGGCTGAAGTTTATTGGCACCGTTTCTACTTCAGAGCAACTGTGAAGTGTCAAAATTTTCTTTTACGCCTCAGGAGTGAGGAGCAGAAAAAAAACTAACCTTTTTTTTTGTTCTCTAGAAACTCTTATTTCTTTTCAAAATAAGCCATATTTCTGGATATTCAGGGACAGAATTACTCGCCGAGGAAGAAGAAAAAAAACGGTTATGTTGTGCAATCATTTAACCCAGGTCTCCCCGGAGCAAAGAAAACCTCATTTGCCCGCCAGTTGTATATCTCTGCGGTTTTTACCCTTGCCGGACATTTCTCTGGGGAGGAACTTCCAGAGCTTAACTTTGAGATCTTAAAAGATCTCGTGGGACCATAAAGGACGTGTCCGGCAGGTTGGTTCAAGACCCTGCAATACAAGGGGCTTTATTCTTCTTTTTCCAGGAATATTCCACATGGGATTTCTTTGGGTCGTTGGATTCCGAGGTAGCAGCAAAAGCCACTTGATTAAGAGCAAAGGATGTTGATTGCAAAAGATGACCCGCAGAAGTCTTGGAGGGAAAAGTGTAATTGCGAGGTGCCACAAAACCTGGATATTCCTGGATTATGGGAATATGAAAATGTTTTTATTTTTATTTTATTTCAAAGATGTTTTTAATAGTTTATGGGTGTATTTAAATAATGTCTAACATGTTGATAATAGAAAATTCGCTGTTTGCTGTTTTAAAATCCAGTTTCGCATGGACTGTTAACCCCATTATTGATTATAACTAACCCCGCTCACGTTGCGCAAAACTACTCTTACTACTGTTAATTCTTCCGGAATATTCGGAAAACTTGACTTTTATATTTAAAGTGATAGCAATACTTTCCTATTTCATTCCTGGATTTATAAATTTAATTTAAAATTATTTTAACTATTGCACAAATGTGAACAAAAACTAAACACATTTATAGATACATAATACCTAAGTACGTACCTGTCAACTTGTATGGCCTATTAAAAAGATTTAAGTGGTTATAAAACAGAAATTAAATTTGGAAAAATGTCTTATAAATTATATTACTTAAATATTTAAGAGCAAATCTAAGCTGAACGCTATTAAATAATATCTGGAAACCTAGGCCGTTGTTGGCTTTTTCTCATTCATCTTTAACTTAATCTTTGTGGTGTTTCGATTAGGTGGTGCAATGCAAATGAAGCGAAGGAGTATTCATGTGGATAAATGAACATTGAGTTCTGACTGTGTAGTTATATGCAGTAGGGTGATAAAACCATAATGTAAATAATATGACGCATACAACTTGAGCTAAGCTGATAGGGTGAGGTTACGTATATGTTATTGATGCCGGGAATATGATGCATCGCTGCAATAGAATGCTACTATTGGTCTGATGGTCAGTTCTGTTATCTACCCAGCTGTAACTGAGCACAGTTGTTCCCAAGGAATGTCACAACGTCGCAAGCGTTGTGACACGTTGAGACGCATGCTTCACTTATTAGTGTTCACAGCAAAACGGCCCTTACTTAAAAAACAACCCGTTTGTTTAAAAAAATACATTCTGAACGCATAATTTCAGATCATAGTAATATATTTTTTCTTGTTCTGAAAAAAAGTTTATGATTGTAAATCAAATGATTTTAACGAAATGGTGGTGTTTTTTTCTCTTTTTTTTTCAAATAAGACTATTTTTTAATTAAATTTTACAATTATATTTTAATTGAAAAAGGGATCTAACTACTAGTCAACCATAAGTTCGGGATGTTAGAATGAAAATAGTGTGAAGCAATGCATGTGCACGGATCCGGAATCTTTAGTTCTCCCGGATGGCCATAAGTCAAATATATCGCATCTCTTCCCCAGGCTTGTTCTATAAAAGATCTCTTTTCTGTTCTTTGTTTGAGTACACGATGATAGGATGATGGTTGGAGTGTCACAACCCTTTTGCTGAATTGCACCCTCCCCCCAACTCCCAATAATCTCTGTGGAAATAGGTGGCCGTATAAACACAAAAGGAAAAGAGGGAGAAAAGCTGAAAGCCTGTATGGTGTCAACCACATTACGAGTATGGTGGCTTATCACTTTTTATCCAGTGGTCTGCTGTCCCTCCATTCAGGGTTGTATCACCCGATACCTCCCCCACAAAAGGGAACTGCAAGCTAATAATATTTTCTGTTGTCTCTCACTGAATTATAATGTGGAATGGACTGTTTGAGATAACCTATAGTATTTTCTGTTTTGAGTTTTGCATATCTGAAATGGCAGTGTGAGGGGAAAAAAGACTTCTACTTCTACTCAAAGCTTTACTCGGAATTATATATAATGATAATTCTATGTAATATTGAGTGAGAAGTGATTCCATTTTCATCAAAAAGATGAAAACTGGTATCACAATTGTTAAAATAGTTGTTTTATAGCTCATTTCAAACATGCCTGAAATCTAGAGATTTGTGCTTTTTATTGATCACCTAGTTTTATTAATTTATTTTTATTTATGTATTCATTATATTTTATTCACTTATTTATTGCTCGTATCATCCTTGCAAATTGTAAATTCAGTATTTAAGAAGCTATTTTGCCCCTGATAAGTTTTTTTTCTAATAATGTTACGTTAAAATATATTTATATAGGATTGAGTTTGATTTATGGAAACGAATTCACATTAAGGCTCATAACCTAAAATTGATTAGACTTTTAAGACTATTTTATCATTATTATTTGATTATGATTAGAACTACAATGAATTATTATTGCTATTTTCAAAACAATACCTGCTGTGAAGAATTGATTATAAATCTTTTGACCATAAATTCTTGGGCTTGTGATCTGCCCAAGTATATATATATATATATATATATATATATATATATATATATATATATATATATATATATATATATATATATATATATATATATATATATATATATATATATATATATATATATATATATATATATATATATATATATATATATATATATATATATATATATATATATATATATATATATATATATATATATGTATATATATAAAAACATGTTTTTTTGGAATTTTTTTTTAAATGAAAGCTAAAAGTCCACATTTTTCAATGGTATAATAAAAATTAACAATATCTAACCCCTTTGTGCCCGTACATCGCGTCAAACTTCACAAAAAATTAATACAATTTTCCATGATTGTTTAGAGTGTAGTTGTACATAGTTGCAAAACATATTAATTAAAAACAATTGAAGTACATAAAAGTAGAGATTTTAAGCTTCAAAATGAGCTAAAGCAGAAGCATTTTTGATCATTTTTAAAGAAGTTATGACACTTTGAATTTTGCCATTTTTTTATAAGTTTCTAGGTGTACTGATACTTTTGAGCGATACTGTATATATACTTTGAAATCATCACAAACCATGGCTTTTTTTTTATTATTTATTTTCCTTTGCAGCACAGCTTGGAAACACAGCATTAATGTAAAATATCTTAAATTTCAGTACTTATTCACATATTTTTGATAATTAAAAAAAACAACAGTAAAATTTTGTGTGATTAAATTCTCTTATTAAAATACAAAAAAAAGAAGGAAAAGAAATAAATAAAAATATGAAATCAGTTTCGTCTCTATCCGCTAAACCATTCCTATTCATTCTCCCATTGTGCAATAAAAGCATAAATCCCTAGTAGTCAATAAGTAGTGAAATCATATCTCCCAAAATGAGGGCCCCTTGACCTACTTTAAGAGATTGACCTCCAAGGGCACCGGGGCTTACTTGGAATTTGTAAGTATCGTGAGCCATGGAACGGTATTACCACCGCCCTTTTCTCTTTTTTAAATTTTTTTTTTCTTCAAATATTACCAAGGATTAACCATTGAATAGACACTCGATACGCAACTGCATTCTTATACTTATCCTAGATACAAAAATTTCATTACTATTTATTTTTTAAAAAAAATTTATGTTACTGTACATTATGCGTATTACCGGCAATCTATAAAGCATCGGCATTTTTTAAAATGTCTGGTGTTTTTAGGCAAAACATGCAACAGAAAAATTATTATATAGTTTATTTTGGCATTGTATGTATATTACACCTAGATATTCTATAGATATGCCGCGAAAAAATAAATGATATTATTGAAATTTAGAAAATTTTTACAGATCCTTAAAAGTTTTAGTTAAAAATTACAACAAAAAAAAAAGTTATTTGTGTAAACTTGAAATCATTCCTTCTTCAGTAATAATTATTTTTTTGAAAATTGTCCTGTTGCAATCGAATAAGTAGTTAATTCCATTAAAGCTGAACTGCCCACGTCAAATTAATAGTTAAATTCGAGCAACGGAAACGAAAGCACCGGTAGAAAAATAAAAAAAGCACCTTATTGCGGCTTCTTTTCGAAGGGCAGGCACCTTACAAATTATTGATCGTCGTCGGCTCCGTATGAAATGATGCTTTTTTGCGAATAATATCATATTTTTATAACTGCTGTGACTTTGCAAAAGATACTCATGATTGTAAAGTCAAGTTCAGCATATCTAAAACCATCGGTGTCAATGCTTATTTGGAAAATGGCATGAAATATCAATATGTAGAAAAGCCGCAGTTTTGGGAAAATAAAAAAATTTTGTGGTCTAATTTTTTTAATTTAAAAATTACATAAAACCCAGATAAAACCCAATGCTGTTTTATCTGGGCTCAAAAAATGTGCAAAAAATGAGAATAAGCCAATGATTATGATAATTTTCATCTATGTAGAAAAATGACTTCAAATTGACTAATTTTTTTAAAAAAAGTTTAATAACTTTTAAAATATTTAAGTCATTTGTCCCTTCTAAATCCCAGATAATTCTTTAACGGCAAGATTATATATATAGTTTAAAATAGCATCGAAAAACATTGTTAACTCTTTCAGAAATTCTACGTCTGGTTCCCATTCTTGCAGTTGAACCTCAGTTTAATGTAATTAAATAATGAATCGAAGATAATTCGATATTTTTTAATTAATTAATTATTTTTTAAAGATAAATTTAAAGTTGACCGAAATGAACTTTTAATACTTTATATATTTTCTCTAAAATTATATAATTTAATATTATTAATATAAAAAGCATAATAGTCACGTAGTTTCATCATCGGGACAAACATCATCGTCATGTGCGTGCTCTATTGTGTTTTAACTCTTTGGGTTAAACGGCTTGAATTGAATAGTTTGTAAAATTAATATGATTAATAATGAGGGGCTTTTTCCAGTGCTTTTTCTACCTTTTCAAGAAAATTTTACCACCCAGTCTTGAATTCATATGAATGTTTAAGTGGCTTTTTTACCAATGTTTTTCTGAATGAATAGGAGATATGAATAGGGGAAAGTTCCATTTCATAAACTTTAAATAAATTTATGTATCTAAGCATATAAAAAATCTAATTTCATTCTTAAAATTTCGCCTACTAGACACTAAAATAAAAAAGAAATATGTATTAATGATGAATAATTCTATATAATAATTAGTTTATAATAATTATTAGTTTATCATAATTAGTTTATAATAATTAGTTCATAACATTTATCGGAATAAATATTATAGTGTTTCCATTATGTTTAAACTCTTTGGACTCAACAGCCTGAATTGGAGTGTTTTTTTTTCCGGTGCTTTTTCTACCGATTAAAAAATTTTCCGCCTAGTCTTAAATTCATATAAACGTTAAAGAGGCGTTTTTTTTTATCTATGTTTTATTTTTTTTAATTTTTTACGCTTTTTAATGATTGTTTTAATTCCCGTTGTTCTTTTCTCCATTTACAGTATGAATAACATTATGTGATAGTTTGATACGTTTCGTATTTATTTTCAGTTGCACGAATCTTTAGACATGAATTACGGATGTTTTGTCAACGCATAAGGCATGAGTTAGAAAATAAAATTAAAGAAAAACACATAGAAGATACGATCATTAATTAATGTTAGAAGCGCGCGAGGCACCTTTTGAGGTGCGGCCCAACATGCAAGCAGGTGCTAAAAGAACACGTGAACGGATTTTACGAGCACGAGCGAGCATTTCAATAATGGCCCTACCCTAATCTCACTCCTTTTACTTTCGGATTCCTTTCACTTGCAGACGATAATGTACCCGGGCATTAAATGAAAAGTGGCTGTAGAAATAGTTGCGTGCAGGTGTGAAATATTTCAAGATCATTGTTTGTAGATGATATTCCAAAGAGAAAAAAAATTCTTTTAGGCGTGAACAAAACTGTGAAGGAGAATTATTATTTTTGATTATTAATTTATACATATTTGATAACTGCAGTTATTACTATAACTGGTATTGCATAGTCAGTTCTCTCGATTTTTGGAAACGTGAAGTATTCGGTGTAAAAACGTTTAATTTCTATTAGATAAATAATATCATGAAACTAAAGCGGAAAGACATTACTGGATTAAAAACTTAATTCCCTTCTAAGATATATAAATTTAAAATAACATGCTTCAAGTGCTCAAAAATAGGCGCCCTTTCTAAAGACTTGCCAGACGTGAATGAGAGGAAACAAAAGTGATTTGAAATATAAAACGTAAAGTTGCCAACGGAAAATAAGATGAGAAATCAAATTAGCCAAGAGATTAAAAATGAGGGAAAACAGAAAACAAAAAAAAAAAAAAAAACTACAGTGACCCAGAGGGACAAACCAGGGTAAAATGCATTACCATGCGCTATGAAGAGTTGCTATCGTTAACAAGGAAATCAGCATTCATGCGGGGAAAAAATAATATTTTAGTATCTCAACATGAGCTGATGCAACGGGGTTGGAAACACTTTTAGCACTTTCGAAATAATTTGGATAAATTGCTGCACACTGAATGAATCTTGGACATAAATTCAATTTCGACAATGTCAAAATCATATCTCCTGATCTTAAATTCATTATAACATATTTTTTATGTAATTTCTTAATAGTTCGATTTACAAATGTTAATCAAAATCTTTTGAAAAGATTTTTATAACAATTTTTCCAAAGTGATTTTCCAAGTTCGTTCACCAAGGAAAATAAAAAGGTGATATTTTAAGCACCTTACATATGAGACAAAGCTGTAATTTTAAACTATATAAACACATCTTTCCGTAAAGATTTATTCGAGACTTAGAACGAACAAACAACTTAAATATATTAAAAATTATTAATTTTTAAAAAAATCGTCAATTTTGCCGAGATTTTTCAGTCTAGATTCGGGATTCTTCAATATTTTGGTGTAAGGACCTCATAATATTTATGAAAATTTTGTGGAATCTCATTGAGTATTGCTCAAATCTGATACACGCGATACTGTTTTTCACGTCTACTGTAATGTGCAATAGCAGTTTTAAGACATTATTTTTAATTTTAAATCGCAGAACAATGTAAAAAATTTATAAACAAGTAAATAAACTTAAAAATACAGTACAATAAAAATAAATGAAATTACTTGGGGAAATTCAAATATTAACTACAATCTGCCCATTAAGTGTAGCTTGGAAGGTCACTTCACAGAAAACCCACTTACTTCTAACACCGCAAATGCGATGATTAAGTATTAAAGGGCGCGACAGATTATTTTTATTTATATCTTAGAATCTTGGGAAAACAGTCAGGACGAAGAACTTCTTCAATATTCTTGAGATTTGATCGACACTTTAATTTTATGGTGGTTAATGACAAAATTGTCATCTCACACACATATATGTCGTATAAAAAGATAAAAGAAAGTTTAGAGCTGTTTCAGAAATCGGTTAAAATTCTTTTGCAACTTCTATCCAAAAACTTTCTATGGATTTCGACTTTTAACTAATTTCAGATATATTGAATAAAAATATTCGTTTTTTAAAAGTTTTAAAATAAGTTAAAATAATATCAAAATTTCTAGAATTTTTAGAGACCTCTGCAAAGTACCGAACAAGTATGTCCCTCAACCCTCAGTTTTTCTTTATTTTTTTCTTTAATAACCGTAGTTGAACGGTCCAGCCAATTTTTTGAGCTTACGACTGCCAATTTTCAACTCCGTAGCCTTGTAATTCTGAACCCGATCCAGAAGACAAGAGAACTTCTAAATCAAATACTTAGAGAAATTTGTCTTCGTGAACGACTTTTTGATGAATTTAACCCTCGTTTGCGTTACATGGAGTGGAAAACTACGAAAACCTCCCACGGTTAGCCTGCCAGCTAGGACACTCTAACTTGTGATCCGTCTACCACTGAGGCTATTTTATGTTCACATTGTGGTCGGTGCGAGCCTGGTGTGGAATATGTATGGACCAGCCATCGCTGGGATTTGAACCCGGGCTCATCTCATTAAAGTTTTCAAATTCGAAAATTTAAAGTTTAAAATGTGAAGCACCAGCAAAAAAATGTATAATGAAATGCGACATATAAGTCTATAAATCTCTCAAAATCAACGTAAATAACTTACCATAAAAATAGCGTTTGTTAAAAAAAATTTATTTCAGAATTCGGGAGAATTCTGAGATTAATTCGGGAGAACTAAACGCTATATTTTATTGCTACTTTTTTTAGATTTTACTGTTACTTCACATTCTCAACTTTACAATTTAGAACTTACAAACTGTAATGCTGATTATACAAATTCCAAATACAATTTAGATGAATCAAATTTCCTTGACCGAATTACTAACGATTATTTCATTAAATTCATTTTAAAACGTATTAGCTATCTTTGTAATCCTATACAAGATGAATTAGAAAAATGTGAATTGTATAAAATTGATAAATTGATCCTAAATTAATATTTATGATCTTTTAAAAACGTCCCAAATCTTTAAAATTGGTCCGGAATGATTGATTACAGCCAAAGTATTCTCCTTGCATTTCAATTCTTTTAAAATATTCCAAAATCGAATGAATCACGCTTGTGTTCTCATCGTTAAGTGACTATAGCCTAAATCGAGTTCACGATTTTGCAATCGTGATCTGTTAATTGGTGGGAATAAGCTACGTCTTCTTCACATTTATTTTGCTGCCAGAAAAATAGATCACGTCAAAAACCATCGTAGAAAAATGTTAATGGAATAGATGCAGTTTAAAAAATAGCAATGTGAAGGAAATGATAGTCAACTAATAATTAATTTAATGCTGAGGTTGAATTGGTTTTTTTTATTCGTGGCCATTCAATATATTTTTTTCTCGAAGATGTTAGACACAATTTTTCTTTTATTGCATGAGCATTTATTGAGGTTTTCACGAACAAAAAATATAAACTTAAAACATTATTTGAGGCTGTTTTTCGAACGCTTTGCCACCATGCCATCACAAAGGGCAATTATATGCTATAAGTGCAATAATAAAGTGCAAAATATGCTATTTTTATAAGTCTTGTGATTTTGAAACAGTTATTTATAAATGATGCGTTAAGTTTTGCCTATTTTGATACAGCGCCCTCTACACTAGTTCTGAAAATGGCGCAAAACGTCAATATGAAGAAAACCATAATTTTGCGAAAATGAAAATCGATAGTGCTTTAATTTTTTTTAATATCTAGAAAGGAAATCCAGCGCTGAATTATCTGGGCTCATAAGAAATTGTAAAGAGTGAGGATTATTCATTACTTCGTCTTGGGTGGAAAAATCTCGCCAAATGGGTGATTTGTAAAAAAGTTTAATAAATTTAAAATATTTTTATTTGTCCAATAATCCTTTAAAACAAGAAAATAGGGAAGAGGGGGCCTAGAAGACAGATGACCTCAGCACACATTACCATTATAAACTATAAATTTGATCCTTTAGTAGTCTAAGCGTTATGGCAACTTTCATATAATTCTCACTGCTCAGCTTAGTAGCCGGAACCGGAACGTAACGATATCTTTGTTATTTTCCTCCACTGCGCAGTTTATGTTATGTCGGACTGCTAAATTGACTCGTGCACTCAGGCCTTTTTTCTTCGAAGAGGTCAGCATCCACGCGAAGTCCTGTGTGTACGAGCGCCGTATTTAGTCATCATTCACCCGATGTCCTGTGTGTACGAGCGCCGTATTTAGTCAGCATTCACCCGATGTCCTGTGTGTACAAGCGCTGTGTTTAGTTAGCATTCAAGCGATGTCTCTGTGTGTACGAGCGATACAAAATACAGATACGTGTTATATTGATCATGGTGATGAAATTTCGGTCTAAAAATAGCTCAAAATTTTGCCGATAGCTGGCGCTGTACCGTTAAAACCTCTTGCAAAAATGATTAGCGCTTGTGATTTCTCAATTAAAGCAATGTTTACAGTTTGAAGAAATAATTTGACCGCATTTTAAAATAAAATATTTTGTTATTCTTTTATATTTTAACTGTTATATTTCTATTTCCGTTGTAAATGCGCCCCCCCCCCCCCGTGAGCGAAATTTCAAGCAATTTTTTTCAATGGAAATCTTGATTCCATAAACTACATAAAATGAATTCAAAGTTTCATCCGGATCCTTTTAGTACAACCTGAGATATGGACCTCTGAGTTTTGTCCGTTTAATTTTAACCATTATGTAGAAAAAGTTTCCATAAAAGTTCTACTACTGTAACTTTTTTTTAACCTGTACTTTCCCTACACCTTCAATATAATTTATAATTCTCCACAACAGCTATAAATGTGATAGTAATTACAAAGAAATCCTATTTGCAATTAGAATATATCACTTCATTTTTTACTCTTTACATTTTTATAAAAGATTCAAAACTGATTATTGGCAACATCAGAAGTCTTTCATGTTAGTATCATCGCCTGAAGTAAAATATTTGCTCTTCTTCACCTATTAAATAAATTTTTCTTTGAAAAGAAGCGTAATTAACATCATAAAGTAAGCATCTTCACCTCAAAATTTTCTTTCAACCAAGCAGTTCATTTAATATATTTTCAGATTCCTTAGAATCAACCATCAGGAATAATGGCTGTCGCCAAACAGTAGAACGGAAAGGAGAAGAAAAAAAAAGCCAACCTTTTCATGCGATGATGAGGGAGTAAAACGTATGGCAAATAATTCATTAAAAGGAGCTGCACTCTAGCCTAGGGCTATTCGTCGCCAAAGCTTTTACCATTGTTGGCGCATGTGCAGAAAAGAGTTCATTATATAATTTAATGATGCCTTATAGAAATACTGCCAAGGCTTTTGTTCATTTATTTGAAGATTTTCGAACTTTTTTGGGGATTCAGCTTTGAATATAAATTCGGTGATGGGGAAAAAAAACTAAGAGCTTTTAAAACTTTTCAATTATGAGGAATTTTTACTGTTATTAGGCAATTTTTACATTGAAAAATTATTTTTCTTTCAAATCTGTGTATAATGCGTCGAAATGCTTTATACTGTGCTACTACCGAATTTAATCTAATTAATCAAACGAAGTTATGAATGTTTTGAGAGCTTTTAATGTCATAGCGATAATTTAAAGGGGGTAAGCAATTATTGGCGTGAATAAACTATTTCAAAAATCATTATATTCCATTGGAGAAATTGTTTAAAAACAACTAACAAAACCTTAGTTTTTTTTTTCTTTTTTTCTATTTGCAAATTAGAATTCTTAAAAAAAAGAAGAAAATAATGAAAAAATAGTTACTTATTAACCGTGCTTTTAACTGTTAGTTATTAATTTATCTTTGAATATGGATGGAATATTTGTAGTAAAAAATAATTGTAATTCAGTTATAAATAGTTTTTAGAGTTTCAATAAAGTTTCAATATTTCTTAACAATTATGAATTTTTGTCAGTTCTTAATGTCGTAACGATAATTTAAAGTGGGAAAGCAATTATTCGCATGAATTAACTATTTCAAAAATCTTTCTATTTCATTGAAGAAACTGCTTAAAAGCAACTAGCAAATCTTTTTTATTTCTTTTTGCAAATTTAAATTCTTAATAAATAATTAAAAAAAGAATAATAGAATGAAAAATAGTTAGTTAAATATGTTATTAACTGTTAGTTATTAACTAATCTGCGACTAGAGACAGAATATCTTTAATCAAAAATAATTATCATTCAGTTATAAATAGTTTTTACTGCTTAGATAAAAATATAAATTTCGTAAACAATAAGCATTCTTAAAAGCTGCATATTTGAAGGATATAGTTTAAAAATAGGCATTTTTTTAAAACATTTCTTTACAATAACATATACATATTTCAAGAAAAATATTATATATTCATTAAAACATATAATATATTCATTAAAACATATTATATAGCGATATGTTTTATCACTATGGATTCTGGCTCATCAGCCCTAATGTTAAATTTATTTATATTAATTCTGACGAGGTGTTTTTTCCGGTGTTCTATTTTCCGCCTACCTGTAATGAATTACAGGGTAATGAATTACAGGGTACTATTACAAAGATAAAAACTCATTAAATTTTTTTTCAAAAGAAATATCATCAATAGACAACAATAAATTTTAATTTTTAGCGATAAAAATCCAATCAAACCGAAGCCAGAAACTTAATGGAGAAATCAGTCCCACGTAAGGTGTAATCTTTTTTGATATAAAATACAATGTGATTAATCGAGTCAATCGAAAAGATGAGTGTTAATAAATTTTACTCGTGGGATGGTCCCGATCATTAATAAAAGATTCGAAAAAGAATAACATTTATCTATTGATCAGTTATCGGAGATGATGTCTTTATTTTGTGGATAATTTGTGGTCATCATCCTCGCATTAAAGATCTGATATCGGGATGAATTGTTCCATAGGGGTGGTAGAATAGAAAGGTGTAAATTAATCCACTCGCGGATATGGTTTAAGTTGTTGGGTTCAATGTGCTCAAAGCGTGATGTTGTGCATGTCTAAAACTGAAAGTTAATTATAAAGAAAGTATGATTAATTTACAAAAATATGCAAAGTGAGGATATTTTTATTTTTATTTTTAAGAGTAAAAGTATATTCAAAATTTGACAGTGAATACATATCAGGGCTGTGTATTCAGAGTCGAAAAAGAATTTGCTGGTGTTGAATTTAGAGTTTGAGTGGGGAAAAAATGTACTCGTCTTGGACTCCAAAGTTAAGTTCTGTAGATTAAAAAAGGAAAAATATATATTTTGATTTCATGAGAATTATTTAGATGACTATTTATGATTATGAAATATTATATGTAATATTATAAACATAGTATTATATATGTGATACTATATTTTATTATTTATAATTATTTAAATTATTACTTATAATAAACAGCATTTGAGCGTTTTTAAGCCTACATTTAACTGAACATTTAAAAAGGATGATTGTTAAAATATTGAAAAATCAAGTGAAGAAAAAAATATTTTAATCTAATAAAAATTATTTAGATAAATATTTATGATTATGTAATATTATAATATGTAATATAGTAAACATATTATTATGCATGTAATATTATATGTAATACTATATTTTATTATTTATAAATATTTAAATTATTACTTATCATGCACCGTATTTGTACGTTTTTAAGCCAATGTTTAACCGAACATTTAAAAACATGATCGTTAAAATTATTCAAAAATCAAGTGCGTAAGAGAGAATAAATTAAGTGAAATCAAAAAAAAATATTTTGATTTCATGAAAATTATTTTGATAAATATTTATGATTATGTAATATTATAATATGTAATATTATAATATTACATATTATAAATATAGTATTTTATATATGCAAGATTATAATATATTATTTATAATTATTTAAATTATTACTTATCACAAAGCGCATTTGAGCGTTTTCAAGCCTATGTTTAAATAAACATTTTAAAAAGATGATGTTTAAAAATATTGATATATATTCTGTGCTCTTTTTTACATCTGCCAAATTGAAACGATTCACAGGAAAAAAACATAATGACAAAAAAGCATCTCATTAACTATTACATAAATTTAACACCCGTTCTATTCTGGCCATTGAGCTCGAATTTAATATCACTAAATAAATACTCGCAGTTAATTAGATATTTTTTAAATAATCATTCGATATACAAAGTTTAATTTGAAGTTAATTGACTTAAATACTTAACTTAAATGCTTAACTTTAATTTGTGATATCTTGATATCCAATTATATAATATAATAACATAATTATAAATACTTTATCAATCAAATCAATTTAAAACAGTCTATCGGGGTATATTAATATTTTGAAAAATTAAAAATATCAATATGCAATACTATATACATTTAAAAAAAAAACTACTAGTTGAAAAAGTATTATTTATACATTATCATTATATAACAATACAATATGTGTAACTATTGAAATTTAGAATAATTTTAGAATTGCTTAAGAGAGTCCTTTTAATTATTTCGTTCAATATTAGGAAGATTTTTAATATTTGATGCTTAAATTAATTTTCATTATTTTTTTCAAATAATTATTAATTGAAACAAAACAAAAAAATAATTTAATTTTCTAACATTTTTGACAATTATGAGCATAATTGCTGAAGGGAATCAGTATTATTTCAAATAAACATAAATCTGCAATTTTTAAATGTTTACATAGAAATCGTTTTCCACAGAAATCTCTATGTTAAACAGTGTTGGCAATTCGTCCGGAAAAAACCGGAAAGACAAAGAGCAAAGCGGAAGAAATTAAAAATGATCAATACAATTGTTTAACAATTAGTTTTATAAGAATAACTCAATTTGAAAAAAAAATTAATATAGTAATTAAAAGTTTAAAGTTAATCACGTTTACTTTTTTCAAAAAAAAAAAAATATATATTGTTTAGTTTTATGTAAAATTTTAAAATTTATATATCATACTATTTAACAGTTGGTTTAAGTATTATTTGATTACAAAAATTAAAATGATATTTGTTATTGAGAATTCAATAAGTGTTTTTATTAAAAGCTATATTAAGTATGTTACACTGTTAGAATTTTCATTCTAAAATTATGGTTAAATAACCGGCAGAAGTCTGTCCATCCAATTTACCGTAAAGTTTACGGTAAAGAAAATTTTTTACCTTTACGGTTTTTTTAGCCGTTTACAACTAACATGGTTTAAAAACCCTAAAAATTTTTATTGGACATTAGAGATAATTCAGCAGCTTTATGGTGTTACTATCTACGCGTGAATGAGATAAGAATATCGTATTCTAATAGCCCAGGGTCACAAATCTGGAGATTACGGGACACTGGAAACTCTTCATAATTTGAGGGAAATGGAGGAAATATTATGATGACAATGCTGGGATTAGCCCTCTCGGCTATATTATGTACCCATCTGCAAGGAACAAAGTGGCCTCATTAAGTGGGTCTAATTGCTAGTTGCAGTGATAAAATTTTGTTTGTTTAACCGCATTGGGCGAAAGTAGTTAATAAACGATTTTCTTCATCGTTGACAGTTTTAATACCATCTTATTTATAGCTATTTTGTTGTTTCATTTGAATATAATAAAATAACAATTAATTAAATTGTCATTTAACAATTTTTTCAAAAAAATTTTTAACAGTGTATTAGCAAAATGTTTGATTATTTTATTTTAATAGTTCTTTATATAATTATGAAATTAAGTTTTATAATACTCTTCGACAAAATATAGTGAAAAACTAGTTATTTTAATTTTTTAAGGAATTCATATAAAAAGATTCCATAATTTTTTTTTTTTTTTTTTTTTAGATTTTACTTATTTAAAAATGATACAAAAAATAGACTGAAAATTAATACTAATATTCAAGCTGGATTGTAATTTAAAACTGTATAAATATTTGTGATTTCTTTTGAAAAAAAGATTGGTTGGGAAAAAAATCCATTTCTTTTGGGGTGAGGTGGTTTTTTTCATAATGGAAGAAATTTGCCGTCCATGATGTTAAATAATATGAACAAATTTAAGATTAAGTTAATGTCTCTTAATATTTGAAATAAAATAAGACGTCTCGTGTTTTGTACTTTTTTAAAGTTAGTTAAATAATGCAATTATTGTAAGAGTTCACAAGTTTCTCAAAATTTATGTTTATCTACTTGTTAAACACGTTATGTTCACCGCAATCAAAAGTATAAATAGGAATGAGGTGTTTTCTAAATCTTATTTTTTTCGTTTAATTTCAGATTTATTTTCTGTCAGTATAAAAAAAATTTTATTTGTGTACATGCAGTATGATGTTATTGTATTCATTATTGTAATTTTCAAATGACATTTTTCATATTACATTAAAAATAACTGTTAAAGAAAAAATATTCACTAAATTCACTAAAAATTAGATTAACTAGATTAAATTCACTAAAAACAGTTTAAAGTTTTTTTTTTGTTTTTTTAATCGTTCGATGCTGCAATATGCCAATAAGAATATTGTTAAATTTAAAGCTTCACCATGTTAAAATAAATGATTAAAAAAGAATTATTTATTTTTACTTTTCAATTCGTTAGTACTAAAGCATACTTTCTTCATGTTTTTATTTATGCAGTCGACATATCTTTTAAAATTATTTTATAAATCTAAAAATTTGAAATATATTGAAAATAAAAGAAAATATATTCCCTCGTATATTTCACGCTCATTTATATTAAAATTTATGTAATTCAATAAAGGAAAAGCAAAGGTATAATTTAGAACAATTAATACGACAAATTATACACTGTTAAAAATAACATTAATGTAAATAATTCTGGATCATGACATTTTATTACATACCAGGAAGCAGGGAGGATCGCTTACTTTAACATACGTGTATTACAAAAAATAAATAAATAGATATTAAATGCTTATTTGCTTGTTAAGCGGGGTTGCAAAAAATATTCAGGATCTGTAGTTATTATATTATTTTTTATCATATTCACTTATTTATGAGCGAAATTGAATATTTCTGTATTCTTTATCAAAATATTAATAAATAATAAAAAATATCTCGCTGAAATACTTTTAACTGGTTTAATTACTTTTAATTTGAGGTTTAACATGTTATTTAACTTTTGTTTTTAATAAATAAAGGAAAAAAACTTGTTCAATCCATTTTTTTTTTTTTTTTTTTTTTTTTTGTCGAGAAATAAATGTTCTATTCCAACCATTCTGTTATCTGCAGGCAGGGATCTGCATCATGTATTAATTTCTGAGAATAATTTGATATAGTTTCTAGAATATATTCTTTTGCAAACGAGATTTTTGCAAAATGCCAATTAAGTTAGGAATCCGTTAAAAACGACTGCAGACGAAAAGAATGTTTCCCCCATTCTCAGAATCTTCCAATCCATCGTTTTAAAAGGGGTTGTCGAGCTGTAATTCTACACTTTCTATGGAATTTATCGTCTTGAGAAGAACAGGGGGTTGATGAAGGAGACTAGATCCCTTTTCTGAAGGTGCTTAATCAAATGGGGTGAGCTCCTTAAGGGGGGAGCGGGGTTGGAAGCTGAGCTTCAGTGGTGTTTAGGAGGTCAGTGACCTGCTAGACAAGGTCAAAAGGGTCGTCTGACCGACACAGCCCCTGCAGGATATGACTTTTTTATTTGCCATTTTTTTGCCTTGTTTTTTTTATCAGCTATGGAAAATTAGTTAATTTTCCCTTCATTATTCTCAAACTTAATTACAACATTACAGGCAAATGTGAAAAAAGTGCAGCTTAAACAAGCATACGAATTTAATGAGTTATTAAATAAATTAAATTAATTGAGAAATTCAATTAAGAACCTGAATTTAATGTAATTGAATATTTACATAAATGTAATTAGATAAACAATATTCATAACAGATAATATACAAAATACAATGTGGATAATAAAAATAATAATAAAGTGGTATTGAAATACTGATAAGTAATACAGTTGAAGATAACACTGGGTAATATTTTTTTTCTTCTGTTCCATTAGGATTTAGAATTGGATTTCTGACGTTTTCAAGCCGCTGATTTCAAATCTGCTATCGGTATCTCTCTACAAATCACAATTTCTATGTATTTTAATAATATATTCCTGACCAGGATTTTCTTAAAATTCACACGAATGAATACTTATTATCTGCACTTCTGTGCTACTTAGGAAATGGTATGAAGAAGGCGATAATACATTTCAGTTTATGATGCAATACGTTAAGGTCATATGTTGTTGCTGCTTTTTTCGTTCCTTTTATCCTCCTGCTCTTTTTTTTTCTTTCTTTGTGTTACTTTTAAAGAAGCAACAAGTATTGGTGTATGTCTATAAACTCATACGCTCTTTATAAATCCGTATAATGAGACAAACAATAAAATGAACTAAAAATATAATTTAAAAGAAAATCTGTAGCTTTCCAAACGAAATTCAATTCAGATTAGAAATCTTCACACCAAATTACGTTTTAAAAACATGAAGTATGACGAAAATTTATTTATCACTAGAAAAATTCTGAGGTACCACTGGACGCACTTTTTTTAAGCAGAAACAAGACAGTTCTGTCTACCATAATATATTGATTATATATAAATATATTTATATTTATAATATATAAATATATTTATTATTATATATATATAAATATATTTATATATAAATATATTTATATATAAATATATATATTATTATTATATATAAATATATTTATATATAAATATATTTATATTTATCTGAAGTAAAAACACATTCTTTTTTAATAAATTAGTGGGTAACAAAAAACAATATGTAGTAAAAATGCGACTTTTTCCAAAACGTTATTTCTTAGGAACTATTTCGACCGATTTCGCTCAAATTTTCTATTTTGCCTTTTAAAAATACAATCGTTAAAATAATGTAAAAATTTGCATACCTTACAATTCAAAGTTTTCCGACTATTATTAAATGAAATAATGAAAAATAATAAATATTTATTGTTTATATGTTGTATGGAATTACGTTTGGAAAAAATAATTTTATAATTGTTTGCAAAATTTATTCAATTCGCTTAAAAAGTTCTCGAGATAGGGTGAAATGCCCAAAAAGTTAAAGACATTGTGGGGGGGGGGGGTCAAACTTTGTACCGCTCTTCTGATCAAACAATTGGGACTATATTTCCCCGCTTGCGGCTATCTCCTATATTTTAGGAGACAGTAATAATAATAATCATCATAATCCATTGGAAAAAGGTTCAGAGACACTATGTTTTTGTATCTAATTTCATAAATTAGAATATCCGAATTTTAGAACTCGATCATTAAATCAAAAGTCATTCAGTTTTTCTGCCTTTTTTTTTTCTTCCTTTTTACGCACTTTACATACCTGTATGTCAAATGCTCTCTTAATTTAATAATATTTATCAATTTATCATATTTCCCAGATTACGGCTACCCGCTATATTTTGGGGGTCAGATATTCAAACCCATCGAAGAAAAAGTATATTTATTCATATAAAGTACATTTTTTGAGCTAGTATATTTGAAGTCACTCACTTGAGCCATTAAGATTGAGTCATAGAACGTGAGGTTCCGAGTATTAGATCAAAAGTTATTCAGGATGGTCGGTAAAAAAATTTTTCTACTCACTGTACACACCATTTTGAGGGGCTAGTCACTTAAACCATTTGTGTCTAGCTTTCTTTTGATGACCAGTTCCTGTTTACAAAAACGAAAAAGCAAATCTGCCGAAATCTACTTTTTTTCGAAGAAGTTTTTTTTTATAGCTGTAGAGAAGAGTTATCTCAATTGAAATTGTAAGCTAATGCTATATTAAAATTTAGTCAACACTTAAACGGAGTTTCAGAGAGAACTGAACTGAGTTGAATAAAAAATCTGGATGCCCGAGGACACTTGCGGCCCTTTACCCATTCATCTTGATATTCAACCATGTAGAAGCTCGATGAGGTAGTAGTAATACTAATGAAGTTAAAGGCGTATTCTTGATGACAGATATCAAGTTGTTAAAATTGAAAATGTTAAATTATGACTGCGAAATTGTTAAAATTGACGATGCTAAATTATGACTGCGTAATTGTTAAAATTGACGATGTTAAATTATGACTGCGTAATTGTTAAAATTGACGATGTTAAATTATGACTGTGTAATTGTTAAAATTGACGATGTTAAATTATGACTGCGTAATTGCTAAAATTGACAATGTTAAATTATGACTGCGTAATTGTTAAAATTGACGATGTTAAATTATGACTGTGTAATTGTTAAAATTGACAATGTTAAATTATGACTGTGTAATTGAATACAATGTGGCGATAAAACCATAAAGTTCTAATTGAAGATTAAAGTTCTAATTGAAAAAAAAAGTTCGACATGAGCAAAATAAGCTTGTATGATGAAGAGGAAATTAAGTACAGTGCACACAAAAAAATAATGATAAATAAATGAACCATCCTGAATAACTTTTGATTTAATGATCGGATCTTCACGTTCTAAAACTCAGTCTTAATGGTACAAACGTGTGATCTCGAATGAATGCTAAAGAATAAGTGTAGACGATATTTTAAGTTACGAAATCAGACGCAAAAACGTACTTTCTCTGAATAAACATACCTTTTATTCGACGGTAACGATTTCTGTTCCCCAAAATATAGGGGGTATCCGTAATCTGGGAAATATGGCTCCCATATCTTGGTTAGAAGAGTGATCCAAGGTTTGGACCCCATAATGAGAAAAGAAAACATTAGTTAAAAGCACCGGAAAAAAAAACACATCATCAGTAAACCGTATCAATTACAAACCAATTTCATTTGGATCGTTTAGACAGAATTTTATGTAAGTAAATAATTCCAGCAAAATCAAAAAAAAAAAAAAATTCTTTTATTGTTCGTAATAAAGATAAATGACGTTAAATTTATGTGATATTTGTGAAGGTGCTTTTTTCCCTAACTTTCCTCGAACCTTTTTTTTTTTTTTTTTTTTTTTTCGTGGGTTGAAGAAAGTAACATCTAACTTAATGTAATAAAATACGATTCAATTTTACAATAGTTTATACGAAATTTTCCGCAGCATGCAGCTTTATTATGCTTTAATAAATAAAGCAAGCACCGATTCAACGAAAGATATGATCAATATATTTGTTTAGAACATTATGAATACTGGAAATTTGGTAAAAACAGGATTTGCAGCAATGGTAAAATACACTGAATCGGTAAATGCATTTTCAAAATTCATTAGTAAAGTGCACCGAAAAAAAAAGCACTGGAATAAAAGCACCGGAAAAAATCATCGAATAAGAGCACCTCATCAGTATATCGGATCAATTTACAACCGATTTAATTCGGTTCGCTGAACCAGAATTTGATGCAACTAAATATTTATTCCAGTGTAATTAGATATTTTTTTAAAAGAAGATTAACGTTAATGACTTTAAATTAAAATGATAGTTACTGTTAGATAGTTTTTCCCCAAAGCTTTTTTACCCATTGGCAAAATGGGTTTTGTTTTTATGTTTTGTACTTTATTTGCTCATCATCACTTTTCAATTGTGTTCAAGAGTAATAGTAAACGGTGCGCATGCGTCGTCATTGCATGCGTTGCTATGGCAACCGCTGCTGCTTGATAATTTTTGTAGAATTCTTTTTCTTCTTTTTTTTCACCAGCAGTCATTCTTAATGTATTTACATAATAATAATTTAAAGTATTTTTGTATTCTTTTTATTATTACTGTCTTGACGGGGATTTTAATATAAATATGAATACTGAAGAAGGAAGAACAAACACGTATATAGGCAGGATATGAAAACCAATCCGACGACAAATATCAATTGAGACACTTTTGTGCTATGTTGTGAGTTTATCGGAGTCAAACCTGGAAAAAAAAAGTATTTTACCAATGGGTAACCAGTGATCGTAATAAAGTGATCATAATTTTTTCCTTTTTAACCCTTTGACGCAGAATTTTCATTAAACCTATTTTTTTTTTCAAGAAAAGAAAAGTTAATTAGTAATTTATTTTTATTTTTATTACAGAATAAAAAATCTTTTTTTTTCTTCTTATTCTACTCTGCTGTAATTACGTTTTCGATTTTGATAGTTATCTAAATCAAGTGTTCAAAAATAAAAGAGTTGCTTTTTTTTTTCCTTCCGTGATTCGAAGAAAATAGCATCCGATTTAATGTGATAACAATCAATTTTCAGTACGAATCAATTTTATAAAATTTTACGTGAAATTTTCCGCCTTATACAACTTTATATTGTTTTAATAAATAATGCAAGCACCGATTCAACGAAATATATTGTCGAAAACTTGGATCAATACATTTATTTAGGACATTATGAATACTGGACACTCGATGAAAACAGGACGTGCACGAACAACCTCCGATTAACGAAATTCTCTGCGGACATAACTTATGCAGGAATGCCGTGAGGAGAAGGAAGGTTTGGTCAGTCTGGGGGGTCATTACCCTGCGTGGGAGGAGGCCAAGGTCGAATAAACCGATCTCTCACCTATTCAACATGATGAGCTTGCTCGCCAACTAGTTCGATCACATACTTCTCTTAAATATTAATTCCTGGACATCTTCGAATTGGAGAACTTCATCTAACACGACTCCTTAGAACACATTGTTTCGATATTCAGAGATCAAATGGATTTGAAATTAAAACCTTTTTGTTTACATTAATAAATAGTTTTTTTTAACAAGCAAACTATTTAATATCTTGATAATTTTTCGTCTGTAATGAAATATGCTTTTTTTATTCAAAAAAATTCATTTAAAATGTGTATTAAATCATAAAAAATAAAAAAATGAAAGTTGTTTTTGGTTCAACTGGTAAATTGTAATTCAGAATGGTTATCCGTGTTTTCATGTCATCTCACATTTTTCACACAATGTTTGTGATATTACAGTGTAATAGAAAGATCCAAGTAAACGACTAAAAAGTCAAAAATTGAGATTTTTATATATATTTGACATTTTTGTATTAGAAACTATATATTCAAAAATTTTATTTTATTAGTTTTCTGAAATTCTATTTTAGTGTTGACAGCATTAGCAGGGAAAAGAAAATACCATCTTCGCACAGCCGATCAATTTTTGGGCTTACGACTACCAATGTTCAACTACGTAGTCTTCTAATTTGAACCCAATCCAGCAGACAAGGGAACTTCTGGATCAACTATAGGGAGAAAGTAGTCTTCGAAGAGGACTTCTTGATGGAACTAACCCGCATTTGTGTTACATGGAGAGAGAAAACATGAAAACCTCCCACGGTTAGCCTGACTGCAAGGGGACTCTAACCCATGATCAGTCTACCACTGAGGATATTTTACGTCAGTACTGTGGTCGGTGTGAACCGACTGCAGAATTCATATAGCCCAGCCATCACTGGGTTTCGGAAACGATTCATCACATTAGAAAAAAAAAAAAAAGGTTTGGACAAAAATATGGAAACTTTTCAATACTAATACAAAAAAAATTTTCTTTTAGCAACAGAAATTTGGGAAGATTTTACATGGCAAAACTGTTGACACAATTCGAAGGATCATGCTTGATTATTTTACTCAATCAAAATTTGCATTTCCTTTCTCCATAATCACCATAATTAAATTATGATCAAAAATATCGAAAATATTTTAATTATTATTTCAACACGATGTGTTCAGTTGTTAGTACACGGATCTCTTAGAATCATCGCTGTACAAAAAAGCACTTGTCAATGAAAATCACAAAAGAGCAACGTAGGTGAGAAAAAAAAAAAAAAGAAATATCATTTTACTTTTCCAGGTGCATTTTTTAAAAACTTTTGTATTATTAAAATATCGCTTGCTTCAAAAGGCAAACGATAATATATATAAAGTTATCTAACTTAAATGCTATTCATAACTTTAACTTGGAATCAAGAAATAAATTCACAAATGATGATAGAATACAGTGGTGAAAGTCTCTCCATTCATGAATATTTATGAAGTTAAATAAATCACACTTCCTGCGCGACATCATTTTCTTCTATTTTCATTCAAACTGAAGTGAAGTAAGGATTTTTGAACAAATAAAGTGTTCGACACAAAATTTCAGCTATGTTTGCAATGAAAGAATTTATTATTTATGTAACAATTCATTGATATAATTCGATATTAAAAGAGAGAACAGATTATAAGTTCTGAATTCGGAATACAAGCGCACAATAAGAAATGCAGCTTGTATTTGCATGATTTAAAGTGCGTTTCGCTTTTTCTCTAAAAGGCGTAACATAATTCAACCAATATTCTTCTTCCTAATTGTTTCAGTGGATATTTGCAGGTAAACAACACTGATATTTAATTATAACATTAATAAGGTGCTGACATAATCATTAATAAATTCCTCGGGTGTAATTAACATTCAAATCGAAGATGTTCGTAATTCTCAGGTTGTTGAAAATATGTTATGAATCAAAGTTAATTATAATTTTATTAGTTTTGCCCTCTGTAATATAGTTGAAAATGCGGAAAACGCGTCTCATTAGTTATTTAAATATTATTTTATTTCATAGCTAATATTTAAATTCAGAAACAACTGAAATTAGATTCTTTTCTCTGAACTAAATACATTTCATGTAATTTTGTAATAAGCTTTAGAAATTTTATTAAAATAATAGAAGGAACGAAGAATTATAAAATGAAAATTTAAATAAGCTGTTTAACTATTTTTTTTTCATTAAATCGAGTTTTGTTTACTACTGTTGAATTGTCTGAAATACAGGGTTAATGAAATTTTTTATCGTTTAAACAAAATGGCACAGTGGTTAGCAAGCTAAATAAAATATTTAGAACTATTGTTGTTGCGTAGTTTGAAAAAAGAGAAGAAGAAAAAAAACGAATTTACTATCCTTTCGTTTTTCGAAACAGGAAAATTATTAGCAATTAACACGCTTTTATAAGAAATGATAAGATTTATATTTACTTGCAAAACATCCAACTAGTTGTTAATGATGTTATTTCGTGATAGACACACATATTTTAATTACTCGTAAACAAGCTAGAAATGAAAATATATGATTGCCAGTTCCCTTTTTTTATCGGGAAAACTACTGCTCCTAAAATTACAATTATTTTCTCCAAAATAATAACACACTCAACATGATCGTGATAATTACATTCAATAAAATTTAAGAACATTACTAATTCCTGGATGAAAAATAATATAACTATCACAAGCTTAGACATTCTGTACTAATTAAAACTGATTAATGAATATATGTTGTAATAAAAAATACCTTTTTTATGGCTTCTTAGTTTCCTAACAGCTATAAAAAGTATATAAATCTTTTACATTAGAAATTACTGAAGAATCAAATTAAAACTAATTATTCCTCTAAACAGCTTTTTAAAATTAAGTTAAATATATTTTTTCTAACACATGAAGCAAGCGTTTTTGTATATTTTATCAGATTATTTAGAGAAAATTATTATTCCTCTAAACTGACCATTTGACACATAGCCTTTAGTATTCCCTTACATTTAATGTAAGTTCGGTTTCTTAAAATAGTGAAGTAGTCACTAAAATTTTAAAGTAGCTTGTAGTCGCTATATTTAAAAAAAGTAGTTGTAGCTAACTACATTTGTAACAAAGTAATTGTAGCTGACTACATTTGTAACAAAGTAATTGTAGCTAACTACATTTGTAACAAAGTAGTTGTGGTATACTACAAAAATAATATAGTTTTTCCGACCACTGATCCCGAGTTAAAACTTAAGATGATTATAATGCCTTTGATGCTAATGCATCATTTACTTTGAGCTAATAGGCATTCAGGGACCATTTGACACATAGCCTTTAGTATTCCCTTACATTTAATGTAAGTTCGGTTTCTTAAAATAGTGAAGTAGTCACTAAAATTTTAAAGTAGCTTGTAGTCGCTATATTTAAAAAAAGTAGTTGTAGCTAACTACATTTGTAACAAAGTAATTGTAGCTAACTACATTTGTAACAAAGTAGTTGTGGTATACTACAAAAATAATATAGTTTTTCCGACCACTGATCCCGAGTTAAAACTTAAGATGATTATAATGCCTTTGATGCTAATGCATCATTTACTTTGAGCTAATAGGCATTCAGGGACCATTTGACACATAGCCTTTAGTATTCCCTTACATTTAATGTAAGTTCGGTTTCTTAAAATAGTGAAGTAGTCACTAAAATTTTAAAGTAGCTTGTAGTCGCTATATTTAAAAAAAGTAGTTGTAGCTAACTACATTTGTAACAAAGTAATTGTAGCTAACTACATTTGTAACAAAGTAGTTGTGGTATACTACAAAAATAATATAGTTTTTCCGACCACTGATCCCGAGTTAAAACTTAAGATGATTATAATGCCTTTGATGCTAATGCATCATTTACTTTGAGCTAATAGGCATTCAGGGACCATTTGACACATAGCCTTTAGTATTCCCTTACATTTAATGTAAGTTCGGTTTCTTAAAATAGTGAAGTAGTCACTAAAATTTTAAAGTAGCTTGTAGTCGCTATATTTAAAAAAAGTAGTTGTAGCTAACTACATTTGTAACAAAGTAATTGTAGCTAACTACATTTGTAACAAAGTAGTTGTGGTATACTACAAAAATAATATAGTTTTTCCGACCACTGATCCCGAGTTAAAACTTAAGATGATTATAATGCCTTTGATGCTAATGCATCATTTACTTTGAGCTAATAGGCATTCAGGGACCATTTGACACATAGCCTTTAGTATTCCCTTACATTTAATGTAAGTTCGGTTTCTTAAAATAGTGAAGTAGTCACTAAAATTTTAAAGTAGCTTGTAGTCGCTATATTTAAAAAAAGTAGTTGTAGCTAACTACATTTGTAACAAAGTAATTGTAGCTAACTACATTTGTAACAAAGTAGTTGTGGTATACTACAAAAATAATATAGTTTTTCCGACCACTGATCCCGAGTTAAAACTTAAGATGATTATAATGCCTTTGATGCTAATGCATCATTTACTTTGAGCTAATAGGCATTCAGGGACCATTTGACACATAGCCTTTAGTATTCCCTTACATTTAATGTAAGTTCGGTTTCTTAAAATAGTGAAGTAGTCACTAAAATTTTAAAGTAGCTTGTAGTCACTATATTTAAAAAAAAGTTGTAGTTAACTACATTTGCAACAAAGTAGTTGTAGTAGACTACAAAAATAATGCAGTTTTTCCGATCAGTGACCCAGAGTTAAGACTTAAGGAGCTAAAACTTAAGATCATTATAATAATGCTGATACTAATACTCTATTTACTATGAGCAAATAGGCATTTAGGGACCCTTTAACACATAGCCTTTAGTTATTTTTAGGTCTTTTGTGACAGATAAGCTATCTTCATATTTAGAAGAAGAAAAAAAAAGACCTGTATGAAGTTGACATTCGCGTAGTTTTGGTGATGAATAACCTTTCAAATGTGCAGCTTTTAGGATGTCTTAATTGGAGAGTTCTCTTCCTCGAAATCTTTTAACGAACTTGACATCTTCAGAGATTTTGAAATAATTGATATACTATATTTCAACGCAACTCTTCTCATTCTATAGATGAAGTCATTCTAAGTATTACAAATAGTGTTTGAACTTTTCTCTGAAACGTTTGCCCTTAAAAACCAGTTCGAAACAAATGAACATTTGTTTCATAAAAATAGGATGCATCATATACAACGACTTGCTACAGTATTAGCTGTTCAAGAATGCTTTTTTTTTTCTGCCACTAAGTGATGTGCTAATTGTATATATTAGTGTCGAGAGCATATTTCAATTTAAATGATTGATTGTAGCCCAGGGTAGATCATGTTTTGTTTTTAAAAAACCGTCAAACTTCATTCAATTAATTTATTTTTTAAAAAAATCAATTAGTTTTTTTTTTGTAGTATTTTCAATTACAGAGCTTGAGGAATAATATATTCGAGGTCTATTTTCAAATATACGACCTTGTGTATAAGAATAATTAAGAGGCCTCAAATCATCGCCATCTTGAATTTTAGATTAAATTTTTAATTTGCGCTTAGATATTTCTTTATTTATTTATTGGTATTTGACACATTTTTGGTCATTCAACAGGAAAATTTCCAGGGAAGATAAAAAAATAAAGGGATTGCTTTACTGAATTTGGAAAAATAGTGCCTGATAATTTTTAGAACTTCTGTACATATTTTTTTATTTTATGTTGCTTCGAGTAAATAATTTAAAATTGCAATTTTGTCCATTTCAAAAATTTTTGAAACTTTTTTTTTTATAATTTAAGGTAATCAAAATTGATTTGGAGGATGCTGAAATATTTTTTAACATAAATAAAATGTTTTTTAAAAATATTAAAAAAATATATACATATTAAAAGGCCGGAAAAAAATGAAGAAATACAATCCCTTCTAAAAAGAAAAAATCTCATCTTCTGGCCTTAGGTGGAAGATTGTCTGTCGATTAGTCATGTCTTTTGCAAGAAAATC
Source organism: Parasteatoda tepidariorum (assembly GCF_982258835.1). NCBI lineage: Eukaryota > Metazoa > Arthropoda > Arachnida > Araneae > Theridiidae > Parasteatoda > Parasteatoda tepidariorum. The sequence goes on from NC_141759.1 coordinate 9,890,573, forward strand.
TATAAAATAATCAAATGTTATAGCATACAATTATAAATTATTCGAATTCAAAGGTCTTCATAACATTCGATAGCAAACGCAATATGAAAACAATTAATCTCTGCTCTAAAGCCACAAAAATTAAAACAGCGCTAATCGATTCGAATTGTTTATTCGACAAACTTTGATGCGTCAGAATTTTTTAATAAATGATTAGAAATCGGAAATAATAGTTCAATCACATCACCCACGCATCATCTCAAAACACCCTATTAAACATTATCTAACATCCTTTTCCAAGTCCATTTTTTTTCTTCTTTCTTCTTCATTCCAAATGCCCGTCCATTGGCTAGTTTGGATCAAAGTTCGGACATAAATATCCCGCTGCCTTTGATTTAAGAACACCTGCAGTGAATTAATTATCTGTCTTTTCCAAAAGTTTCAGTTGTGACGATGCGGTAACGTATTGGAAACATCTTTCTCGGGGTCAACAGGCTATTAAAGGGTCAGTTCCGTACGACAAGATACCCGCTGCTTCGTGAATAACAAACTGTTCCAGTGATGGTTTATTCGCTTGGAATTTATAATGAAGAACTCTTTTTTGTTCCTTTTTTTTAAGTAATACATCCCCTTTTATTTTTATTTTTTTTAACCCAATCTCAGACGATATTTGGCTTCCTTTGACAAGAAGCTCGAAATTCAGCTCAGGGCTGTAGATCAGATGTGATCGGTTGGCAATTTTCCTTTGGAACGATTCTTTTTGTTCCGTTTTAGGTGCTGTTATCATGAGAAATTTCATTTATGTATCGTCCGTTTCATTTTATATGACGAACTCTTAATTTATTGTGCATGCCTGCCAACTTTAACGCTTTGCAAAGAAGTGTTTTCCTAGAGATAGTGGAATGCCATTTGAAGTGACGTTGTAAAAGGGCATTCAAATCCAATTCAGTCAACACTTAAAATAAAAGAAGCAAATTATAAGCAGGCCTGTTATACGCACGTTTTAAGTATTTAAATGTGGTGGTTGTTAAAGTCAGTTTAAATTAAATTAGTTGGAAAAATAATCAAGTTCTATTACAGAATTTTCGCCTGCGTACTAAATAAAAAAAATAATCTCTTCTACAAAACGCGGTAGAGTTGGCAGGTATGATGAAGTAATCTATTTGCTCTTACCTTTCTCTTTTCTTTCAGACAATCAGAGAGCATATATAGTCTTTTTTCTCACATTAAGCTCGAGGCTGTAGATCAGTCTGGAATTTTCATTTGCTACACTTTTTGTTGTGCGTTTAGCGCCGTTATCATGAGGATTGAACTTATCTTATTTATTTACCGTTTGGTTTAATACGCTATAACGAAGAACACTTTTTTCTATGATTAATAAATTCCCATGTTTTTCCTCTTCTCTTACCATTTTTTTTTTAAACAAAATCTGACTGTATATTTGATTTCATTTCCCAATAAACTCAAAATTCATCTCAAGGCTCTTGATCGGATTAGATCAATTGACAATTTTTCTTTAGTATCTTTTTTGTTGCGTCTTTGGCGCTGTTATTGAGAGGACTGAACTACTTATCATATTTATTTACAGTTTGTTTCATTTGCTATATCAAAGAACTTTTTCTCCCTCCCCCTCCTATAATTAATAAATCCCCCTTTTCCACTTCTTTTATTTTTTTAACACAAATTTAGTGCATATTTGGCTTCATTTTACAAGAAACTCAAAATTCGGCTTCAAGGATGTAGATCAGTTGGAAACAAAGTCTCGAAAATTATACAGCTGGTTAATGTACAATCTATCTCCTTTAAATCACTGAAATGAATGTCGTCATATGAACTGTTTCGATTATAACATTGGCGATTATAAAATATTGGCGATTATAACATTAGTTTTTTAACTGTTTCTGCTGTGAGTTTGTAACGGTAACTGTAATGCTAAGTTCTGTCGATTTTTAGCCAGTAATTTCGGTCTAGTTTTAAAAATGACTCCAAGTGAAAATATAAAAAAGCTGGGCTCTTATAAAAATGAAAAGTGTTTGTGATTTAATTCTTTAATATTTGATAAGTTACTATAACGCTGTTGTGTATGAGTTCATTATAATGAAAAAATATTCATTGATTTTAATACTAGTCATCTATCTGGAATAATCTTTTCCTTAAAGGAACTTTTCTTTAAAATAATGTTACGATTACTTTTTCAATATGTTAAGATAATTAATTTTTAAAAAAGTTTAATGATATTTTTAATATTTAAGCTATTTGGAAAAAAAAAGAGACTTTTCACAGGAAGATAGTAACTATTTAAACATATATCATTGCTTACATAATTCCCAATAAAAGGCACTTAGATTGTAGTTTTATTTTAGTTTTCCTATGCGGAATAATTAAAAAAAAAAAAAAAAAAATAGTGCGTGGAGTCCCTCCGCGCGGCAGAAGTTAAACTTCGCAACCTGCGACGTTAATTGTAGAAGAATCAGCAGTCGTAGAAGGATGACTAGTTCTATTCAACGACTCTTTTTCCTGCTCTGCTCGCTACCGTACTCTGTAATCACGGTAATATTGTGCATTTTTTCCTCGTGGACCTCTTGAACCAGTGGAAGTGTTTGTGGTTGCCTCATCGTCTCGCTCTGGAAAATGTATTTGTATTAATAATGTATGTGAATGCGTCATAATGTAATTTGAGAAGAGAAAACCTAACAATCAATTGATATTCACAAGAGACGTACCTTGACATAACCTTAAATCCGTCGCATTGTCCGTGGGATTGTTTTCACTCATTTTTTACAATTGTTATCCAGTAAATTTTAAAATAAAAAATACTATGCTATTAAATTATATGTGTATCAAAACAAACTAAAAAAAATATTTATAGAAAAACAATACTTTTATGACTTTTATTATTTGTATGCTAGTGAGAACCAAAACAATATAGAAATGAATGAGGGAAAACGGGATCCTACCACGTGATTTCCCGGTCAATAAAAATGTAGCGTTAAACGTTTAACGCAACCTTGTTGGAAGTCGCATAAGAAGTATAACTTCAAAAAAAAAAAAAAAAAAAAAAAAAAACACACACACACATAACGTATGGAGTCAAACATCATGGCCTTATTCATCCTGTCTATGTTCGTCGTTTAGGTAAGTTATTCGTAAGGAAAAAGAGGAGACCAGTCATGCTTTTCACTTGCATGTCAGGTTTAATTTAATAATGATTAATTTGTTTATTTAATTATGAAATCTTGGTTTAGAAATATCACTGAAAATTTGGAGCACCATCGGTCAAATGAATTTATCTTTTTGTAAGTTCTAGTGTTGAAATATTAGCTATAGAGAATTTTTGGGTACGGAACATAATTGTTCTTTCAGCTGAGCCCTTAATTTGGATCTGTAGTTGATGAATGCTGCAAGTTCACTTATTATTATATATATTTATTTATTTGCTTTTATTTTATTTTTTTAATTCATTTATTTTATTTTATTAACTATCTATTTATTTTATGCTGCTGTTGATTTTCTTGAATTAGCTGTAAGATTTCCGTTACAAACGGTCTATTTTTATCAATGCTTAAATTGTAATTGTCATCGTTTTTTTAGGAAATCGTTTATGCCAATTTGTAAAACCAAGATTAAAATATTTATGCCTTCCTCTTTTTTTTTTCTTTTTTTTGTCGTCTGCCTGTTTAGGTAGTGGGGGTACGATTGTTCCTGTTTTTCAGTGGCGCCATCTATGGCCGGGAATTCGACTTCTGCCAAGCCATTCACACAACCACAACCCGTTTATAGGGCGGGTCACATTCACACACAAAGGAGAAAGGACATAGAACACACAGAGAGAGAAAGAAACATCCATGCCTTGCCCGGGATTCAAACCCAGAACCTTTCTGATGCAGGGACAGTTCCATGCCCCCTACACAGGCCGGTCGGCTATGCCTTCCTCTGTTACCCGAGTGAAAAATCTATTGTATTAGCTGTGAAAATTCCGTTACAAATGGTGTATTTTTAACAGTGAAAGCAGTGCGTAAGTTGTAATCGTCATCGTTCATTTAGGATATTCTTTAAGCCAATTTATAAAACCAAGATCAAAATATTAATACCTTTATCTGCCACTCACGTAGAAAATCTACGATAATTCCTGTGAAAATTCCATAGCAATTGGTTTATTTTTTTATCATTTAGAGCATTGTTTTAATTGACATAGAAGCTCTTTAACATTCTCGTTTCAACACATTATTAATCATGAAACTTCATCAGCGAACTTCTACAATATCTCTCTCAATCACAGCCTCTTTAAAAATTATAAATGCTTGCAGGTTACGAAAACTTACACATGGGTTCAATAAGTTCTTTTAAAAGGAAAAGAAAGAAAAAAAGAAACAACGTTAATAATTAAAACACTGTCTTCAGAGGTCTATTAAAAAACTCGTCAAGTATTCCCTGGAAAGATGGAAAACGCATCGACATTTAATTACCTCCTAATGAAGATAAATCTTCGCCAAAAAGATCTACAGTAATTGATAAAGAGGGAGAAGAAAAAATTGTAGCAGCTTCCAGTGTTGTATATTTACAAGTAGGGAAAAAGTGCATCATTAGAATAATGAGAGATTTGGCGATTTTTTGCCCTCATTTCGGAAGATGATCACGTATTGTGACATGATGGAAAGTGGGACCTGTAGACGCTTGTAAGATTGTGACTGTTTCTAATGTCATTGGGGGGGTTACTGTTGGGAGTAGTGCATGACATATGCAAATGGTGGGACACGCTAGATGGGTGTTGTTGGGTGAATATTAATGCTTGGTAGGAGTTATCGATCACATTTGAGGTGTTGAGATTCTGTTTATCAGAATGATTATTGATGAATGAGTATTAAGTGATGATAAAAATGTGGATTTTTAGTTGGCGCTTGCCCTGTATGCTATACGAATGAAGGTAAGGTACATCTCTATCAACTTAGGAGGAAAATGAATAATTATTTTTCATGTTTTGGTTGTTAGATACCTATTTTTCTTTATTATTTATTTACTCATTTTTTATTCAAAAACAAAGAGTACAAAGGAATCCACTAAAATCTCATAGAAGTGTTTAATTCTGTGTTAATTGCGTTAATTCTGTTAAATGTGTTAATCATCAGTCAAATTGGCGGAAAATTTAATATGTTGTATTTCAAAACATTCTGATCAAAAGTTCTCATTGATAAGTTCAAAAATTGATAGTTTTTGACATACCACGCCTCAAACATGAATAGTGCGTTAACCAATGTGCACCCTGCGAAAGTTGTCAGATCGGATTATGCATACGTTATTATGCTTATAAGGGCTGTTTGTTGAAAAAGACTTGTATGTATACAAATGTATATAGTTGCGCATAAACATAACTAGTCACCAATTATTTGAATATTATTTACATTTTGCTGGGGAAGTCGTTTCGCCGCATTATAGATACATTCTATGAACTTCGAAGATGAATACATGATATTAACTCTATACCGCGCATATCTTAAAAAGCATATAATACTCACAATGTGTGTGCAAATACCCAACATCTAATGTTGCGCGAAAGTGTGCTTTAAGCACCTTTCACCATAATGACCACTGGTTATCTCTCTTACGTTTGAAGCTCCGTATCTCTGTTTTCGGACTTTGTTTCAACGCGAACTTGTCCTCAGAATATCTTGATTTTGAACTGCAACATATTAAATTTTTAGTTTGACATAAAATTTGTTTCATGGGATTTGTGCGGGATCCTTTACAGTACCTTTATTTTTATATTTCAAAGATTAATTTACTAGAATGACATTATTAAAGAAATTTGCCCCGATTTTTGTATTGTAGAAATTGGAAATAATGCTCTCACTGAAAAAGTAGCTATGAGTTTATAATTAAAAATGATCAACTATGCTTAGGGATCCCAAAATTCCGTCAAAAATATTCAAGTGGTAGTTTACGTATCAAATTTATAGACATGCAAAAAGTATTCGAACTCGATGATTAAAAACAGTTAATGATCAGTTTAAAAAAATAAAGAATATAACTAATGATATGAATTTTTCCACCTCTTTGAAAGTTTTGGCGGAACTTTGAAACATTGAATATGTTTCTCTAGAAACTGGAGTAAAAAATTGTGAAAATCTGACTGAAAATGCTTAGAATTCCAAATCTGGTTGATATTGTTGATTGTCTTACAACATTAAATATTTGGGGAAAATCTTTAGCCATTTTGATATTGTTTTTCACTTCTTGAATTATCTGCAAGAAATACAACACAAAGTAATAAGAAAAGAAAATAATAAAAATAAAATTAAATAAATAAATGCAATAAATATAACAAAAAAAATATAACAAAAAGTAGTAATAAAAAGTATAATAATAGTATAAGTAATGGTAATAAAAATTAATAATAAGACATGGTATATTATTTTTAATTGAATAACCTTTTCACGATAAAATTGTTTCCACGTCAACGAAATGACATTTGTGACACACAGATGATCCTAGCAATAAAAATACCAATGCCACCAATGACAAGAAAATTAACAGGGAGTCTTACCTTTAACTTAGCAACCTTGTCACAATAAAATTGTGTCCATGCCAATTAAACGGCAATTCCGGGGCATAAATGGTTCGGCCAATAACATAAACAATTCTACCAATTACAAAAAATTGACACGGTGCGTTACATTTTATTAAACAACCTTTTCACGATAAAATTGTGTCCATGTCAAAGAAACGAAGCTGTGTCACATAGAAGATTCTACAAATAATGAAAGCAATTCTACCAATTACAAAAAATTGTAATTGTCTTACATTTAATTGAACTACCTTCTCACGATAAAATTGTGTCAATCCCAAAGAAACGGCAGTTCTGACTTACAGATGAGTCTACCAATTACAAAATCGTGACAGGGTGTCTTACATTTAATTAAAACAAAACTTTTCACGATAAAATTATGTCCATGGCAAATAAACGTCATTTCTGACATACAGATGATTCTACCAATAGCAAAGCCAATTCTACCAATTACAAAATAGTGACATGGTGTTTTACATTGAATTAAAACAACCTTTTCACGATAAAATTGTGTCCATGGCATGCAGATGATTCGACCAATTATAAAGCCAATTCTAACAATTATAAAATATTGACATGGTATCTTGCGTTTAATTAAAACAACCTCTTCACGATGAAATTGTGTCCATGTTAAAGAAACAGCAGCTGTGAAACAGATGATTGTCCACATTTTGAAGAGAGCTCCATTGCAAAGATTCTCTGCTGGTTTTTGTTGACAAGCATCTGGTTCGATGTTTGGGGTGGAGGTAAAAGCGATTGGTAATGTCAACAACAATGCCAAGTCAAAAGGGAACTCTCTCTCTCTTTTTTACCCCATCTTTCACCCATGCAAAAGAGCAATGGGTGCCGTTGTGACCACCCATTGATGCCAACCACGTCAAAGGAGGTCCGTGGTCAGCTACATCCCGTTTCCCTGAAGAATAATACCACGCGGACATTTTGTCACGGAGCTAATGTCCAAGTCAATCTGAATGGCTAATATGCAGAAAAGAACCCGTGTTGCAGCCTGTTTGTTCGAATTGCATTTGTGGTTGAACATTTTGGCGTAATATTGCTATTTATAATCGGACAATAGAAAATATGTTCTATGTTTATATCCTCTAATATATAGAATTATAAGTTTTATTACGATAAACACAGCATTAAAAAAATTTTATTTAGGTTTTATGAAATGAACCAGATGGTGTTTAAATAACGTTTATGTCATAATGTTATGTTATTGTCATAAATTATTATTTATTTAATATTAGAGATAATATATTTGTCATTATCGAAGTTTTATGTATGGCTCTTGAAGATTTGCATTATCACAACAGTTAAACGGACGTAACACTATGGTAAAAACTCATCATGTCCTATTCTCCTATAACTACTTTATTATTTAAAATGTAAAGTAAGTATAAAAATTTAAAAATATGTAAGATTTAAGTATTTGAGCAAATATGTAAAATTTTAAAATTTAAAGTGTAGAAAAATAAGAGTTCGTGTGTAAATCAAGAGTAGAAGTTTCAATCACTGAAATTTTTATTTCAAAATATCAAATTGTTACAGGATTCCAGTACAGCACGCAAAGTGGCAGCAATGTTACAAATACATAACAGTTAGGAAGAAATGTAAGAAAATTCTTCAAGTGGCCACAAACTTGTTTTTGCAACATCGTGATTGAAATGTTATTGAAAAGAACTTGCAGAACCATATCTGTGACATAGCTTTTGAAATATTTAAGAACAGGCACTCATAGAAACATTTCTGCCACTACTATTCTTATAAGCTTCTTGTGCGTGTGTGTAACATTTGACTTCGGCATACTGTGCTAATATTTGTAAATTTTAAGCATATATACATCCTGCTATGATTTATGGAGGATGACAAAATTTATTTTAGTATTGAGAAGATTTTAAAATCATTAGGAATTTTAGCTTTAAATTAGCATTTTTAAGCAATAATAAGTGCTAACTTTTGTTTTCGTTCGAAATCTTCAATTATATTACCTTAGTTAGTTAAACGACAGTATTATCTTATAGACCGAAATTACTCAAACGATCTTTTAAATAATGCAGCTGAAAAAGTATTTCTAGAAATAATTTTTTTAATAAAAGAATTTTTTTTTTAAATATCATTGTATTTTTAAGAATACGAAAGTATAATGTGTTCATATGAAAATCTCTTCTTTTTTAAATTAAGTTTTTAGTATTTTTAAAACATATTTTAAATTAGGTACCCCGTTCTGCATTCGCTACATCTATTATATGGCACAGTTATATTAGGCTTAATTTTTAAATCTACCCTACTTTTTAACTACATTTAATCAATCCCGTTTTCGTATAAACGTTAATATTTAACCACATTTAATCAGTCATGTTTCTGTTTAAATATTGATACTTAACCACATTTAATCAATGACGTTTCCGTATAAACATTAATACTTAAACACATATAATCAATCACATTTCTGTGTAAGCATTATAACAAATTTAAAACTACTCAAACGCAATAACAACAGTGTTTCCAAGCTGTGCAAATACTAATAGGTCTTTTCTGCGTAACTGTTTGAGGGCGAAGCGCCCACTCATTTTCCCGTTGTGTCCACTCAGGGTGACCACCTTTGGACACGGTTCACCCTTTTGAACCTAGGAAAAGCACGGCTGCTTGACGGCTGACCTGGAAGTTTGCTTTTCCTTTCAGACACTGAATAACAATTTGCGCTTCCATAATGAAATGAACGCTCAGATCTCGAGATTAAATCAGTGGATGGGTTAAGTCTATCATAATTTAGACTGCTTTTTAAACACTCTGATTTCTTTCTTTTTTGATTAAGCACTTACTCTTCTGCTTTTAACGCATATTAGATTATTTCTTTGTTTTGAGCGCATTTATTAAAACGTAGAGTATAACGGTATTTCTATGTGTATAAAATGTTTTAACAATTACACCATTTGTTCGATTTTTTTAAAAATTTATTTATTCATATTTTGTCTTTACTATATTTTATTTAAATGTACAAGAATTTTCTTTCATTATAGCTAGTGATTTTTTCATCGTGCAAATAACACTGAAGACGCGAATATCTACTGATTAACATATTTAACACGTTGAATGCCATGGGGATCACCAGTGATTTGCACTGAGCTTGTTCGTAGAGCCACGGGGGTCACCGGTGACCGGCGAAGCCAAGATCATTAGAAACACATATTCGAGTAAATTTTTAATTTTTTTATATTATAATCGTTAATAAAATGATTTGTAGAAATGAATGCAATATAGAACACACAAAAATAGTTTTATTTATATGCACTGAGATGCCAACTTGCCCCGGACAGCGAATCAATATTTTCAAGTGGTAGTTTATTAATTGTGATTTTTGGTTTAATAAATTCATTTTCGTAGATTCTTATCCACCACTATTTCTAAGCAATTCGTAAGCTTATATAATTCACTACTTTTTCCAGACCAGATCAGATATGTCATGCTAAACCTTTTATAAACTAGCAAAATATGTCAAATATTTGCAAATTTAGTTTGTAGTTATTTACCGTTTGGCCAGACGGGCAAGCCATGTAAAATTAGCGTGGCATTCAACGAGTTAATTATGAGAAATTTCTCATGCATTAAAAAAAAAATCACCAGTCGAACTTTGTTGAATGCATTTAAAATATATTTTCCATTTACAACTAAGACACCTGGCAAAATCTTTAAATTATTAATAAACACATCATCACTCGAACATATTCTATTCTAATTCAGTTATCTGTAGCAGTGAAAGACAAGTTTCAAAACCACAAAAAATTGAATTAATTCAATTTGAATGCATGATTTTTTTCCCTCGTGAGTCTGATGATTGTGAATTTTCAGTCGTTTAAATTTTTTACCATACTGTTGCTAAAAAACTGAAGCTAGATAACCCAAAAAGTGGCGTTCTAATTTAATGTTTAATTTTTTTTTTTTTTAATATTTTTTTTTTTTGAAGAGTTGAGTAATTTACATCTACTGCTAGCCTTCCACGAGCAGTTAATTTTAGAGTTGTCATGTTATAACATTTTAAAGCAATTGCCATATAACCATATCAGAAATATATACTCTGCCTTGAAATTGAAAAATATTGACGTATCTAATTCCGTTTAATGCTATACACACGATGAGCCTGGATAATTTAGTGATTAAGACGCTGAGTCGTTTGTGAGAAAGATTGGGGTTCGATCCCCGGTGATGACTTCAAGCCCACCCAGCTTTAAATCAATGAGAATCATTTTCTTTGAGAAATAAAAGCGGTCAGTGCGTAGTGCTAATGATATTTGCAACCATCATACCATCGGTTCAAGAACATTACCGAGTCCCTTAACCTCAAGGTTCCTCTCCCGAATTGATTGCTGCGAACTTTAACTATATTTTTCAGATGAGGATGTCTTTATAATATTAGGCGAATATAAAAATACAATATGTAGCAAGTTATAAATTACAATGCGAAGAAAAACGAGATTATAAGTATCAAAGATTATTCGTATCAAAAAACAAAGAAGCCCGGTTTATAAGACAAAATTTATTATTTTCTGAGACAAGATATCAATTACATTATGAAAAAAATCATGATTATAGGACGAAAATTCGTATCAAAAGACAAGACAACGCTTTAAATAAAACAAAAATTATAATTTTATAAGACAAGTCATAAATTGCAATGCGAAAAAAATCTTGATTATAGCGCGACATTTCAAAGACAAAGGAAAGCGTTTTGTGAGACAAGTATTATAATTTTATGAGACAAGTTATGAATTATGATACGATAAAGGTCATGATTATAGGGCGAAAATTTTTTTCATAAAACAAAGAAACACTTTTTATAAAGCAAAAATTATAATTTTATAATACAAATTTATAAATGACAATATAAAAAAGATCCTGATTATAAGACGGAAATTCGTATCAACAGACAAAGAAACGCGTTTTATAAGACAAATATACGCCACATAAGAAGAGGACTCAATTTTTTTCACTACACATTCAAATATACATTCAAAATTAAATTTTAAAATTTATATTTTAAAGATTTTAGTTTGAAAAATAATGTATTATAACTTTATAACATATCTATGGGGAGAAGAAATTGTGTAATGCATTTTATAACGATACGTTTTATTAAACACAATCAATCGAGAATAATCATGTTAGAAAATAAATGCTTCAGTCATCTCGAAAAAAAAAAACATTATAAGAATCGATTTAAAGAAGTTTAATTTTTGTGAATTATACAAAGTTTGCGAGACAAAGTAGACAATCTTTATGAACCCAACAGAAAAAACCTCAAAAAATACACTTCTATATCATTTGTGGTAACGACAAATGGCCTTGTTACGAATCCACTCACAGAGCAAAACAAAACAAAAAACGTGAAGTTTATAAAATGCTGGAGAAGTATTAATAATCAAATTAAGTTTTAATTATAAATTCAAAAAGAAGTTTTAATTATAAATGTTTTAATCATCTCGAAAAAAAACTTTAAGAATAGATTCACCCGAAGATTAATGTCAGTGAATTACGCAAAGTTTGCTTGATAAAGTAAAACCGACTTTATGAACTAAACAGAAAAGACCTCAAAAAATGCATTTCTTTATCATTTGTGGTAACGACAGATGGCCTTGTTACGAATCCACTCACAGAACAAAACAAAACAAAAAACGTGAAGTTTATAAAATGCTGGAGAAGTATTAATAATCAAATTAAGTTTTAATTATAAATTCAAAAAGAAGTTTTAATTATAAATGTTTTAATCATCTCGAAAAAAAACTTTAAGAATAGATTCACCCGAAGATTAATGTCAGTGAATTACGCAAAGTTTGCTTGATAAAGTAAAACCGACTTTATGAACTAAACAGAAAAGACCTCAAAAAATGCATTTCTTTATCATTTGTGGTAACGACAGATGGCCTTGTTACGAATCCACTCACAGAACAAAACAAAACAAAAAACGTGAAGTTTATAAAATGCTGGAGAAGTATTAATAATCAAATTAAGTTTTAATTATAAATTCAAAAAGAAGTTTTAATTATAAATGTTTTAATCATCTCGAAAAAAAACTTTAAGAATAGATTCACCCGAAGATTAATGTCAGTGAATTACGCAAAGTTTGCTTGATAAAGTAAAACCGACTTTATGAACTAAAAAAAATCCATTTCTTTATCCTCAAAAAATCCATTTCTTTATCATTTGTGGTAACGACAGATGGCCTTGTTACGAATCCACTCACAGAACAAAACAAAACAAAAAACGTGAAGTTTATAAAATGCTGGAGAAGTATTAATAATCAAATTAAGTTTTAATTATAAATTCAAAAAGAAGTTTTAATTATAAATGTTTTAATCATCTCGAAAAAAAACTTTAAGAATAGATTCACCCGAAGATTAATGTCAGTGAATTACGCAAAGTTTGCTTGATAAAGTAAAACCGACTTTATGAACTAAACAGAAAAAACCTCAAAAAATGCATTTCTTTATCATTTGTGGTAACGACAGATGGCCTTGTTACGAATCCACTCACCGAACAAAACAAAACAAAAAACGTGAAGTTTATAAAATGCTGGAGAAGTATTAATAATCAAATTAAGTTTTAATTATAAATTCAAAAAGAAGTTTTAATTATAAATGTTTTAATCATCTCGAAAAAAAACTTTAAGAATAGATTCACCCGAAGATTAATTTTAGTGAATTACGCAAAGTTTGCTTGATAAAGTAAAACCGACTTTATGAACTAAACAGAAAAAACCTCAAAAAATGCATTTCTTTATCATTTGTGGTAACGACAGATGGCCTTGTTACGAATCCACTCACCGAACAAAACAAAACAAAAAACGTGAAGTTTATAAAATGCTGGAGAAGTATTAATAATCAAATTAAGTTTTAATTATAAATTCAAAAAGAAGTTTTAATTATAAATGTTTTAATCATCTCGAAAAAAAACTTTAAGAATAGATTCACCCGAAGATTAATTTTAGTGAATTACGCAAAGTTTGCTTGATAAAGTAAAACCGACTTTATGAACTAAACAGAAAAAACCTCAAAAAATGCATTTCTTTATCATTTGTGGTAACGACAGATGGCCTTGTTACGAATCCACTCACCGAACAAAACAAAACAAAAAACGTGAAGTTTATAAAATGCTGGAGAAGTATTAATAATCAAATTAAGTTTTAATTATAAATTCAAAAAGAAGTTTTAATTATAAATGTTTTAATCATCTCGAAAAAAAACTTTAAGAATAGATTCACCCGAAGATTAATTTTAGTGAATTACGCAAAGTTTGCTTGATAAAGTAAAACCGACTTTATGAACTAAAAAACCTCAAAAAATCCATTTCTTTATCATTTGTGGTAACGACAGATGGCCTTGTTACGAATCCACTCACAGAACAAAACAAAACAAAAAACGCGAGGTTCATAAAGTGGTGGAGAAGTTTTTCATAATATGCAACATGGATTCGAAAAATGATCGGTCCATTCCTGAAATCGGATTCTTTTCGCTGCAACGCGCACTCTTTTTTTTCCCCCGAGGGTCCTCGTTTAGTGGGAGAAGAAAGAAGAAAAAAAAATCATCACCTCCTCTACCTCCAACCTCAGTCTACTCGTTTGACAAGTGTAGGCGAGGTGGAGGTGGAAGGGGAAGTGCTGGTGCTGAAAGATAAACAGTGTGCATTTAGATTTGAAAGTAGTTTAATGAATCTATTAAATATTATATTTATAAAATATATACAAAGAACTTAACTATTGAAATAAGTATGACTCGGTTTGCATTTTTGATCCTTCTATTAAAGGACCTTTTTTGAGATTTTTGGACTTTTTTCCCACTAAATCTCAAAAAGTAGGAGAAGTACCTTAAAAATCTTAAAATATTTTAAGATATTTCTTGATATTTTTACGTTGGGTGATTTTTTTAACTAACATTTTTCAAACATTTTTACCTGTTTCCTGCACATTTTATGTAAGTCTGTGTGCTAGACCGTCAAAATTGACAATTTAAAAAGAATCAAAAAGAAAAGCGTCGAAAGAAAAATCCTAATAAATAAGCACCTATTGACTATTATATAAAGGTGACATCGAATCATATTCAAGGACACTGACCTATTTCATAATAACTAAATAATTACTTCAACATAATTAGATATTTTTAATAAAGTTAATTAAGATACAAAGCTCAATTTGAAATTGATAAAGATGAACTTATAATAATTTATATATTTTTAATTGTAAATACAATTTTATTCTGTACTTTATAAAATTCTCCTATTTTATTCTTTGTCTAAAGAGTATTAGCCATTCTGTTGAATGCCTAGGCATTCAGTACAATGCCTAGGCAAAGCATATTTTAATTCTTTCGTTTCCTACTTCTTTTCCTGAAGACGTCAGGCAATCTATGTAATGACTAAGAATTTTTGGAATTCCATATATGTATTGACTGAAATTTATATAATATATTAATTAATGGAGGCAGCATCAAACTTTTTATCCATTTTTTCTCCTTTTATTTCATATATATATATATATATATACGACAGGAGCCTTTCTGTTGTCAGTGGTAATACCAAAAACTGACAGTGCCCCGAAGCCCCATAATGGATAAACAAATAAGAAAAGGCAAGTAGAAAAATTGAAATGTAAATACAAAGAAAAATTAATGACAAACAAACACACGCAACTTAAAAGTACACAGAATAAGACTTAATAATGATACGCCCACATTAGAGAAAAATAAATAAAGATAAAATTACAGTTAGAATATAAAAAATAAAATATAAATTGCCAAACCATTAATCAAACCATACCATACCATAGCATACCAAGCCATATCATACCATACCAAGTCAAACCATAACTTTAGAAATAAATCAAGTGCTGCCCGCTTTTGAAAATTTTAAAGAATAAAATAATATATAAATATATATATATATATAAAACAAGAAAACATTCCATGAGTAAAAATTTCTAAAAAAGTGCTGCCATCTATATGCTTTATGCTCTATGCCATCTATGAGCATATAGATGGCTGCATATTCTTAGAAATGTTTACTCATTGAGTTACTTATAAACGTTAAGAAAAAGAAGATGAAAAATTTCAATAAATTAAACTTAATTAAATTTTTTTCAACATTTTTTTAATTAGTACATAAAAATGATAGATTTTACGGGTGTTACTTATACTTTTATTCGGAAATTGATCCATGTAATTATGACAGTCCACTGCACCACAAAAGAAGGAAGGAACAGTAAACAATTAATAGTGAACAATAAACAATTAGAAGTGAACAAAAAACAATAAATGGACAATTTAAATCACTGTTTGATCATTGAGAGTTCATTATTGTCCTACCTTCCCAACGTAATTTGGTAATCTCTCTGTTATAATGATAACGAATAGGATGGATAATTATTTTAATGTATTTATCCACTAGTTTGCTTTTGAAATAAAATCCACAAATTACCAATAATAATATCATTCGATGCCATAAAACTGCCCAAAAGTTTACTATAATAATTTTTATTTTTTTACCTTTCTTATAATTTTTCATTGTAATTAAAAATTCTGACCAACACGGGTGAAACCAATTACATATTTTCTAAGACAATCGCCAAGAGAAAAAAACATTCCGAAATACTACTCCTTCAATGATAAAATTGTCATCATCATCATAGTAAGCCAGACAGCCCAATGTGTGCCAATGCCTTCCTCTGGAGATATTCGCCATAATTACTTCCGTTTTATCTTTGATCTCCAATTCTTTACATTAATGATAAGATTGCATTGTATTTCAAAAAGATTTTATTACAATTGTATATTATTTGCAACTTTAGCGAAAAATTAATAATTTAAATTAAAAAATAAATAACTCATAATAAACAATTCATAATAAAAACAAGCAGATTTTTTATAATGAATTTTTTCATTCAAAGGCATTTTTTGTTATTCTTAGAACATTGTTTTGATTTTGCGTAGGGCATGGTCGTTATTTTTTTTTTTTTTTCAAGTTATCTAAATATGGACTCTGAAAATAGACAAAAGGCGATGACGAAATACCTGAGAAAGACAATGCCAACAACTTGTAGCGTTATTATTCAATAAAGAAAACTGAAATAGCCAACCTTAGAACTTGTAACATCGTAATGTAATCAATAAGAAAACTGAAGTCTTCGCAATACGTATTATAATTGCGTAATTTACGGAAGCTCTCTTTAATCGGAAATGCGTGCGCTTCTTTATTTCCTGTCCGTCTAAGGTCATTCAAGAAAATGTAGATGACACTGGACAATGATTAGGGTGACCACTTTCTCTTCACCCTTTATTTCTTTCATTTATTTATATTTTGTTTTTTCTAACTCTCGTCAGGGTTGAGTTGTTTCTTCTTTACCGATGTAGGTAGTTAGAAAACGATCTGGCTCACAATGCTGATCGTTCGTGCGTATACGCAATTGCTGACGATGATGGCTTAAAGCCAGCCGTAAATAACCATTGCCACCGATGTGGAACATCCAAAATGAAGAATATTACAACTTTGTATGTCTTTATTTTCAAGCTTGATTGGAAAACTTTTTCATTTTCTATCTAAGGAAAGAGTTATCAGCAGAAGTCTTTTGCAACCCAAAATGGAACATAAATCACACGTACTATACGAATGAAACAAAATCATACTAGGGGATCCTCGCTGCTCTCGCCAAACTGCATTTTTACAACATTCTGGATTGCTATACAATTCGAGCTCGCTTCGCTCAGTCATTGGTTTTTATGTAGCATTGGGTATAGTACTATTTTTAAAATAACGTTCTGAAATATGGATGGTATGCATCTTCTAAAAGCTTTGACTTATAAACATTTCATTCTTTTTTATACGTATGGATCAATAAAAAGTTTATGCTAAATGACAGTAATAATAAAAAATTGTATTATTCCGATTTCAAATAATAAAAGTTTTTATTTTTACTTTTTAAGATAGGTAGATTAAATTTATTGTGTATGATACAACGAAATATGTGAATTATTTTAAACACATCAGGTCACACCCAACCGAGACTTATTCAATCTCAGGAAGAAAATTGCTTTGCTTAAGCAATAAAAAATCTCTTTGTGTTGAATTTGTTTCTCGCTGGCCCTCGATACACCCAAGTATTTTCTCCGGCCAACCTAAATTTCAGATTTATGAAATTTAGCGCAGGCCATTCTATAATGGAGTTTTCTTTATATAGATATGAGCAATTCTACAAATAAACGCCAGTTAGGCGGCCAAAAAAAAATAAAAAAAATTTTTGGGAGGCACACTATTTCTACATGAATTTTCTTCTTCTTTACACCCTAAAAAGGCGAGAAAAAATCGTGAACATGAAATTTTTTCTTTGTGACATACTTTAAATGTGACATACTCTTTCTGACATACTCAGATAAATCTGAGCCGTTTATTCAGATAAAACGATTTTTACATAAATATAATATTATTATAATGTCTCTCTAATATGTATTTATAGAGATTTCATACTATAAGATTATATTTTAGTATAAGAAACAAAAATAAAAAAATTTAATCAAAGTTCGTAAATTGAAAAAATCGGGAAAAATTCAAAATTGGTATTTTGTCATTTAAAGTATGTCACAAAGAAAAAATTTCATGTTTAATATTTTTTTCTTGCTTTTTTAGGGTATAAAAAAGAAGAAAATTCATGTAGAAATAGCGTGCCCCCCCCCCCAAAAAAAAATTTATTTTTGTTTGGCCGCCTAATTCGCATTGATTTGTAGAATTGCTCATATCGTCGCATTGAAACAAAACCGTAAAACTCAAAAAAATCGAAAAATGAGATATTTGGGTCACTTTGTGTAAAAAAAATCACCCTTTTAGAGAAACAAAGTATTATCTTCATAGTTCAATAAAATTAATTTAAAGAGCAGATGAATCGTTATCGCATTGGCGCGATCAGCATTAACGCAGAAAGTTAGAAATTGCTCTCCTGAAAAATTTGCTTTTTTGAGTTACCACGGTTTAGTTTTAAGGCGACGATATGAGCAATTCTACAAATAAACGCCAATTTTTATACTAAAATATAATCTTATACTATGAAATCTCTATAAATACATTTTAGAAAAACATTATAATAATATTATATTTATGTAAAAATCGTTTTATCTGAATAAATGGCTCAGATTTATCTGAGTATGTCAGAAAGAGTATGTCGCATTTAAAGTATGTCACAAAGAAAAAATTTCATGTTCACGATTTTTTCTTGCCTTTCTAGGGTGTAAAGAAGAAGAAAATTCATGTAGAAATAGTGTGCCCCCCAAAATTTTTTTAATTTTTTTTTGGCCACCTAACTGGCGTTTATTTGTAGAATTGCTCATATGTCCCGCAGTGAACTCATCGCTAAGATACGGTTTAAAGCAGATCACCGATGTCAAGCATCACTGGCTGCGGTCAGTGTGCGGGTAGGTGATCACTCTGATCAGCCTGCGTAGGGACCGAGGGTGTGCGTTATGGGTCCTCGTTAAACTGTTTCACCTTAAAGTGCTCGACTTCGGGTGCAGGTCGTATGGATACCGAAGAGGGGGTGCCATCCCTTCTGCAGAGGATCAAAATTGTGATTACATCTTCGGATCATCCTCAGAGATGCTTCTCAGACCGTCGCCAATAGCCCATTGTACAACTCTAGTGTGACGTAAATGAACTACAAGACAACATCTTTACATATATAAAAAAATATATAAGAAAATATTTCGATATTTCCAGGTTAAGCGGTAAGCAAATTCAACAGAAAAGACTTTTTTTCTCTTTCTTTTTTTTCTGTTTTGTTTAGGGCGTAGTTTCCGAACCTCTTTAATCATTCACTTCTTCATTAAAAACTTTTTGCAAAATCAACACTCTTCTGCGGATAGTTTTTTCTTTTTTTTTTAATTTTTAATTTTGGGGTCTAGGATAGCCTGGTTGGTAGGGCACGGGGCTCATGTCCAAGAGGTAGTGGGTTTGATCCCAATCCGGCCGAAGACTCCCCGTGTAGTAAATGGTGACTGATGCACGTTAAATCTGTCGACTTCTCTATGTTCCCATAACAAATCAAATCCCTGGGGGTATTGATCCAGGAATTTTCTTGTCTTCTGGATTAGTTCAAAATCACAAGTCTACGGAGTTGATCATTAGTAGTCGTAAACCCACAATTGGGTCGGCTGCTCAACGACGGTTATAAAATAAAATAAAAATTTTTTATTTTTACTTTACGTGACATATTTAATCTACACAATGAGCTATTGGCGACGGTCTGAGAAACATCATTAAGGATAATCCGAAGACGTGCCATCGCAACTTTGGGTTTTTGCTACTCCACTTTGGTAGACCAACGACCTGTCCTCGAAGTCGAGCACTTTACCGTAGAACAGTCTAACGAGGACTGATACCGCTCATCCTCAGTCCTTTCGTAGCCTGATAAAAGTGGTCACCCACCCGCACGCAAACCGCAGCCAGTGATGCTTGATTTCGGTTTTCTATTAATAACCGTGTCTTATGATCATTCCAGTGCAGGACATACATTTTCAAGTTTGCTGTTAATTTATTGAAGATTCCTATTGATCAATGCATTCATATTAAGGACTTTTTAAAGCACTTTTTATGAAGTAAAATAGTAAAGCACTTCAAATCATTCATAAATGCATTTCATGCGTTGACCTGTATTTCTACGACAGTTTCCACATCATCAAAAAAAAAAAACTTTATTGTTTACTAGCTTAATCTTGTTGCTGTTCTATATTTTTGACATTTTTAGAAACTATTAATTTTTTTTTTTTAGTTTTCTAACTCTTTACTTTTAAGTGTTACCGTTAAAGTGTGAAATCCGTTACTTCATAGAATAACTAGATATTTTATGAAATAACTAGGCAAGTAATTTAAAGTACTTAAAATGATTGAATTCTACGATTTAACTAGACATTCTATAGAATAACGATTACTTGAGTATCGTTATCGAAAGTATGAAATGCTGCACTCATAAGTTCTTTGAACCTGTTCTAGCTGCTTTTAGTCAATTTTTAGCCTTTTATAGCTGTTTTGCAATAACGTGTGTGTACGCTTCATTCCGTTGCTCTTAGTCGTTGTTATTAATCTAAGGAATACTAAATTATATCATCCTTATCATTTATCTTTCCTATTATTTATCAATTAATCATCTGCAATAGGGATAAAATGTATTTTTCGAGAGATTTTACCTATTTAGGATCAATTAATTTATAAAATAAGTTTGAAACTGTTATTTTTCACTTTAACGGTTTATCACTAATTATTTCGTAGAATAACTAGGTAAAGCATGACATTTTTCATCGATTATACGTAAAATCCATCCAATCGATGAATATATTATATATATTCATCGATTATATATACTGTAACTTACAGGTCCAGTTATTCTATTAATGAATTATAAACTTTAACAGTAACATATGTATTTCTTTAGTGTGACGAAATTTCTGTCGCACTACACCGGTTCTGTTTTATTGTCTCAGTCATATAACCAACTGTTGATTGTGTACCAGTGTAATACCGATACAGGTATTTTTTAGTAAAAATTTTACTACTTGCATTTTTAAAATTTATTATTTATGAAATTCATACTTAAACTTGTTTGCATAAAAACAAATACACTATATCGCCATTATATTAATTTAAATTATCAATTAAATATTATTATTTTGATTACACATCTTATTCAGTTGTGTGCAAAATGTAATAGTTAATTTGCATTAAACGAAAAAAAAATAAAAATTTACACAAATTAGTATGAAAATTTGAAACTCTCGTAGCATTAGAGGTAATAAAAAGTTAAAATATTAAAAAAAAATATATTCCTCAAACCTCGATTCAGAATCCATCTTATACTCACTTAAAATTTCTCCCCTCATCCCAGAAAAATATTTATAGTAAGCAATTTTTATTTTCCAGTTTTATGTTTCGATTTTTATTCATTAAAGTAAAATGTACTTACTTTGAATATAACATATCAGTTGAAAATTCAAATTTTAAAAACTAAATTTGTGCTAAATAATGTAATTATGCAAAACCAGAAAAAGAATGACTTATTTATATATATTGCACGAATAAATATAAACTATAAACGTCTTAATGACAAAAAAATTTTTTTTAATAAATATTCATCAATAGGAAACTATTATAATCATCATCATCATAGTTGGCCAGACAGCCCAATGGGGGCCAATGCCTTCCTCCGAAGATTTCTCCATAACGACCTCCGATTTATCTTTGATTTCCAATTCTTTTCATTAATAGCAAGAAAATTAGACTCCACCGAATCAGCCCATCTCAACCGCCACCTTCCTCGCTTTCTTGTTCCAGTGATCTAAAAGGCAACACCTTTTTGATTGTATTGTCATCACTCAATACGAATCACATGGACAATCCCATTCATTTTATTTATTTTCATTTATTTAATAATATTATATATAAATCTTGTACAGTTCAGAGTTAAATATCATTCTCCTGTTATTGTTTTCCTTTACACCACCCAGTATACTCCGCAAAATCTTTCTCTCAAATACTGCGATACAATTTTCCTCCAGCTTTTTTTATTTTTATTTTTTTATAATTATTATAAATGATACTTTAAATTCATTACTTTTTTTTTAAATTAACGTAGTAATTTAATTAACAAGAATTTGGTTAGGGAATTTCAAATTAAGAGATAACTTATTAATGATTCATTCATAAATCTCAATTTTTTTTCATTTGTTTCATTGATTTTCTGTGTTTTTTTCAA
Organism: Parasteatoda tepidariorum; assembly: GCF_982258835.1. NCBI lineage: Eukaryota > Metazoa > Arthropoda > Arachnida > Araneae > Theridiidae > Parasteatoda > Parasteatoda tepidariorum. Next base: position 9,912,889 of record NC_141759.1, read on the forward strand.
TTATTATTGGTTCAAAAATGTACAACGGATATAATTAAGTTTATGATAATTAATAATTTACATAATTGTCATAAAGCTCAATCGAGTAATATTTTTGTATGCATAATTTTATTTTATTACCGGCATTAAAAAAGGTTGCAATTTTAAACCCAATCCAGAAGACAATGAAACTCTTCGATTGTGACAAACTAGCTTTTGTAAAAATATTTTGATGGAACTAACCTTCATTTGCGTTATATGGAGAGGAAAATCTCACACGGCTAGCCTGACGGCAAGGGAACTCTAACCCACGCTATGTCTACCAGTGAGGATATTTTATATTGGCACTATGGTGGATGTAAGCTATGAGAAGAACGCGTATCTATCAGTAGAGGCTGGGATTCAAACCTAGGTTACCTCAATGAGAAGGGAGAGCTCTATTCCCTGAGCTACCGAGGGTTTCTTTGCGCAATTGTAAATATTTATTGAAATAATTGTTAACAGTTATTTAAGTAATTTTAAGATGGAGATCTTTTTTTTTCTACTTCATATTTTAATTTACGAACCTAGCTTTAAACTAACTGAAGACGGAGACAAGCAAAATTTTCCGACTCCTACGAAATCTTTTTCGACTTTAATTAATTCCGATTTTCTTCTACTTCGACTACTCCAACTCCATATTCTTGATTTCCTACGGTGCAATAATTCTGCAAATTCAGGAAATTCTGAGTTTTTTTTTTCACGCATTTATAAAAACAGAACCTTTTTAAAAAAATTGGAATAAGTTAATCAATGGGAATAAGAGAAAAAACTTGCTGCAAGCTATAAATATGATAATGTTCTAAGCATTACATTTATCAGAATTGAATTGTTTAAATGTAATTGGCATTCTCCCAAAGTGCAATAAAAAATAAATTCATACTATTGTTTCCGCTTAAAAAAAAAAAAACAATGTATCCTACATAGTTCTAAAACGATATCATATTTTTTCATATCGTCAAAAATGTTACAATCATTACTTTTTTCTTTGGTATTTAATTTTAAGTTATGATATCTAGGTTTTACTATAAATGTTTAAATAAATCTAACAATATTTACATAATTCAAATGAAATTGATTCAAAATAAATTATTTTACCAAGCTAGAATAAAATTTTATTTATTTATTATTATTTTTTTCTTATATTATGGAAAAAAATTTTAAATCTTATTTATCCCTGATATTAACGACCACTTGCGCGAACAAATACATTATTGTGTTAACACGAAAAAATAAATCCGATTTATTACCTAAAATAACTTAAAGTTGATAAAATAACTTTAAAATGTTAAGAAACTAAGATTTGCTAAACATTAAATTTAGATTTCGCAAATGATAATAAAATTTGAGAAAACATTAAATAACTCATAATAAAAAAATGATAAAATAGTTAAATAACTGCTGAAATGCTGCTGAAATAATTGATACAAATATTAACCGCTAATATTAAGAAATTGATTTTTTATCAGATAAAATTAATAAATAAAAAAAGATTGAGTTTTTTTTTCTCTTAACATTAATAGTAGGAAATATTCTTCAAAAATGCTCTAATTTGAATACATTTTGAATATGCACAAAAACTAATCAACGCTAAAACATACTTTTTACTCGCGCCAGCACTCGAATCTTTGAGTAGAACCTGTGGAAGTGTATGTTTAGGAGTTTAAAACTTGGCGATCCAGCGCCACTCAATCGTAGAAGAAAAATTCGCCAACTATCACAACAAAAAGTTGCCAAGAGCAAGCGCGTGGCGGGTGCAAGAGTGCACGTGCTCTCGGCACGACCTCCGTCGATTGGACGCGCAAGCCTCCCGCCCACCTCGACCAATGGCAGAGCACCGAGGGCGGGACCCGGGGCCACGAACCGGCGGATTATCGCGCCGCTAATAGCCTGCTTGAACTTTAATGACCCCCCCTCCCCGTCTCCTTGGCAACCGCGTTCTGTTGGGGGTGTCATAGTTCAGGCACCCCGAACAGACGAGATCTCGCCGTTCGGCGTGTCGGTTCGTTCGACCAGAATACGGTTCAGCGGAGAAAAAGCTTCCACTTCACGTTGACTCTCAGATCGTTTGAGGAGGAAAGCGAAAGATCGTCTGGCATGACTTGGTGTCTGTTGTTTACATGAGTGTTTGTTCTATACTCAATTGACATTTCTTAAGTGGACTTTACAATTGTCGTCGATTCAAACTATGGACAATTTTTGTCTTTTTTAGATCGTTTGACACAGAATAAAAATAACAGTTGATGCTCAGTGTAGCATTAACAACCAGCGACTTTGATTTATCCGAACAGTTTTTGAACTTTCTTTGGAAATAAACAAGGCTAGCCCTTGTGGCCAGCCTTCACCAAGGCCAAAAGCTGTTGATTCCGGAGTGGACAGCAACCCCAGGGCCGTCCCCAACGGTTCCGGGAACTCTGCAGTTGGGGCCATTTCACCCGCTGCTGGCAGGCCCTTGGCCGAGCCAGCCCCAACCAGCGGGTTCATTCGAACGTCGACCTAGTACTTCGACATCTAGCACGACCACACCACCTATGGCCCTGGCAGTGACCCCATGGAGGGACCCTACGACGACTGTGGTCGAGCCGCCGGACATTGCTCCCCAACCTCCAGGCACCCCCTCTAGTTCGGACAAGGGTCAGTCTGGTGGTCAACAGCAGCAACAGATCGAGTGTGTCGTCTGTGGGGACAAGTCAAGCGGCAAACACTATGGTCAATTCACATGCGAAGGCTGTAAATCTTTCTTCAAGAGAAGTGTCCGGCGGAACTTGTCTTATACGTGCAGGGGCAACAGGAACTGCCCCATTGACCAACACCACCGGAATCAATGTCAGTACTGTCGTCTGAAAAAATGTCTCAAAATGGGCATGAGAAGAGAGGGTAGGTGCTCTGGTAATTTTTTTATCAATTAATCAATTAATATTCAGAAGTAGACATAGTAATTGATTTTCTTTTCCATAGAATGTATGACATGACTTCATCACAGTAATAGTTGATGTTGTAGTTAAGAAAAATTTTTGGTTATAATATATTATAGTTAACAATTGGCCTTGTAATGTGCCGTATTTATATATTAGGCTCAGTTTATACTGTGTTAGTAAAGTTAATTCCAAAATTGCATTTGATTTTGAAAAATGTATTTATTATAGTAAATTAATACTATATTTTACTGCTTAATTAATTAACTCATGTATCAAAACTTGTCTTATTAATTCTTGGTTATATTTTAAATCTAAATTAATAATATAAAGAAAAAAACATACGATCCGTTGCATTAAATAAAAACTATTATTTCCGTTAATTTTATAAAATAGGGACCAATTTTGATTAATGTGTCAACTGATAAACTTTTGTTAAAAAAAAATTAAAAATGTAAACTTTTAACTTCTCAATTATGATCTGAAATATCCAAAGCTTTTGAATGATTATTTTGTTTACGACGTATTTTAAAAACTCGTTAATCTGATAATTTTCAATTGAATTTCATTGAATTGTGTGAGTAGAATCTTTTTTAATAGAATCATTATACTTATGCGAATTGATTAATTGCACTTTTCTATAGTTTTGTCTTTGACATAATTTAGTAACCCATGCATGAGCAATATTTTTAATGCTTCAATCTGTTTTAATATTATCAGAGATATTCGGCACTTGGTTTAATAAGTTTTAAAATAATAGAATCTTGATCACTACAGCAGATAAATAGTTTAAATGTGAATAAAAAGGTTATTTAATCAGTAATGTTGTTTTGGGCTGATTATAAACTGTTTTTTTCTTTTTTTATTACTTTTTCAAAATAACTTTTAGTTTATTACCATTATCTCAAAAAACCTAAATATCAAATCAATTGTTTTCTGACTGATTTTATCTCGTTCGTGTTCTACTAGACCTTCCGCCATATAACTAACTTGAGGTAGTTCACGTCACTTTTGCAGATAGTATATTCTACATGTTTAGATGAAAATGTAAAATGCTGATATTAATTTTTGATTAATCATGTTAGTATTTTAACATGCCTTTTTACTTTACAATCAATGATTCCGTTTTTTGCATTTTTAGTTCTTTAAGTAAAATTAATAGTCAGTTAAAGAATGGTAATGGATTAACTAGTGAATGCTGATTTTTTTTTTTTTTTTTTTCGTTGTGCACTTTTTTTTTTCACGCTGAGCATTAAATATACTTCTGCTTCAAGTTCTTCTTAAACCATATATATTGAAAAAAAAAAACATTTGATAGATCAGCAAAATAGAACTTCAATGTATTATATTATTAATTAGTTAATTCAACTGTCTGGCTCAAATATCTGAAAATCTCAACAGTTTTTCACACCATGTATGTGATTCTACGAGGTAAATACCATCCTCGCATTCCCAAACATTTTCAAATGTGTATTAATGAAAACACACGAATGTAACTGCACATTAAAAAACCTTATGACCATGTTAATCGAAGAACCATAGAAACTACTAAAAGGAAATATGAATAGCAAGTAGGAATGAATTTTAAACTAACTAAACACAAAAAAATAGTCACCTGCAGTGGCATTTTCGAATTTTTTCAAAGATTTAAAGCTAGGTTAGAATATCACTCTTTCTCTTGCTTCCGAATTTGAATTTGAATTTTTATAATTAATGTGCTATTTTTAATGTTTTATTTTTATCCTTTGCGGTGATTTCCTTATAAATTAAAAAAAGGTTGGTGAAATGAATTAAAAAGAATAAGCTGACTTTGACAAATTTTTATTTATAATCAAAATTTAAGGGAGGGCTTAGTTGGTACATTTGAAAGCGGTTTCTAATTTTTACCGGTAACGGATCTCTAAAAGGAACTGCGATTAAAAAATAACGTTCATTAGCAATTGTAAAATATTAACCAAAAAAAACTACTTAACATTTTAAAAATATTTAATGCGCGAAATTAATTTAATTTTATCATCGTTTTGTCAATGATAGTCTTATAATTGGGCGTTGTGTCAGATGGTTGAATTAACAGGTTTGTAGTCGCATCTATTCTAGCTTTGAATTCTGTTTTGGTGTAGGTAGAAACTGGAGATGAATAAAATAAGCTGAATTACGGTTTTCGTTGAAACGAAAGCGAAAAAAACTGTTGTGTGTGCAAATCAGAGGAAAACATTTCCTCTGATAAATTGTTGAATTCGGTTATTTTCTTCGAATTTTAAAGTTAAATGGGAAATACCAGGACAATTATTATTATACTTTTTTAAAAAAACTTTTTTTTTAAAGCTAGTATTTCACTTGTATAATTTCATCAAAATAACCAGAATACAAATAATGATTGGACTTAAATATAATGACAGCTTTCAAAAATCATTACTTGTTTTAAAAGAAAGAAATCTCTTCTACGGAACTCTGATGTGCCGTAGACTGCGTAGAGACTTACGTGCATGAGCTTCATACAGAATGCGAAACAAACAATGAATTAAAATTTACCCAAGGTTTTCTTCGAAATGTATTCTTATCTTTCAAACAATTGAAACTTTTTTTATAATTCGATAAATGAATCCTAAACAATTTCTAATGTGCATAATTATGAAAAGTCTCTCTTTATGGACTTATTCAATTGATTTTTATTCTTTCTTAAAACATTTGCGATTGTGTGGCAGCCTCTGTTCGAAATATAATGAGGAAAAATAAATAAATAAAAAAACATGAAATAAAAATTCGCAGTTATATTACTTTTTTTTATATACTCTAAGTTTGCTTTAAAGTCCTATGTTGAATATATTTTCTGCAAAGCGTAGTACTTTTTACACAGATTTTTAATAAAATTTTATATTAACATTGATGATTTAAATTGTTTGTGTGATCACTTAAGTTGATTTGTTATTTTAAGAAAAAAATTATTTTTGTCATTTGTCAATTTACCTTCACTCATAGGCTTTTAAAAAATATTTAATAAATAAGGAATAACCTCTTTTTCTTCATGTAACTAAACTTTCTTGTAATTTAATGGCTTATTTGGCTACAACTTATCTTTAATATTTTAAATGAGATCGTTATATTATATAGATACTTTTATTTTATCATTATTTTTAAAAGGAAAAAATTTCTAGCGAAAAGATTTACATTCTCTAATAAGTTTTGAAGGGGAAAAATATTTTTTACATTGAAATTGTCTTCCAAATTAATAAGAAAGTTGTAGTAAATAATTCACTGCAAATAACGTGTAGTAGTAGTGCACAAAATACTTATATTAATTACCAACAGTTAAAATAACCAAGCATAAATCACCACCAAATTGTTATGAAAGTATTTTGCTCGTATCAATTTTGCTCATGCATTAGTTTTTTGGTTTAATCAATTTATTTGAAATAAATTCATTCAAACGACGTTGATAATTTAAATTATACATATAAAAAGTCAAATAATAAACTGGTAGTATTGCTTAAGCTGGGAACTGTTTTTAAAAAAAAATTCGATTTTTTTTTTTTTTTTTTTTTTTTTTTTTTTAAATTTAAAATATTGAACACCCACAAAGCTTTTAAATAAATCGACATTAAAAAGCTTTTAAACCTAAGCTATAATAATTGGACGTAAAAGTATGTAGTTTTAATAATTGTTTTTAAAATTATAAAAAAATTTTTATTCCTTAAATTATTAAAAACATGACAATATGTTTCTGATCCGGCAATAAAATGTAAACGCAAAATTTCTCTAATTTTCATGAATTATAAATAAAATTTAAAGTAAATAAAACGCTTTTTCTTTCCTAATTAATAGATCTCGTGACAATGCCGCATAAGTGATATTTCTAAACAGAAAGTACCGATTCGAACTCGACGGAATGTTTTAAATCAAAAGTTAATAATGGGGGGAATATGGGGCATAAATTATAGGTCAAGTCGTTGCTTTTTAAAGATTTTTCTTCTCTGTGAAAAAGTTCGTTTGCCTCTGTCCGGTTAATTATTTAGTTCCTTATTCAGAAAACGGTAAAGCTTGTTTATTCGATCGATGAGGAAGTATTCTTCTTTCCGAAGGATGGTTTTAGAATCTTTAATCGTCGGGTTCAATAAATCCCTGGTTTCGAAAATTATCTTAATTGAGAGAATGCAGTTACGCGACTATTTTATTCTTTGGTCATTATTTTATCAAATTATATACCAACTGAAGATTGAATATTTTTCTTTTCCTTTAGCTTAACACATCGTGGATCGCATAAGAAATGTTAAAATTTTAGAATTTATTCCAAAATATTTATTAAATTATAGTTCAATAAAGATAAATATTTTATATAAGTTTAGTGTATCTTCGTAGAAGTGTACCAGCGACTCTCAATTTTTTTCGAGCTCCTAATTGATCAACATTCTTTCTACGGAACCCTGACTTAATAACAGTATTATAGATGAATAATAAAGTATAATCAATGGAGTTTATAAAGACAATTGTTAAAGTATTAACCTATAAAAAACTGCTTTATTTTGAAAATACTTAAGAAGACCGGATTTTCTTAAATCGTCATTAATAATCTTTCATTAAGTTTCATATCAGACAGTTATATTCACAGTCCTGGAGTTGAATCTAGTTTTGCCTTGAGTTTATTTTTGGTGAATAAACATAAGCTGAAAATGAATGAAATAAGCCGAATTATGGTTAAAACTAAGAAGAACTGCTAACGTTGAAAATGGTTATTTGGGTAACATATTTCCTTATTAACAATTTAGTTTTTGGTTTAAAAAGCGTGATGTTAAGTACTAATACAATATTATATAAATAGATGTCCTTTACATAATTTATTCCATACATAGTTATTTGAAAAATGATGTACATTTTTTTCTCCTAAAAATGTGCTATTTCTTTTTTGTTAGCATTTTGCTTTAAGTAATACAGTAAAGACAGAAAAAAAAAATTAAGTAACTAATGGGTCATTGATAGGATCAAAATATAGTTGTAGGTTTCAAATATGCAAAATAAAAAAAAACTGTTTAAAAAAATTTTAACTCTTGAAGCCCGTTCAGGGAACCCTGTGATTCCGCGGACCACTTTTTGGGATCCGCTAATATATACCTTTATGCATACCCTACAACTATTACAGAATTTCCGTAGTTTCAGAGAAAGGTTTTCCTAGTGCTAGCAAAAGTACTCAAATGTTGAGGGCTATGCTTGTATGTTATGTAACTTTTTTTTCTAAAAAATTAGTATGTTACAAAGTGGTTTTTCGTTTATATTTTTATCTATTATTATATTGGTTGCAAATTAAATTATATTCGTTATTCTATCTATAATTGAATTCGTTATATTCGCTCAAACAAAATATTCGTTTCTATTTTCCTTAGCAAAGTTTAGCCCCATATAAAATGATTTAATACTATATTAAATGATTTTAGTCCCATATAAGTAATTTAATACTACATACACTACATATAAATAATTTAAATGACTAAATATAACTTCAAATAGTATAAGTATTAAAATTGAGGCAAAAGTATAATAAAAACTAATGTAATAAATGTTTGAGGTATGTTTAATTCCTGTGTACAATTCTAAAGACAATTGTCAAAACGCTTACATTATATAGAAAGTCTGATATAGCTGTTTTCGTCAATGTTATATGATATGCTGGCATTCTGTTGAATATCAAGTCTTTGAAAATCTTAGCCTTTTAATCAAATTATTATACATGAGATTAATCATCCATTTCGCCCGGTCATTGTATAGAAAGCTTTTAGTTTTTCGTTAGTTATTCGATAGAATGCCTTAGAGATGCTAACAACATTAATAATTTTATACATTGTCGTCTTAGCGAATTCTATATAATGACTACAATTTTACAAATGGTAATTAATAATGAAAAACTAAAGGCATTCTAAGAAAGCGACTGAGCAAAGTGCGTCATAATTTTTTACAATGACTCCTCATTCTATAGAATGACTGATGAAAAACTATTAGCATTCTATACAATTGACTAGGTATTCATTGACAATTGACTGTACGAACATTGACGGTAATGAAGATTTCATACATTGATGACATGCTTGTGAAGATTTCATTTTTATCGTGATAGGAAGTGAATACATGGGAAAACTCGTTGAGTGCGAAGTACTTTTCTTACTTTTATATATAGGTAAGGGGAAACTATGAATCCCGATTAATACGATCTGCTTTGTGGGCTAAAGTTTTTCAAACTTTATGTTATAATATTTGATTCTTAGTTTATTAAATTTGATATAAATTTACTTTGTCGATGTAAATATGTTTTACGTTTCTAAAAAATTTGGCACAAAATGAAACAAAAATCTAAAACCTTAAAAGGTTTTTTTGAAGAAAAAAAAAATCTCTATTATTTTGAAAATTCTTTTGTAGAAAGTACTAGATTTTATCTTTAAAGAAGATTTTATCTTTGAAGATTGCTAGCTGTATGAGAAAATAAAAAAATTTAAAGGAAAACCTTGAAAATATTCGTGAAAGAAAGGAGGCATGAAAAGTTTATGAATATTATTATAACTTAATTAATCAATTTTGTTAAAGATGATGCCCATTTTAATTAAAACGGTTTCATTATATGAATGACCTCCTTACTTAATCGTTTTTTCAGCGTGCTTTTAAAAGCTCTTAGATATGTTTTACGCTTTAATTAATGTTTTATAAACAACGCTCAGCTAAAAATAAATCATTTCATTGCCAGGCTACTTTTGCAATTGATTTGAATGCAAACTTATAACATAAATCTATGCCAATTTTTCTTAAGTCAACTATATAAAAAGAAAAAAATTATTTTGATCTAATGATCTGATCTTCACATCTAGGACTCAATCATAATGGCTCGAGGGTGTGAGTTAGAGGAAATGTGCTGCTAAATAATGACTTGCAGTTACTGATTATTACTTTATTAATTAATAACATTTTTGCTTCACTTTAAATAACGTAATTTTACATGATAAAATACAAATTTGAGTGAAGTCGATGTAATAGTCCACGAGAAATCGAATTTTTTTTTAAAAGAAAGTCGTGTGCATAGAATTGAATTTCTCCGATATTTTGTCTTTGATTTATTGTGTTTCTTTAAAATGACGTACAAAATTCTATACTTAACAATCGAAAATTTTTTCAATTAGTAATAAATAAAAATGTTCACCAAAAGTTACTGTTTGCATGGAATTTTCTTTGGACAAACGAATTTTATAATAATGTGCAAAAAATTTTAATTCGTTTTGAAAGTTCTCGAGATATTGCTAAATTCCCATGAAGTAAAATTAACATCTAGGGATCCAATCTTTGGACTGATCTCTTAACCAAACTATTTTTTTATTTATTTAAACGACTTAAAACTCCTCATGCACCACAAAGTATAGCATGAGGCTTACAGTTGTAAGTAGAAAACAAAAAGAAGAAAAATTTACAAATTTACATTAAAAACAAAATTCCGCAAGGCCGCAAGACTTTCAATACTTTTGACCAGTTCTGATAAGACAGGTGGCCAAAAGTATTGAAAGTCTTGCGGTCACAATAGTAACCAAACTATTGTGACCATATTTCTCAGATTGCGGCTACCCCCTATATTTAAGGGATCAAATATTCTAATCCAGCGAGGAGTAAAGGTATGTTCATTTAGACAAAGTACGTTTTTGTGTCTGATTTCGTATCTTAAAATACCGCCAGTTCTAATTAATTAGCGTATTTGCGGTCATATTTGAGCGGGGGGAAAAATTTGCAAATTTTGATTGGAAAAACCCTCTAGGTCCCTTAATGAAAAAATATGTGTCCCCAACCATTTCTTGATTATTAGGCGATGATAGAATTGGGAGCAAATGTGGGTATGAATAATTTATGTCGCCAAAAGACAGCCTTGGCGTGAAGGGGAGATAAAAGGGTGACAATATGAGTGAACAAAGCACTTTTTAGACCACCAATAGGAAATCAATATTTTAATCTATTTCGAGCCCTATAACTTCATCTAGTGCCCCTACACACTCGAGTATTGATTACTAATGCATTAAATATTAGAGACGATATGCGTTGTCTTCAACGGAATCATGAAACAAAAAATTTAAATTAAAATTTGGTTTTTCTTGCTGTACCCAGGGCTGTTTGTCTCCGTGAAAAGAGAAAAAACCGGTAGTAAAAACCATTAAACTATTTCACACCTATCTCGATTTTGAAAGAAGAAAACGACCTTTGCTACAGCGACATAGCGATATATATATATTTTTTGGGGGTGGGGGCAAAATGCAAAATTACTCTACTCAAATTAGCTTGAAACCAAACAGATGCTAAGTTTAAAAATAAAAAATAAAACCTCTGAGATAATAAATTTTTTCATATATTTAATTAGTATTTTTTTATAATTCATTTTTAACGTGTATTACTATTGATAATAAAAAAAATATCCGGTTTGAAAGTCCAGAGTTCCCACCTTGTAATCACATTTCTGCGTAAAAATAATACATCAATTAATAAACAGTAAACGATGTAAAAATAATTTATATTTTTTTTCTCCAAAAATATACTATGTATTCTAAATAAATCAAAATGTGATTTGAAGATCAGGGGGGAAAGAAATGCTATTTTGTTTTAGTTTATGGGGACAAAATTCCAATCCCATCTCCAAAATTATCAAAATCACCACAATTTTTTTTATTTTCTTATGTTTATTGTTTGTCATTCGCTACATTTACAAAAAGCTTTTATTTTAGGGAAGATTTTTCGCATAGGAAGTGGACCAAAGCAGAGAATTTTACATGATTATTTATGTAAGATTTGTCAAGCTTTGTTTAAATTAAATTTAAAAATACTTTAAACTATTGAATATTCACAACTTTGTTTAAAATAGAAAAATTATAAATTTCAGAACTTAAACTTCAGAACATTAAATTTTCACTGCAAAGCTATTATTATCATTGTTATTATGAGTAAAATTATTATTATTGTAGGACCTACATAAGTCTAATCAAAACATAATATAGAGCACTTTGTTTGTAAATATGAAATTTTCACCTCCAATTCTTCTGAACTTGTTAGTTTCAGCTTTTCGTTCAGGAAATAATTTTCATTCGGATATTTGTATGACAGCTCATACACCTGATATTTTAATTCCTTGTTACCAACGCAGTAAATAAATAAGGACTTTCTTTGTCCGTGTGCTGGGAAAAGATATATCTAGATTATAAAATATTGTAGAGATATTTATTCACATTGTCTAGTATTATTATGCGTAGCTACTTGTTTTTAAGCGCTCGCGCTAACCAAACAACTGAATTTCAAGCATTTTTAAACAAATATTAACTATTTTATGCCGATTGAAGCAAGAGAAGATATCAATACGGAGTTGTAAAGTTTTGTGTACTTTTAAATGATGATAGTTTTGATAATAGTTATATATAGTTTTGACTAAATGTTGATAGTCAACTTTCCCGCAATATCAAAAAATTTAAGACAATAAACTCTTCTTGATCATCTTATTTTATATTTTGCTGATGCAACAAAAAGATTTTTACATCTAAACCATTAAAAAGCTTTAATTTTAGTTAGTGAATATCGATAACTAAGTTTAAATTGGTGAATATCGATTAATATAACATACACTCCATTACTTGAAGCGTAAAAAAAAAAATTTTTTTTCCGTAGTTGTAAACTAAAGCAAAAGTACTTCTTTTTAAAAAAATAACATAGAATTTTTATAAAACCTTTATTTCAACTTAACATTGGCTATTTTTCTGTATGACCTTTAATATTAATTATAGGTAGTGGTTGGACAAATATTTTTTTGACATCTTTATTTAAATATTAAGACATTATTACTGGAAAGAAAAGAAGAGGTTTGATAAAATTTTTCGAATCAAACTTTTCAAAGTGAAAGTGATCAAACTTTTCAAAGTGATTTCGAATTAGATTGCAAGAATTTCGTGATTTTTAATTAAAAATTATAATTTTACATTGTTTTGATTTCCTAAATAAATTCCTTTTACACACTCGATTTTGTTTATTTTACACAATTTTCATTCATCGTTTTAATTCCTGCCGATTGCTAAATTTCGCCTAATTGTTTTACATATTTGTGCAAGATTAGATATCCAAAAGGGGGGGGTGAGCAACACATTCTGGAATGTCTCACGATCAGAATTGCATTTAAAATCCTCCTCGAGGTTTGTCTGCCACGGTTTTCACCGACGATAATAATAATGCCTTAAACCAGGACAATGTTGTAAACCATCCTCGCTGCCGCAACCGATTAAATCGCGGGGTCTTTTGTATGAACCGGTGGTTGCGGTCACGGATATCAGAGCTGTTAATTACACAGCATTAAGTGGGGTATAAGTCGTGTCTAGCCTCCACACAAATTAGTTTTCTATGTGAAAAGCCTTTTAAGTATAAGTTAGATAGATGCTCAAAAACATTGTTATTAACATCATTGTTATTATTGTTTTCAGGAAAAGATAGTTTTTTTGTTGAATTTTAATTGTTTACTCGAGAATATACGTGGTTTGGTTGTTTGACGAAATTTAGTAATATTTTTTTAAGGAATTTTTTGAGATCTTTGCTTTAGACGCGTTAATTGCGCTTGCTACTCTATTTAGTCATGATTAAGAAATTTTAAAATTAAAAAAATTCTTAATTTCATAAAATTTATTTTAATTTAGATTATTGAGGACTACTAAAGTTAGATCCATTATTTTCGATTTCTAAGTTTTTTTTTTTTTTTTTTTTTTTTTTTTTTTTTTTTTTTGCTGGCTGATTATTTCTTTAAGGAATCATTAGATAGAATAGATTAGATAGATGCCCAGCAACATTGTTATTACTATTATTTTTATTATTGTTTTGAGTAAAAGGTAATTTTATTTGCTAAATTTTCATTGCTTACTCAAGAATATTAATGGGATATTTGTCTGGCATATTCAGTAATATTTTATTGAGATACTGATTAAGATCCTAGCTTAATATTTGAATCGTCTTGCATGCATTAATAGCGCTTTCTACTCTATTTAGTCATGGTTTAAGAACTTACAAATTATAAAAAATCTAACCTTTATTATTTATAAAAAAAATATTAAACCATTGAAGCTAAAGTTTTCTCCAACATTTGAGATTTTTACAAAAAAAGTTTTTTTCATTGCTTTAAGGAATAATTAAGTTATTATCAATTGATATAAAAACTGAATTCTTTGCGACCTCAAAACGAAACAATTTTCGGGAGCTCTTTAATATTATGATATATTGTTTCAATTTCTAATTTAAAATTTTTTATAAACGTACCATTCATTATGTGAGGTTTGCGCAAATTATCTTTTCCAGTAAAAGTGAACATGTCTTTATTTAGTACTCTGACTTTGAATTTTAATTCATTCGATCCCACAATGAAAAAAATTATTTTATTTAGTAATATTTAGTATTAAGTGATTATTTGTATGTATTCTATTAATGATTCTAAAATGCTACCATTTTTATAGATTTATTTTACCATTGTATTATTCAAAATATTATTTTGTTATTTTTATGATATAATTTTTAATGGATTATGATTTTTAATATCTTTCTTACGTAGATATTTCAAAATTTTTGGTATTTAAAATCTTAGTAGAAATGAAATCAAGGAGTATTTTAGAAAAATATGTGTTTAGAAAAATCTTTAACGCTTTCCTCACAAAAATATTTATTATAAAAACGAATCCTTTTTAAAAATATTTTATATTAAATGCGGATTGTACTTTTCATTTTAAATTTAACGTTCGTAATTCATAATTTTATAGACATAGTTTTTGTGTTTTTTTCAAAAACAAATTATTTACAAGTTTCTTATATTCACAAAAACAAAATCCTGGTAGGAATAGCCTGCTGTAATTTTTGATTCAGAAAAATATGAACAGAATTTTCACAAATTTTAAAAACAGGACTCTATTTTCACAAATTCACAGAATTACGAGTAAATAGCTCTTAATTTCCAAAAGCGGGACCATCTTATCACAATTTCACAAATTTGCGGGTAGATTTTATTCGAAAATAGGACCCTATTTTCACAGATTCACAAAAATACATTTAGATTCTTCACAAATTCGCAAAATAAGCACACTATTTTCACAAATTCACAAAATTACGAAAAGATTTTTTACAAATTCAAGAGAATCGGACCTTTTGGCAAAATGTGTGGAGTAACCCCTGTAGTTTGATTACTAATAACAGTTTTAATAAAGATTGTTACTGATGCAGCAATTCTTATTTTTGCATACGTTTATTAAATCTGTAGACTAACTAACACTATTTATTTATGCATGATTATATGTGATTTTTTTTATTATAATAGTGTATAGGGATACACTAGATTATGCCCCTTAGATTATGTTTACTTGTAAAATTTAAGATTCCTATAAATAAAAACAGACCAGAAATTTTTTTAAGAAACTCAGAATGTTAGCGGTGGTGCTGAAAAATTGTCAATTACAATAATTTAGAACGGTGTAAAATCAAATAGCTCTGGATTAATATCTTCCGTCACCTTAATTGGTCAAATATTGTGAGCATTTTACTATAAATGCCTATAGTTACAAAAATTAAACGTTTTGTCAATTGAAAAAAATTTGCATGAAGACAAATTTTCTTGTTGAAAAAGCGAAATACTCTGCCACATGCCGATCAACAATGTGAATTATTTTTTGAATTTTAAACATTTTTAGTCGAATTTTCACAACTATTGAGTCGACAGGGGATATTAAATTAATTGCATACTTCGTAACAATGCTTGTTGACACTTTTTCTAGACTACAGTTGAAACATTTAAGTTACTACCTTCTCGGGTCCGCTTTAATATAAATATATAGCAAAAATATAATACATATTTAAGGTTTTTGGTCATCACTTAAATTTAAAAATATGTCGCATAAACTATGTAACTGAAACTGAAATTCCTTTTTGTCAATGCAAAACCACTTATCGCTCTGTTCCGTCCTTTTACACAAGCGTACAGAACACTTGTCAATGTTTTGTCCGTACCGAGATATTCGCATTCTTCTTTTCCTTTTATCGGTAGTACTTCAAAAAAACAGACTTCTTAACTGCCTGCATCTCCATTTCCCCATACAGACCCCGAAACTCTCGACAGAATAAAAATCATACTCCCGAACGTTAGAAGTGGGGAGGATACAATCCCTCCTTCGCTCTTTTCTTGTTCCAAAAGAATCGCGCATCAATTCCAACGCATCCTCTCTCTCCTCCAGAGAAAAAGCTCCAGAGCCTCTCGATTCCGCAGTTACCCCTCTTTTCTTTAAAGCTCAGCGGAGAACGCTTCTTTTCCCCTCTTTCCTCCGAGAAAGATTCTTTTGCGATCATCATCATCATCATCGTCTGATCGATTTTTCATCGTTTTCATTATCGCCGTTCATTAATCGATTATCATCTGCCGGTGCTATGATGCGATATCGTCTGCTCGCTCGAACGGTTTGCGGTTCTAGTGGAACGTTTTACCCTCTTATAGAACGGCACTCGCCGTTTGGTGAAAATCATACGTAAATGATGCAAACGATTGTAATTTCAGCTGAGTTCTTTTGGTGACATTTAAATAATTTAAGCCAACTTTAAGGACTAATTTTATTATGGTGCTTTTTTAAATCCCCCATACTATTGTTACTTAATTTGAACTTATCAATTACGCGTTTTACTATTACTCATACACAATCACCGTGCCAAAATTATTTAACAATTAAGATAGTATCTTGAATTAAAAATTTCTTGAAAGTAAAAGAAGAAGAAAAAATTGGTAAAAAAACTTAATTCTAATTCATCTCCTCGCAAAATGTTTTAGAAACGTTTAGAGAAAGTAGTTTTTTTTAGTTAATTATTCCTTATATATAAAATAGTTTCCGGGTTATTAACCATCAAGTTCTTCTCTTACCACAAAAGAACCATAAATTAAGTTAAACTTTTCGATCATAATATTTCAGATGTTATGTACACATACCTTACGTGAAATTCTCTGCCAAGCATTTGATTTTAATATTTCTACTCGCTTATGATAACAGTAAATGTTCTCATTAGTTGTCGTATTATATTTGACTTGTGCACAGTGTGGAAAATGAAATTTGAAATTAATTGCTAGGAACTTTTATATTTTCTCATAAGAATTGTTTTTAAATGATTGCTAGCGCTTCTACAATAAAAGTTTAAGAAGCGTTCTTGCTGTATATTTTATAGACGTTTATTTACCCATGCTTAAAAACTTTATAAAAATGTGAACTTTTACATTTGAATGCAGTCTTTGCCTTATTATTGCAATTTATGCCAGGCCAATGGCCGGCTAACTACAAGGTGTCTTCTTTGTCCTCTAGCTGTTCAACGGGGGCGGGTACCCCCGAGTCAGCATGGCCTACCTGGACAGATCCCACTGACCAACGGTGACCTCAACGGTGCTCACTCTTATCTCTCAAGTTTCATCTCATTATTGTTGAGGGCTGAACCTTATCCACCATCCAGGTACGCCCAGTGTATGCAACCGAACAATATTATGGGCATTGACAATATCTGCGAACTTGCTGCAAGGTTGCTCTTCAGTGCTGTTGAGTGGGCACGGAATATACCATTCTTCCCTGACCTTCAAGTGGCTGACCAGGTGGCGCTCTTGAGGCTTGTTTGGAGCGAACTATTTGTGCTGAATGCCTCACAGTGCTCTATGCCCTTGCATGTGGCCCCCTTGCTTGCAGCGGCTGGACTGCCTGCTTCTCCTATGGCTGCAGACAGGGTGGTGGCCTTTATGGACCACATAAGAATCTTCCAAGAGCAAGTTGAGAAACTGAAAGCCTTGCACGTAGATGCAGCAGAGTACAGTTGTCTCAAGGCCATCGTCCTTTTCACCACCGGTAAGTACTTTACTATACATTTTTAACTAATATTTCGGACCTGTTAATTTGACCAACAGTTTAATCTTATTCTCTGTCTAAGCAAAGCCATTGGTAAAAATATGAATTTAGCCTTTTTGAAGTTGTCAACTTTTGCAAGTTTCTTTGAGTTGGTCAACTTAGCAGATTTCGATAGATTTAGATAAAAAAAGATTGCTACTACTATCTGTATCTAATCCTATTATGGCTTTTGCTATTTTACACAGTTTTCAATAGATGGTATGCGTCATCACTAACTAGATAACCTAGGGATGTTATCGTGTAGTGCCCTAATTGAAAACTAAGACAATTCTATATTGAAGCACATGGTCCAATGAGTTAATTGCTTTTCGGCTATTGTGTGATTTAAATGCTTTCTATTCGACGATAAAATTAAGCTGGGGTACACTAGTTTAAGATTAAAGCAGGAAGCCCTTTCATATTCTTTTCATAACATAGTTCACTTTTAAATCTTGAAGTTCCTTAAAAGGTTTTGTGGTAAAGTTTTAACAAAAATCTTATTTGTTTTCATACAATAAGTTGTACATGACAAGTTGACGATGTGATTTGCACACAATAAGATCAAATTGAATACTTTCGATCTTTAGAATGGTTCACGTTGGAGCTTTTGAATGGAGCAATTGCTTTAAGTGGTTTGTTTGTTCATTGAATGCAATAAAATAAATTGTATAAATCTGTACGGAATTTAAATATTTTTATTTATTATATTCAAATATTAGGCCATTTGCTAACTCTCTTTAAACTCTCTAACGCTCCCGTAATATATTCGATAGCATATATTTAAAATACATCATCATCGTATTTGGCACTACAGCGGAGGCTATAGCCTACCTTCCTTTCTGTTGAGAACTCTTTCATGTCATGTTAGACAGGTTTATCAGTTTTTCACATAATTCGCTTTAGATATTGATTCAACATAATTTAGCCATTTCAGTTTTTCCATTTAGCCATTTCAGTTATTCTTTTTCTTTTTTCTTTTCACTTTTAAGGACTCTTCATCATAGCAAAGATCTTGATTATGAGATTTTTGCATTAGTTTTAGCAGTATGAGAAGCCCAGTTCATTCTTAGACTTTAATTCATATATATTCGCTTAATTCATCTGAAAAACCAGCGCTTTTTCAAAAAAAAGCGATATATTTAACGCAGCTACCTTCATCATATAGAATTTCGTTTGATGATTTAAGTACATTCGTTTATGCGTTGGATTTTTGAGTGGCTCTTTAATCTTAAAGCAGCACTTGACCTTTTGTGCGCCTTTTCGATCTTTTTTTTTTCTTCTCCTATGTGGTCGACTAGAAGTGGGTTAAAGAAACAAAGCCAAGGTGTTCTAGTTGAAATCATCTCTTTATTATGAGAAATTGAGCTATTATTTTAATAATGATCTTAACTGAGAATTAATGATGTTTGTCGACTACTGATGACAATTTGAAGCTAAGTATAGCTAGTCAGTGATGTCGCTAGAATCTAGAAATTACGGATCCTTGGAACGCAGGACTTCCATATTTCTGGGTCCCATTTTACTAAAAGTGGATTCCTATATGAACTATAAATATTACGGTGGTAATGACATTATCCATCTAATAATATGCACAATTTCACATTCAAAATTATTCTAAACTGTAAATTCTGCAGGGGTAAGGAAATTATCCCTTTATTAATATGCACAATTGCACATTCGAAATTTTTTTTATCTATTGACAGAGGAAGCAAAGCAGGAAGACTTATATTTGAATAATCAATACCTAGACTTACATTTGAATAGGACTAATCAAACTCCTTCATTAAGGAAAAGCTATGATATAATTTGATACTTATAATTATTGTAATTTTATCCTTCAGCTTTTCATTAAGAAGAAAATTTTTATCTTGCGCATTTAAAATTTGGTTACGATTTTGCCAACATAAATCTGCTATAGCGTTATTTTTTTGCTCAACTGCAGAATTTTGATGGCCCCGGGAACTCGCCATGACTTAGATTTCGCGTCCTACCTCTGTATTTTGGTGTATTTGGCGCATTATAGCGCGTTAACCTAGTATTGAATTTGCATAGTGTCCTACACCATTTAAAAGATAAAGAGGAATCAAATTTTCTAGAAAGTGCTTCGTCATTCTTCGACACAATTATTATGCTTTTTTAAACTGCCTAAAGTTAAAGTAAATAGAGAATCTAACTACAAAGTGAGAGTTTGTATTACAATGAAATTAACTTTGGTATAGAAAAACAATTTCGTTTTAAACTGGAATTAAAAAGAGTTTATTACATGGTGAAGGTATTAGATTGAAACTATGTTTCTTAAGTTATGGGTCCTGCCTCACTTCACACTGCTAAAATTTTTGCTGAATGTTAAACTACAATATCATTGAAAGCTGTTAGTGCAACATTAATATGCTAAGCTTAACCATGTAACCGTGCTTCTTAATTACACAACACTATGGTTCAACTGGGATTGAAACTTGCTTCAATTTAGTAGTTTGTTAATGTTGCTCCAAATTAAGTACTGATATTATGGTGGAACGTAAAATCCATTTTTGAAATCCAATTTAGAATCTAATTTTGGTACATAGCAAAGAGATTTTAAATTTCATAAAAAGCTGAATTAAACTTGAAAATCTTCATCGAGTTGCATAGTAGATAACACTGAAAAAAATTATTTTATTGAAAAAAAATATATACTTAATTTAAAATTAAAATAAAAAGAGAGAGCAGTATACGTAGACAAGTGACTTACATTGAATTATAAGAATTGTTGATGCATAAGTACTACTTTTTCTTTTTTTTAGACTACTTTGTTGTATTAAAATGTTTTTTTCTTTTTAAAACTACAACACAAAATCGTTACAACGTGATCATTTTTTATAAATTCATCGTAATAATTACTAACTTTTTAAATTAGCTTTACATGTCTTTGGATTTCCATTGATGATCCACTTTTGTAAAAAACTTATTTTGAAAATATATTAAGTTATAAAAAAATTAAATAAAATAAATTTGCGAACCTATTCGTCAAGGTTTTCCTTATCAAGTTTTAATAAATTTTACTCTGTATTGCATGCATTTAAAATGTATTGGAAAATATGATTAATGATTTCTTTATTTAAAATAATACTTGAAAAAAGCTTTGAGTGAAAATTCTTTAGTTCCAAATAGTTTATTTAAAATTAGTTAATTCTTTCTACAGGGTTTAGTTAATTTATAAATTAATTGTAAACATTACATCGCATGTACTCAAAATGCTTTCAAAACCTATGTTGTTTTGATTAGAGAAAAAAACATCTAGCTTTCATAAGTTTTTCTGTTTACTGTTCAAATTAGTTTTTAGTAAAATTAAAAAAAAAAAAAATTTATGTGAAAAGTATTTTTCTTAGTACTATTCAGCCATAATACAAACAGTAACTGAAGTAATTAAAATAACGGCCGACAATCATTAACCCTATTCTCTGAGTTTTAAGTTTCCGCGCTTCTTCTCTTTGTTTCCCGCTGTTGGGAGGAGGCTATTTTGCTATTCTTAAATCCGATATGGAAGAGTTAATTTATCGCCAAGAGCGTTTGCTGCGGTCGGAACTATATTTGCCGCTTTGGCCTCATTTTCCTTACCTCACTGATCTTGTTCCCACGCTTGCATCGCTCTTTCCCGTGGAAAACGGCATAGTTGTGTATGCCACTCGTCTTGTTTTTAAACTAATTTAGACATTAGAACAATTCATCTCTTAACTCAAGTTGAAAGATCAGCTTATGATAAAACTTATTAATGGTTTTTGCAGTAATATAGTTTCATTAGCAGTTTAGAACTGTAAAAACTAAATTACTACTGTGTTAGTATCTTTTCACGCTGGGCGAGGTTTAATTCACTTGGCTCTTGTATATGAATGTTAATAATTAGGCGATGGTAATAAAAAAATTTTTTTATCCTTCATAAATATTCAACTTATATAAAAGAAAATTATTGTTAATATCGAGTTCACCTCTGGAAATTCATGATTTCTTTATAGATTAATTGTAGCAGTTACTTTGACTCTTTAGTCATAAAATTTTAGAATAAATAAAAATCAAAAGTAAATGGCTAAATTAAAGAGGTTTTGTAAAAGATTGCATTTATTTGGAACTGATGCTGCCTTAAAATGCTTAAAATATACGAGTAAATTGATTTAACTACTCTGCACTCAAATGAATACGGTTTCAAAAATTAAAATCCCGATAAAGTTTCAGATTCAATTAGGATAAAATTTGAACTCATTCATATTCCTCAGTTACTATTGCAAACTCCTCAACAATTTTGTTTTTAAATTCAATTCCTATTTAATTATTGATTGCTTGAAAGCTTCGGTATCAAATGTTACATTTAAGATATTTTTTAATAAAGAAACATAGCCTAGTTTTAAACCTATAACTTGGAATTAAAATCATAATCGTTCTGATAGCACACTATGATAAATATCACAGGAGTAAACACATGGAGAAAGATAAATATATTTAAATTAGGGATAAAAATATTTTACAGCTGAACATTTGTAACTTGTACAAACTTTATGCTTTTGACAACCGAAGAAATCTGGATCTTAATGTGAGACAACTGTATCTCATACCATATGTTTTGTGGGGAAAAAAGAATAAGTCGGCAAAAATTATAAAAGCTCATCTGCCATTACTGTTATGTTATTTAGAAGTTTGCATAAGAAAGTGACCCTATTTCAGGATTATTAATTTAATATAAAAATCGCAGTAAATTTGAAAGATTATTATCATTGAATACAATCCAAAGAGTAACAGTATTCGTTAGGGATTTCCTTGCAACTTTGAACAATATTAACGTAGAATACGATCCAAAGAGTAACAGTATTCGTTGGAATTTCCCTGCAAATTTTATCAATATTAACGTCGAATACGATCCAAAAAGTAACAGTATTCGTTGGGGATTTCCCAGAAAATTTGAATGATATTAACGTAGAATGCGATCCAAAGAGTAACAGTATTCGTTAGGGATTTTCCAGAAAATTTGAATGATATTAACGTCGAATACGATCCAAAGAGTAACAGTATTCCTTAGAGATTTCCCAGAAAATTTGAACAATATTAACGTAGAATGCGATCTAAAGAGTAACAGTATTCGTTAGGGATTTTCCAGAAAATTTGAATGATATTATCGTCGAATACGATCCAAAGAGTAACAGTATTCGTTAGGGATTTTCCAAAAAATTTGAGTGATATTAACGTAGAATGCGATCCAAAGAGTAACAGTTAAGTTAGAGGTTTATGACGTAACACTTGAATGGAGTTCTATTTATTTTAATCGGTTCTTGAAGTTTTTTCAACAAATATGAGTTATTTTTAGAAAATATAGCTGTGGTAAGACAAGAGGTTTAAGCAAGTGCAAATTATTGTAATAAAGCATTCGAACGCAGTAAACTCCTTCTTGTTAAGAAAAAAAGGGGGGAGCTGAAAAACCTTTTTAATTTGATAAAATTACTTGTTACGAACATCCTCGTGTAAAGCAAGAGGAAAACAATTACTGGCGAATGTGAAGAAAAAAAGCTTAAAAGCAATTTACAAAAAGCTTTTTTTTCTTTCTTTTTTTTTCGCGAAATACCCTATATGCTATCTTTCTTTTAGTCGTGTAACTTACGAGTAGTTATTATTTTTTTCTTCAGTCCCCATGCATTCCTCGTTTCTTCGTAGTCATATCACCCAGATGAATTCTCAACTTTTTTGTTATCATTTTTTTACGGACTTGTATAACACGAATTCGGTGGTCTTCCATCAAGCGCGGGCCGGAAGCCGAATGTTTTGGAGGGGCTTGGCCCTCTGCTTTTGATGAGATTTCGTGACTTTGTTCCGTGACTCTTCATCTCCCCCCTCCGTCTTGTTTTACCCCATCGGCTTCAGCCTTTTTTCTATCCCGGACACATCTTAAAGCTATTTAAGACGAAAATAAAAGAATGCCTACATTTTGAGAAAAAAAAAGTTATTTTTATTTTTTTTAAATATTTTTTTTCCAGCATTTTAAAAGGTGCTACAGTCAACTTGTAGTTCATACTTTTCGTTTTGCTTTGTGTTTTCTGCGAATGGCCTGAAATTATTATTTTTCCAAGTTCTTATCAAAATCTAATTTTGAGAGGACATTTCAATATTCATTTAGAAATTTAAGTTAGTTGATAAGTAAGTTAAGTTGATAGAACATTTACAAGCATGACACACGAATATAAATAGAACATTCACAAGCATGACTAAATAACATTCACAAGCATGACTAAATAACATTCACAAGCATGACTAAATAACATTCACAAGCATGACTAAATAACATTCACAAGCATGACTAAATAACATTCACAAGCATGACTAAATAACATTCACAAGCATGACAAAGGAACATTCACAAGCATGACACAGGAACAATCACAAGCATGACACAGGGACATTCACAAGCATGACACAGAAACATTCACAAGCATGACACAGGAACATTGACGAATAAAAACAAATATAATGAAATCAATATTTTTTTTCTTTCTTTAAATATGTAATTTTGATAAAACATATCAATAAACAAACCTCTTGAGTTTATCAGAGGTAGGGCTATTTACAAAGAATCGATCTCAGTTTTTATTCCGTTTCAAACAAATTATTCGGCTTCATATTTATTTATTTTTTTTTAAATTTTTCATAATTTTTAGACAATGATTTTCGCAGAAAATTTAAATCCTAATTGTGTTGCAATATTTAATGTTTGATTTTAAATTAGTTTGACAGAAATTCCACTAAACAAGTCTGCTTAGCTCTTTGGGGTTCTTTTTGACATTTATGAGTTCGCAAACGATTTATTTCCAAATTATCGAACTCAACTTTTATCACTTTCAAAGGATTCATTTCAAACGATTCATCCGAACTTTTAAACTTTGATTATCGAAAAAAAAATTCAAATCATGGTTGTATTAGCATATTTAATAATGGAACAAAAAATTAGTTTGGTTCAACAGTTGAACACGATTTCAATAAACAAATCAACTGATTTTTTAAAAAATTTTATTAATCAAATTAGTCTTAGTGAGTTGTATGAGTTTGCAAACGATTTATTTGCTTTTCTACTAATCAAAAGCATTTTTTTTAAAACTTTTCAAATGATTTAATTGTTCCGCGAATTTTTCAGAAGCTTTTTAAAACAAATTAAGGAAATTCTGTTTGCATAGTTAACAGCGATCACAAATTTACTAATTTAAAAGCATCTCTGAAGCTGAGTTTATTCGTTAACAAAATATTCCTTGTGAGACTTATTTGCTTTTCGAACAATCTAAACACAGCTTTTCATCATTTTTCAAACGATTTATGTTATAAATGAACTTACAGAACTTTTTAAAATTCATTATCGAAAAAAAGAAGCTAAAAATGACATGATCCTAAATAATCGTATGTACGTTTATTCCCTCCCCCCATCGCAAATGTTAGATATTTCCCAGAACAGGATTCTGCTAGGTCGTGGAGACATCGCTAGAAGGAAAATCGACAAAAATCGTACTCAGATCGTTTCGAAGCAGTTAAACATTGATTATGTTGTTTTTCTAAAATATATTTTTTTCTTTCTAAAACCAGATTCTATTATCAACATTTTTGTGATTTATTACGTAGAAAAAACTGTAAGAATCAGTAAATAAAAAGGCGAGATAGTTTTTTTTTTTTTTCTGCATAGAATAATAATCTCCGAATTGTACTCTTTTAATTAGAATATAACGTATGGAATCATAGATATCAAATTCTCTTGCTCTCTTAGTGATGTTTAAAAAAATGGAATAAAGTATTTTCTTTTATAGCATACCATATCTGCCTATTCTTTCCAGATTTTAATATTGAGTAATAGTAAAAATTCGGCCTTCTATTTCATTCTCGGGCTTATAAGTTTCATTTTAGGAATACTTTTTACTGCCACTTCAAATGAATTAATTAAACTTATGTACTGATTAAGTTCCATAAAAACATACAAATATATTTGTGTCTTAATGATTTACATTTTACTACCTCTTCGGACATTTTGAATTTTTTAATATTTGAAAACCTACTCCAATGCTGCATTATTTTAGCTCATAAAAATTTGCAAAAAAATGGAATTAAGGCATTGATGATTTTGATAATTTTCTTTGTAGGGTAAAAATTTAAAAGAAGAATAACTTTTAAAATATTTTAATTATTCATTCGTTCTAAATCCCAAATAATTCTTTGCAGCAAGACGGCATATACAGCTTAAAATTGTAGCTTTGCTTCATGAGTAAGGCACTTATACTCAAGATTTTTTTTATTTTCCTTGAGCTTCGAAAAACCTTGTTAATATTAAGAATAGCCATTACAAACATTAAATTATATTTTAATTTATTCCAGTGGGCACAGATTTTTTTTAATTTCTTAGATTAATATTCAAAGCAATATAATTTCCTAGCACTTTTTACGTTTTGAGTTTGACTAAAGAAAAAATAAGTGCTTTCAAGTTGCATCAGGTGTTAAACGGTTAAGATACAATTTTTTTCACGAATCAGAAACATATTCATTGTAGTGCTGTGGAACTGGGCCGTGAAACTGCTCCTATCATATCCGTTATGAATTTGTTTAAAATTTTTTTAACTCTGTAAGATCTGCTGTCCGTGTGGTTGCTGGATAAGGAGTTCGAGCACTTTGCTCGAGGACAATAAAATATTTGGAAATAAAAAAGCAGCTTTCTCAAAAACATTAGTTTGCTGGCGGTATACGAGGATGAGGTTCATGCACTTTGCTTGAGAAAATAATGTAGGTAAAAGTAAAGAAGCAACTTTCTCAAAATTTCAGTTTTTTGTTTGCCCATGTAAGCGAAGACAAAACAATGCAAGAGAAAGTGTAGAATGAGAATTAGTTGTTGAAAAGAAGTGGTAATTAACAGAACTACTGAGAGAGATTTTTGTTTCAGTTTGCTCCTCATCTGTAGACACTGTATTAACGTAAACGAATTATTCGAAAATGTTTTAACAGCATTTGCGAATTCAATACGGATTAAACTGAAGAATTTACGAACTACGTAATAATGACTAAAAATGTAAGGGGAAAAAGAAGCATCCATTAAAAAATCGTGCTTTTATGCATAAAACATTAGCAAATTGTCCTGAATTTCAAACATGAAAAATATTATGTTCTTCATCTTGTGATTTATTCCATACAAGCGTCCCGCTTTCTAAACAAAGTGTAGTGGGTGTTCTGAGGACTGGCGCAATTAATTTTGGAGCACTTGTCGCTGTAGGCAACGCGGACAAAGACGAATATCTAGTCCGTCTGCAGACGATTAATTTCCCTCTCAGCTCCAGTGATATTGTTTTTCTCTCTTTAGGAAGAAAAAAAGTGGCAACGGTAAAATAACGCATCTTTTTTTCGTTTTCCTTCTTAGCCAAAATCATGTTAATCATGCTTGACTTTTTTCTCTCTTTTTTTTTTCAACCGGGTCGTCTCGTTTATGCTTTTTGAACTTCCGTGTTTCAAAAAAAGAATTTTAAGTTCTATATTGAACCGAGACACTGGAAATAGTCTTCGGCTTTACTTGTTATAACAATATCCATTAGTTGGCGAGATTTGTTTAAATTCTTCTCAATCAAAGGGAAGAAAAAAAAAGTTAATCTGGGTCATTTGATGCAAAAGTAGTTGCTGCAAGTTGACACTTTCGTGACCCCTCATTTCCTTAAAATAGAAAAAAATCAATTAAAAATAACGGAGGGAAAAAAAAATAAGATTACTCACATTTCAATATGTTTTATTTAGAATTCTCGAAATTTACTTTAACTCTGAGAAGTTAATCTAATAAGAAGCCAGAAAATTGTGTTTTAATCATTAACTTAATCAAATAGTTATTCAATTTATTATATTAATTAATTATATCAATTATTTCAATAAATTATTTCAATCAATTATTAATCTTCTACTCTCCTTAGCATTTTCTTCTTGAAGCTTTGTTATTTTTTTTATTTATGTTTTATTTATTTTTCTTTAGATTTCCCACAATTTTTGTTAAAAAGTTTTTTTTTCACTTCAAAATAAAGATTTAATATTATATGGAATATAATTGGCCAAAATATATTTGAAATCTAAAATAACTTACATCGCTTAATAAACAGTTTAAGTTATTTGTCATTTTATTTATGTTATTTTTTATTTCTTACTTATTTATTATTTAATCACTAGCATTATTTTTTATTTATTTTATTGTGACTAATGTCACGATTTTTTTAAAAAGTAGTCTAATTATAATGAAAAAATAATTTGAAATAAAAAAGTAACTAGTGAACTAAAATGAAGAACTTTAAAGCTATCTGATTAATTCAAAAAAAAAAAAAAAAATCGAGGGAAACAATTCCGCTCTTATATTGTACCAACTATGGAATTCAATTGCAGAATTCAAACTATAGATTGGAATTCACTATACTAACTATAGAATCTAAATAGACTGTAGTACTATCTATAAGATTTAACAAATTAAGCTGATTACTTTGCAAAAATTAAGCCAAAGAATTTCACTGTTTTACTATACCAACTGTATAATTCAATTATAGAATTCAAACTGTAGAATTCAAAGCAGACTGGAATACTAACTATGCATAATTCAATATCAAGATTACACTAACTATAAAATTCAATTACATTGCAACAGCTATAAAAATTCCATTAAAAAAAAATCAAAGGTAACGATACAAAGAAAGTGATACAATTTCACTGTCACACACCAAGAGGTTTAGAATTTCCTTTACTAATTGAAAAATTGATTATTCCAATACTTACTATATAATTCAATGTCTAGATTATACTAATTATAGAATTCAAATAGAGTGGAATACTAATTATAGAATTCAATTGAATACATTTTAAGCTGATTGATTCGCAAAACTAGAGCTATACAATTTCACTAGTAAATGTTAATTAACCATGAATTTTATACTAAATATAGAACTCAGTTGAATAAATTCAAAACTAACCAGTTAATTCTCAAAAACCCAAATGTACACTTTTATACTTACCAAAACAATAATAATATACTTATGAAAAAAATAAAAATTTTTCAATGTTGCGAATCACTGTTAAATTTCAAATAAAAATGTATTTGGATATTATACATTTAATGCAAGCTTCTTTCCCTTTTATCGTTTGAAATAATAACATTTAGCAAGTTTCCGCGCTAAATAAAAAGCTTCTTTTTTTTCCTTCCTATCCCAGTGTAATTGTCACCATCCTTTTTCCCTTTTGACATCAAAGGAATGGGAATTATTCGGAAAAAGAAAGGGAAAAACACGAAAAAAGGAATTCACATTTACAACCTTTTCGAAATCGTTAATGTGAACTCCAGGAGTCAGAAGTCCCGACACTTGAAAGTTATTTTTTTTTTTATTATTTGAGGAATTTATTTAACGCCATTTTTTTTTTTCTGATTCTCTTTTTCGCAGAAACTCTTTAAAATCTCTGCTTTTTCTCTCATTTAATCTATATCGGATTTTATTTTCTTTATTTTGTTCTTTCGAGGGGCGAGGTTATGGCCCCAATAATGATTTTTTGGTCATGAACTGAATTTGATTACCTTTTTTTTTTTTATTTGCTTCTGTTTTGTCACATTCTAAGCTTTTTTTACCCCACATTTTTTTGGTCTTTATAATAGGAAAATAGCTTCATTTTCCCGCGTTTGTTTGCTATTACAATATTTTATTTCATTTAAATTTCTGCGAATACTTTTTTATTCGACTTGTTTTTTTATTTTGTTGATTTAGTGTAACTCTTTATTTGAATACATTTTTTTTAAATGACTAATTTTTATGTAGTTACCTTTATGTAGTTATTTTCTGTAGTTTCCTTATACTCATTCCTTTATCGACTCCTCTACTCTTTCAATGTTATTTTTTTGTCTTATTTTAAGTTTTTTTTTTTTTTTTGTAAAATTTTTACACTGTAATGGGGTTAACTCATCATCATTTAATGACAGGTTGACTTCTTAAGAAGTAAATGGTAGTAGTAACATCATTTCATTACTCATATTTCATCTTCGTTAACCCCATCACTGGGGCTTTTGGGTTAACTAAAATAATTTGCATAAGGTACCTTACACTTCACTAAAAAATTTTCAAATCTATTTTGAGTGATTTTTAATTTAGAATATTAAAAAAAATCTAAAAAAATGCCTTTTTCCGTTGTAAAAAATACTTTTTGAAAAAGTGATAGGGAATTAACGTTTTAGACTGTTTTTCAAAAGCTTTCTATGGAATTGGCGTTTTAGGCTGTTTTTCAAAAGCTTTCTGTGGAATTGGCGTTTTAGGATGTTTTTCAAAAGCTTTCTGTGAAATTGGCATCTTAGACTGCTTTCAAAAGCTCTAAAAGAAATTAACGATTTATGCTGTTAATCAAAGGCACTCTATAGAATTGCCGTTTTAGGCTATTTTTCAAAAGCTATTCAAAAGGCCGGGATAGCCTGGTTGGTAAGACACAGGGCCCATGACCAAGGGTTCGATCTTCGCCGGCCGAAGACTCCCCGTGTAGTAAATGGTAATTGATGCACGTTAAATCTGTCGAGTCGCAAAGTCCTCCATGTTCTCATAACAAATCAATACCCTTGAGGGTACTGATCCAGAAGTTTCCTTGTCTTCTGAATTGGTTCAAAATTACAAGGCTACGTAGTTAAACATTAGTAGTCGTAAACCCAACATTGAGTCGGCTGTTCAACGACGGATATAAAAATAAAAAAGCTCTCCAAGTGTTAAACTTAACTTAAACTGTGGATTTTTTTTTCCTCTACAAAAAATATTATTATGATACGTTGATAATTTCTAACGTAGCAATCCCTTTAGCTATAAAGAAATATTGCAAATGCTTAATTTCAAAATATTTCTAGCAATTTTTGTTCTTTCCCAAAATGATTTCTACGAATTGTAGAGAAATGAGAATCCAATTATAGGAAAATAATTTTGTGTTTGGCTAGCGCGTTAAAAGTTAACACACTGTGATGCAAATGCATACCTGCCAACTTTTAATCCCTTCCATTATCATTTTTCCCAGTGGTATTAAAATGGAATTAAAACTTCAATTTTAAGCAAACAAATACGTTGCATTTGAAAAAACTTAAGTTGACAACCATGATAGTACCGCATATTAATATATGTGCTTAATTTTTGAAAGAATAGTGGTGATCAAAATCATTTAAAAATTAAGTTTATAAAAGAGAAAATAGTATATATTTACTACCACTTTAAATATGAAAATAAAATCTTCCGGAAAATCCGGAAGAGTTGGCAGTTATGCAAATGGTAATGAATTTATATATTTGTTTAATTAATTTATATGTTCATAGTGGTAGTTAAAATGATCATAAATTAAATTTATAAATTCAAGAATGAAATAGAAATATGCTTTGGTATCACTTTAAAAATAAAATCTCCCGTAAAATCTATATGAATTGATAGCTATGCTTCTAATATTATTAAGATACTTTAGAAAATATGAACGAAATAAATTCAAAAACGAAAGAAAATATAATATAAATATAATGAAGGTTTCAACGAAATAAATTTAAAAAGTAAAATAATTAATTCACCACTTTCTATTTGATACTCGAGAGAAGCGAGTGTTTTGGCAGTGAATGAGTTAACAACAGCGTCTTATACAAAAACTTCCTTCAGTGGATTTGTTAATTACCATTTCTTTGTAAAATCGAATCCTATATTCCTCAATATCAGATTCGATGGAGAAATTGTAACTTAAAAATTAGGTTAGCTCAAAAATTCTTGAAAATCTCCGAATTAGGAATAAAACTCGCTAAACTTTCAGGACCGGTACCATCACCTCCTACATCAGAAAGCCTCCACACGGTCTTTTATAAGTAGTCCACGCAGACTATTTAAAAACTGAGCCAGTTCTGCGCATTAACCCAAAACTTTTTATAAAAGTAATTGAGAGAAATTTATCAATGTTTGAGAATTGAATCCATAGTGGTTGACAAGTAAATAAAGAAAACCAATAATATTCATAAATAAAATAAATTTTTAGTCTTATATTTGCCAGCACTTTCTTATTTTAACTAGATTTTGTATTAAATGACTCGTTCGGAAAGTGGATATTCTTCACAGTGGTCTGATCGGACTACCTATAGAAAACCGTGTGGAGGCTATAGGAGGCCAATGGTTAAGAAGATTTGATATTATGGTTTTTCATCTTATTAAGATGCAATTAATATTTTATTATTATGGTTTTTTTCTCATCTTATTAAGATTGCAGCAAATTTGATATTATGGTTTTTCACCTTATTTAGATTGCAATTAATTATCTGTTATGGTTTTTTTCTCATCTTATTAAAGTTGCAACAAATTTGATATTATGGTTTTTTTTTCACTTATTAAAGTTTCATAATGTTTTTTCACTTTATTAAGGAGGCAACAAATTTGATTTTTAATTTTTAATCATATTTTGGTTGCAATAAAATTAAGATTATAGTTTTTTCACGTTACTAATGTTGCAAATAAATGTGATACCATGGTTTTATCACCCTATTAAAGTTGCGACCAACATGATATTATAGTTCAACGCGCTTCAAAATTTCAAGCAGAAAATGGTTATAAAAAAATGCCTGCACCGACCTCGGTTTTAAAAGGAACTATTTTATATTGCCTTTGGACACCTTTTTGAGATCTTTCTGAAATCCTTCAGTTTTTAAAGTCACTCTTACGTGTAGAGAATATTCTGTTCGTTTTAGTTCTGGAACAAATCTCACTTCCATCCATTCTAAAGCTGCTGCTTTACATATCGCCTTCTACCGTTTTCACTACTCCAGGTCACTTAAATTCGTGTTTGTCGTTTTTGTGACCCCCTCCCTTTCTCACATTCAAAATCCGAGCATTAAAAAAAGTTGAGGGGTGTCTGAGAAAGAAAAAAAAAAAGAACTGTTTTGGGGGAATTTTCGACATTTCTTCGGCATAACAGTCGGTTTACGTACTACTAAAATGTCTCTTTTTGTGTATGCAGTTTACAACCCTACAGGGGATCCAAGTCCAAGCCCCCCTGTGTGTTTATAAACTGTGGCGCCATAGAAAAAGGGGGTTATTGTGAAGGATTTTTTTAAAGGGGGTTTATTTCTACGTGAGCTCCGTGTCTTGAATGTTTGAAATAATCGATCATTTAGTATTTTCAGTAGAGTTTAACAGTTGGCCAGTGTGGAGAAATATGCTTTTGGATAGCTTTTGTAGAAACAATCTTGGCTGTTATTTGATAATTATTTAATTTTTGTTATTAACTGTTGCTGTGTGCCTGATTGTCATAAGACTGCACTGTTGTTGTTTGTTATAGTTAGCAGTCCAATTCATTGTTACAGTAATAATGCATCGAATAGGAATTTTTCCTTATTTTATTTCATAATCGTCGTTAAACAACAGATCCAATTTAGGGTTTACGCCTATTAATGTTGAACTTTGTAATCTTGTAATGTTGAACCCAATCCAGAGGACAAGGGAATTCTTGGATCAAGTATTGGGAAAAATTTGCCTTCGTGAACAACTTTCTGATGGAACTCACCTGCATTTGCTTTACATGGAGAGGAAACTCACGAAATCCTCCCACGGTTAGCACGATGGCAATGGGACTCTAACCCATGATTCGTCTACCTAACTAACTCCCTGGCATTACAGTCCATGTTGGACCATGGCCTCACTAAAATTTTTCCTCCAAAGTCGCCTGTCTTTAGCTCTTTGCTTCCAGTTCCGGACTTTTAGAGTCTTAAGATCTTTTTCCACCTCGTCTAACCATCTCTTGGCCGGCCTTCCTCTTTTCCTTTGGCCCTAGCACTGCCCCTTGAATATCTTCTTAGTGCCTCTGTTATCCTCCATTCTCTCAAGGTGTCCTAGCCATTGAAATCTCTTTGCTTTTACATAATTTATTATATCTCTTTCTTTAAATAGTCATGCAATTTCAAAATTGTATCGCCTTCTCCACAGACCACCCTCTTTGGCAGGTCCAAAAATAGTTCTAAGAATTTTTCTTTCCCAGGTAATCAGCATTTTTTCTTGTTTCTGGGTTGGAGTTCATGTCTCTGATCCATAGATAATGATCCGTCTACCACTGAGGATATTTTACTTTAAAACTGTGGTCAGTGCGAGCTGGGTGCTAAATTCGTATCGAACGGCCGTCGAACCCGGTTAACTTTATTGGAAGGCGAACGCTCCATCCTCTGAGCCACCACAGCTCCTGCTTAGAAATATTTGAATATATTTTCTTAAAGAAAAACTTCTGTTAATCGAAATATAGTTTAAAAGCCTTGAATTCATTCCAAAAAAAATTGGCTCAACGATAAACCAAAGTATGGGTAATTTAAACCATTCCCACTAACAAAATGGTAGAAAATTTACAATTAAGGTTATGCTTAGTTTGTCTAATTTTGCTCTTGCTTAAAACTAGTACTCTGAATGTTTACCCAGCCTTAAACTTTTACTCGAATTGTTACAAATAGTGACAAAAATAATTCAAAATCAAATTTATAAGACCAAAAAAAAATTATATGTCTTAAAATGTAATACCGCGTTAAGAGGTCTCTACCTTCGCCATCTTGTATTTCAGGTTAAATTTTTAATTTGTGTTTTCAGTGAACAGTCACGAGTTAACAGTTACAAACTCACAGCAGTGATAAAAATAGCATATTATTCACAAAAAGCATCATTTCATATTATGACGGAGCCTTCGCAAAACAACCTTTCTGTTAAGTTTTCGCAAATTTTACTACGAATTCAAATTGCAAGCATCCTCCCATCGTTCGTTCTCTCATCTGACAAGAATGTCGAGATCTCTTGTTTGCAGGCAAAAAGAAGAAGATGAACGCGATGCCAACTGTTCGTAACTCAACTGTCCACGTGTACACAGCCTCATTATCTCTCATCTTCCTGACCTTCAAGTAGCCGTCTTCGGGGCCTCTCTCTTTTCTTTTATCTCAACCACCATCTTCCATCTATGAAATAAACTTATTACAGCTTCTCACTGATATCTCTCTGAGCTCCGTTTATCTCAAACTAGACTCAGTTTTGTATACATTTTCTTTAATTCATCACGTACTGTAATTTTCAGCAATGTTTATTAGAATTTTTTGTTTTAAAAAAAGTGTTTATTGATGCTTTACGCTACGATAGCGTTTTAATCAATTAACACCTGCCTAACTGGATAAAAGATCTAATACATCTTAGTCGTAGTATATTATTATTATTTTTTTTTCCAATGGCAGGCACTGAATTTGAATCTTTGCCTATATATACTATCCCAGAATTGTTGCTCATTTCGCGTTACCCAGTGGGCACCTGTGAACCAAAGTCACGGAGGCGAGCAACATTGCCCACGCCACACTGCCACAAACCCGTTTATAGGGTGGGCCACATTCACACATCATACACACACACAACAGAGGACAGCACAAAGAGAGAGAGAAACATCCATGCCCAGAGCGGGATTCGAACCCGCAGCCTATGGCTTCGTAGTCAGGCACGCTAACGACTCGGCCACCTGGCTGGCCGTAGTATATTATTAAATTCAACAAACAGTTTCCCATTATTGATAATGTTAGTCGTGGCAGCAAACTTTTTACGCTTTTGGGTAAAATGTCTTCTAGTGGTTGCTAAGTTTATGTTTTAATGCTTTGTTCTTTACTTAGTAAAGTTGATTTAAAGCTATTTTTTTACATTACTGGTTTTATGCTACGATAGCGTTTTAATCACTTCTCTGACTGGATGATAGATCTAATACATCTTGGTCGTAGTATATTATTAAATTCAACAAACACTATCCCATTATTGATAATGTTAGTCGTGGCACTTTTTACGCTTTTGGGTAAAATGTCTTCTAGTGGTTGCTAAGTTTATGTTTTAATGCATTCTTCTTTACTTTGTAAAGTTGATCTAAAGTTTTTTTTTTTTTTTTTACATTACTGGTTTTATGCTACGATAGCGTTTTAATCACTTCTCTGACTGGATGATAGATCTAATACATCTTGGTCGTAGTATATTATTAAATTCAACAAACACTATCCCATTATTGATAATGTTAGTCGTGGCACTTTTTACGCTTTTGGGTAAAATGTCTTCTAGTAGTTGCTAAGTTTATGTTTTAATGCATATTACGTTATGTTATGTTTTTTTACTTTCTAAGTTCGATTTAAAGTTTTTTACATTACTGGCTTGTGAATGATTCAAAAGTTTATATATAACGCCAAATTCAAAAGGTTAGCAAAATTACCAAAAATCTGAAAGCTAATTTTTAATTTTTCCTGTCACTCTCCAAAATATGTTTCAAAAAGCTAGTAGACATCCCTGGCGTTAGTAACGAGGAATGCTTTTTTTTCCTTTAATTGAATCTTTACGATACATTTTCATATTCTTCAGCAACTGCGGAATTCTCCTTCAAATGTTGGAGTCCTTGGCCTATGCCTGTCGTGCCTTAAAATAAATCAGACACTGGTAGTGAAAACAAATAAATGGTTACACCTCATTAGCTCTTAAAAAAAGTACCGCGTAAATATCAGTTCTAGATCTGAATATATTCAAATTATTCACATGAGTGCGGCGATCAAAATCGCTTGAAATCTATCTATTAAAACAATTAATAATTGTATTCATTAAAATTAATAATCAATAAATAATTTTATTAAAAATTAATAATTTTAAAATTATAATAAATATTATATTAATAATTTTAAATAATTATAATAAATATTATATTAATAATTATAAAATAATTATAATAATAAGAAAATTAATAATTTTATTCATTAAAATTAAAATCATTCTTTTGGCTAAAGTATTATAAAATTATTTTAGCCAAAACGACATGAAAATAATTAAAAAAAAGAACCTAATAATCATGATATCTTCAATGTCAGCAACATGGAAGAATCAAACAAATCTGATTTTTTATTTATTTATTTTTTTCTAAAAGGAAAAAAGTTGTCTTTAGACAATTATAAGAGAAAATCTTTCGCTTGATTTTAGGCTTTAGAAGGGGGACTGACAAAAAGGGGGGAATTAAAGGAATTTCATCACCGCAGTGGGGAATTCTTAGCGGTTGAGTCAGTGTCCCTGATGCCAAAGACCGCAACAGTTCCCCCTGCCCCACCAATCAAAAGCTTAATAACAATAATGAAATAAAATAAAGAAAACCCCTCAGAAAATAAATAAAAAATAAACGAAATAAAAGGTGGGGGAGGGGGGAAGATTATTTCTCGCTTAGAACTTTTCTCCTTTCTAGTGAGATAAAAGTACTAAAGATGTAACGGGAAATGCAACCATAGCAACGAAGAGGCGCATTCAGGACCAGCAATTGCTAAATTCATTTTCTCAGTAAATTTATTGCTAAATGTAATAGGTCACAAAAAAAAATATTATATATCTGAATTTATTTTTTTGCCATAGTGGGTGTTTTGTTCTGTTAGTTTCCATTTTATTTTAAAAAAGCCACATATCTATAAAGTTACATATCTATAAAGCCACATATCTTTAGGTCTAACCATACTATATCAATACATAATAGTGCAATAGAATGCTGTGTTTCCTTTTTTAATTTTTTTATTTATAACAGCAGACCTAATTTTGAGTTTACGACTACCAATGTTCAACTTCGTAGCCTGGTAATTTTGAACTCAATCCAGAAGACAGGGGAACTTTTGCATCAAGTATTGAAAGAAATTTGCCTTCGTGGAGGACTTTTTTATGGAACTAACCCTTATTTGCATTTCATGGAAAGGAAAACCACTACCGGTTAGTCTGATGGAAAGGGGACTCTAACCCATGATCTGTGGTGCGAGCCGGGTGTGGAATTCGTATCGACCAGCCATTGGTCCTTGCCTTTATCAATAAGTTACTACTGATTATTCTTGACAGCTAAAACTATAATTTTCAGATACAATCAGGGAAGAAGAAAAAAAAAAAAAAAAAAGCACGAGTTTATTTTAGAAACGTGATAAACATTCGGAATCTTATCTTTTAGTATCCGATTTTAATATCGTTCTTAGAATAAACTTACTACGCAGACTTTCAATCAGATTAACTCGATTTATTTTTATCAATAAATAAAGTGTTGTGTCGTAGAAAGAGTGTTAAAGGGAAACGTATACATAATTTTAATTCTCAGTTTATAGGTGCTACTTTTGTCTGATACTTGAATTAATTTGCAATTTTTTTTTTGTTGTTGGAAATAGTTCAAATAGAGATTCCATGTTGGTCGGCAGATTAGTATCAATGCCACAACCTTCCGAGAATGATTTTTTTCCCATTGCTAAGTAAAATAAAGCCGAAATTTTTGAGCATCTTCATGAATTTTTATCGAAGATTAATTATATAACCAGTTTTTGCTTTTAATGATTCAATTTGTAAATAATTTAAATATAGATGAGAAGTTGGCCAAGCTTCTTAAATTAGCTTGCTTTTTTTTCTGTAAATAATTCGAAACTTGTTTGAGTAAGCCGAGTTTAATCTCTTCGACACGGGTAAATCATATATGCTTCCTCAGGGTGTCGATAATCAGGGCAAAAAAGATAAAACTGGCAGCCAAATTATTTTTATAGCAGTTTATTTGTGGGTGGGGTAATAATAGTTTGCTTTATTTAATTCACCACTACTTTGTTCGAATTAAAAATTGTATAGTTACACTTTTAGCACACAAGGATTGGTTGTGTTAGATTTAAAGGGAAAGTAATTATAAGTCTGTCAAATTAGCTCTGCCCAAACTTTTACTACCGCTTTTTTATTTTTTAATATTCTGAATCTGACTCCATACCAATGCATTTATGACTTGCCCGTCCCTAAAAGGTCAACAGTTGAATTGAATGGAAAATTAAATTCATATACTAACTGTTAAAGTGATACTTTTTTTTTCAGTGTTCTTTTTTTCCCAGTCTTTTTCTTCCCTAATTTTTTTTTAATCATTTTTTTATCCCTGTTATTTGCTAAAGGGATGACTACATTATCGAGTTCAGTATTATGTGACGTTTTTACCATATCTTATAAACTAAAAAAGATATGACCTGAAAGAGAGGGCTGCGTATAGGTATGGGTGAGTTTCGACCATATCTAATAAAAAATATATAACCTGAAAGAAAGAGTTGTATATATGTAGAGGTGACGTTTCTACCATATCTTATAAAAAATATATAACCTGAAAGAAAGAGTTGTATATATGTAGAGGTGACGTTTCTACCATATCTTATAAAAAATATATAACCTGAAAGAAAGAGTTGTGTATATGTAGAGGTGACGTTTCTACCATATCTTATAAAAAATATATAACCTGAAAGAAAGAGTTGTATATATGTAGAGGTGACGTTTCTACCATATCTTATAAAAAATATATAACCTGAAAGAAAGAGTTGTATATATGTAGAGGTGACGTTTCTACCATATCTTATAAAAAATATATAACCCTGAAAGAAAGAGTTATTTATATGCAGGGGGGACGTTTTTACCATATCTTATAAAAAGTATATAACCTGAAAGAGAAGGTAGTGTATATGTATGGGTGACATTTCTACCATATCTTTTAAATAAAATTACATACAGAAGAGGGTTGTGTATATGTTTAAGGTTACGATAATCTTTGAGTTTTTTTTTATAACTGTTTTTATTGATAAAGTAATAAGAAATTCATCAGCAATATCAATTTTTAAGAAAAAGAGAAATTTGTTTTCTTTTATTACATATTGATTTCGTTCCAAAGTCTGCGCTTTAAAAATTAAGTAAGGGATTTGTGACTCTCGACTTTTGCTCGAACATAAATCAGACGATTTTTAACGCAAGGTGCAACATAAAAGAACATTAGAATCTTATTTGAATCCCGCATACCCTTACGCACTTATCGATCCACACATTATTCTAAAACCTTTAAGCCAGGGTCGACACTTTTGAACTCGAGGCCCTTCCCACATCTCGACATTAATTTTACGAGTAGAAGGGGGGGGGAGTTAAAGGGGATTTAAATATTCCCCCATCTCTTTGGCGAAAACCACGATTTTTATCTCTCTACGAACCTCAAAAATACGATCTTTGAGGGGGATTAAAAAGATTTAATCCATCCTCCTCCCTACCATTCCCCCCTCAAGCGGCCTTTTCGTCGGTGACGTCATTGTAGTAGTGAGTCCTAGCGAGTGATTCAATGAGTGGATTATGGGAAGGTGGTTGTGTAATTTTATGGGGTGTCTTGTGGCAACAGCTTTTACGCTCTGACAGTAAATTAAGCGATCCTGGAGGAAGAAGAAGTCGGTGCTGGGGGTGACCCTTTTCTTTTTCATTCCTTTTAGCATAGTTGGAGACTCCCAAGAATTATGTTCGAGAACACAAATGGGCCCCTGGAAGCGTTAATCTTGTGGAGAACTGCTTTTAAAATGCGCTCTGTTTCCTTACGTAGGAAAACTTTTAATGCCCGCGACCCTCGAGGTTGTTTACTCAACAGTGTCTAATTTATGTCTCTTTTCTGCTTTCATTTTATTGTTCAACTTTTCATTTCACTACGTTTGTGGTCATTTTTCAGTGCACATTTCCAAAAGAATTAGTTTTTTTTATAAGCACTAGATTTTTAATCTTTTTTCTCCTTGTCATAAAAACAAGTACCGGACTAAATTTGCTTTTCGTTTTAATGATATTTTTAGTCCTTTTAGAAATGATTTTTTTGTTGTTAATGTTCGCAAATAAAAAAAATAATAATGATAAAAATGCATCACAAAATTTGCAATCTGGAACTAATTCTTAAAAACCAACTGAACAAAAAATTATTGGAAATCAAAAATAAATGGAGTCTTATTGCGAAAAAGTGATAAAGTACAAAAATGAAATTTCTTGTGTCAGTTTATTTCAGTCTTAGTTGTTCCATTTGTCTCTTTAATTTCAATTACTTCAGCTTTTCATTCACTTATAGGTTTTATAGTTCCTCCACTTTAAGTTTTGTTATTCGTCATTTAAATAGGATTACTTTCAACAATCACTTTAATTTCAGGTATTCCATCTGTCATCTTAATTTTACTGGCATTTCAATTTTTGTAGTTTCATCTATTAGTTTTGCCATCTACAACTTCCTTCCAATTGTTCAATTTAGTTCTTTTTTTAATTTTTTTTATCTACCTATTGAATTTTAATTGCTTTATTTGTCCCTTCAGTTTCAGTTATTTTATATGTCTCTTCAATTTTAGTGGTTGCTTCTATCATTTTAATTTCAATTTATCCACCTGTCACCTCAATTTGGGTTGTTTCATATGTCACTTCAATTTAGCAAATTAAATATTTCGTGTAAATATTAAGCTTTTCAAATATTTGACTGCAATGAAGAATTGCATCACCTTTCTTTATTTTATATCAATTTTAATTTGAGTAATTTTATTTTTGAATACGATAAAAGTTTCCTGTATACACTTATTAATAATATTTTTGCACAAGTCACCCTCCTAGTTCTAACACATATTGTATGAGGGAGAAAAACCTGTATCGTCAATGGAGCATAAAAATCTTAAGTAATAAGCTTCAATTACGACTCAAAATTAAAACCGTTGAAAATAAAAATACAGGAGTCATAACAGTATGAAATGATCGGTTAAAATACAAGAGTCATAACTGTAGCGAAAGAAAAGTACTATATCTGTTTCTTATAAGCTAGTTCAGAAATCTGTCCAAAATAAGTAATGAACCAAAATGAAAAGTTTACCCATAATTTCTATTTTTATTTGTTAAAACGTATTTTTCAGTACAGTGGTATACACTATTAATAATTCTTGTATGCTACTGTCCTTCTTCCAACATTTATGAGAAAGGGTATGGTTATGGGAATCCGTATCTTCACCAGCGCATTAAAATTTGTATAATATGATCCTCTATCACGGCTCAAAAGAGCATTTAAATACAAGAGTCATAGCAATAAAACTAACTTATTCATTAAAATTCAAGCGTTGCAATATTGAAACATAATCTATTAAAATACCAGAGGCACAACAGCAAAAAAAAAAATGATTAATGAAAATACAAGAGTCATTCATAGCAGTAGCTAAAGAGTCATAAGAGTAGCTGAAAAGTCGTAGCAGTTTCTAAGCCTAAAAAAGTACTACCCTGAATAACTTTTGATCTAATGATCGAATGCTCACTTTCTCGGACTCATTCTTAATGGTTCTAGGGGTTGACCTCAAATAAGCTAATTAATTAGAGCAGACGATATTTTAAGTTACGAATTAGGACACAAAAACGTACTTTTTCTGAATAAACATACCTTTTTTTCAACGGATTTAGATTTCTGAGCCCCAAATTCGAGGAGTAAGCCGCTATCTTGGAAATAGGGTTCCCGTAATTTGGTCAGAAGAGCGATTTAAAGTTTGAGCCCCTTAATGTTAATTTTACTTTTAACGTATTTCGCCATACCTTGAGAACTTTTTTAGCGACAAGAAAAAATTTTGCACACAATTATGAAATTCGTTTATCCAAAGATAATTCCAATGCAAAAAATTACTCTTAGTAATTTTTTTTATTAGTTTATAAAATAAAAAGCGAAAATATTTTGAATAGTAAAGTATACACTTCTTTACATCATTTTTAAGTATGTAATTTTGCATGGCAAAATACGAAATATAAACGAAATCGGCTGAATAGTTCCTGAGAAATCAAATTTTAAGCATAAAAAGTTTTTTAAAATTCGTCGTATCTGTATATTTCAGTACGACAAAAATTATACGAAGGTACCTCTATCAATACCCCTCTTTTGCAACATTTATGAGAAAGGGGTGAGGTGAGGGGGAAACCTGTATCTTCATCGGCGCATTAAAATCTGTGTAATAAGCCTCAATCACGGCTCATGAGAGCATTTGCTTGGGCAGTGAAGCGCACCCGAACGAGTGAATTTTCACAAAACACCCGCTCATCAATGAGGAGAGGAAACAAGACAATAGAACTCTCCTCCTACCTGTACAAAAGCGAAAGTGATGAACCCAAACCTCAAAAAAAAAGAGTCATTAAAAAAAAAAAGGCATGACTATAGCGGTGACTATTTATAGGTTCATGGAAGCATGATATAGTTTTGTGTAAAGATGAAGTAATTAGTATTTGCTAATATGAATTTCCGGATGTTTTGGTCGGTGCCATTTCATGCGTGCTTGCTTTTACCCCTTTGTTTGTGCTCGATGGATAACTAAGATATTGGATATTTTAAATTCAAATTTTTACCCAGGTCCCGGATGAATAAGTTATACTTTATTTGATTAGAAGTAATAGATGGAAATTTTGTGCGTATTTTTATCAATTAAATAAACAATGTGGTAGTTGAATATGATTCATTTGTTTCGAAATTTTTGTTTGGAGTGTTTACAAAATAGGTATTGTCGAGTAGTCTTATATTGACTAACTAGTTAACAATCCGGAATGTATTTTCTTTAAAGACGTATTCCGAAAGTACAAAGGATTGCATGTTGAAAGATATTTATACAGAAGTTATTCATTATTTACTTAATTTTAAATAAAATTCCCCAGAAAATATTAGATATCAACGCTTTTTTTTTATCTGCACTTTCAAAAATTAGTTTATTTGCATTTACAATGTATAATTATTACCGTGCTTCATTTTTGTATGAGTATTTTTCATTAATA
Organism: Parasteatoda tepidariorum; assembly: GCF_982258835.1. NCBI lineage: Eukaryota > Metazoa > Arthropoda > Arachnida > Araneae > Theridiidae > Parasteatoda > Parasteatoda tepidariorum. Next base: position 9,956,344 of record NC_141759.1, read on the forward strand.
TATAAAGCCACAGAAACGTTTTACCTTTTAAAAAAGCAGATTGTTATTATTTTTCTTTAAAAAAAGTAAAAGAAAGCTGAGCTACACTTAGTTATAAGTATGAAATATTAACGTAAAGATATTGTTTCCCCCTTATTCTTTATTTTTCTTAAGCGTATATTTTGTAGAATTTCAGATCAAGGTATTTTCTGTTCCAAATTTCATAAAAATTTTCTGTTTTAGATGAAATTACCTAGTTACAGAAAAATATATAATCTGTTTACTCTTAAAACTATTACTTTAAAAATCATTTCATTTTTTGCCTTACTTTCGCAAAGATTAAATGTTTACTATTACCAAGAATTATCAACAGTTAATTTTCCGATGTAAGATACTGTATTATATATAACTTTATTTTTTTATATATATATATGTAACAGTTGTTATAACTTTTTAATAAGTTTTGGTAACCATGGTTCTTTATTCATCAATTCCAGAAAACACGCTAAATAGAAAACAAGCTAATGGTTTAACTTTAATATTAACTTTTTTTTGCCGTGATACAAATAGGGGAAAAAAATTTTAAATTAAAATTATTAAACCAAGAATCAAGTAAAAATCTAATTTTTGCTATCACGAGGAAAAATTTTTGTCCAATTGTTACGATATTCCTCTAATTATTAAAAATGTATAGATGAACACGTTTTTTTATTTAATTTTGCAAATTAGGTGATAAGATTGAAATATTTGTGTTAAAGTTTTAATTTTTTATTTGGAAAAAAAAAAGTACTTCGCTTCTTAACTTAGTCTAATAAACATTAAAGCTCGACTTCTTGTATTGCAATAGAGTATTTATACTCACATTAATGCTCCGATTAAGTGTGCATCGTTTTATATTAGCCTATATACATACAAAAGAAAAATCGCAATTCCAAAATTTAAATTCCAATAAGGAGATTTTCTGCACTAATCAATCAATAATGAATTCAAATAAGAAGCTTTTCTGCACTAATCAATCAATAATGAATTCCAATAAGAAGCTTTTCTGCACTAATCAATCAACAATGAATTCCAATAAGAATCTTTTCTGCACTAATCAATCAATAATGAATTCCAATTAGAAGCTTTTCTGCACTAATCAATCAATAATAATATGGTAAAAATAATGTTTCTCAAATATTTTTTTTTTATCTTATTGGTCTTACCTTTATTTTATTAAAAGAAACAAACTACTTTTAAATGATGACGCAAACAACTTTATGGTCAGTAGCTTTTTATTATCATTTTTTAATCATTTTATGATTTTTGCGAAGCAGTCGTAGTGCTCCATGGATGAGAAAAAAAAAGAAGAGAAAACGCTGGTAACTTTATATAAACATTATTTTTTTTAATTCTTCATAAAAATTATTTTACAAAAAAATACATAAAATTGAGTTTTTTTTTTTTTGTAACAGTATCCGCCGTTAAACAAACGCGATAGATCGCGTGATTGTTCAACTCGCAACACCTTTTGCCACAAATGATTTTAATGTCCGCAATAAAGTGAAGTGAGTGCGACGGAGCGAGGATGTGCGAATTCCGCATTGTGGTGGGTGATGCGGATTGACCTCAAAGGTCAAGGACCCTGATGGATGCTGAAAAGAAATAGTGCAAAACACTATCCTCACACATGTATTTTCATTTGAGTTATATTTATTTTTTTCTCTGTAGTTAAATATAGACATTTCTGATTCTTTTTTATTGCAGTACAGTTTTTGCAATGACATGCAAGGGGAATAACGGGCTCAGACTTGCTGTCAAAGGGGCATCTATTTGTGCAATAAGAGCAATGAAACTTTCAATCTATTACTAATATTTTCCTTATGGAATAAAATATTTATCCAGTTTGCAACTATATTTTAAATATGGGAGTTGGATAAAGTTATGGAAATACTTCTACGCAAACTGTCTCTCTTACTGCAGTAAATATTTTGCAAGATTTTACACGGTGAAATTTGAAAAATTATGCTTGGGAGCATTTAGAAATGGCGTCCCTTTACCCATACAAAATCGACCCAACAGCTTCTAATATAAATGTTACTCTGAATGACAGAAATCGGTGGTTGTTGACTTCCACCGGTGAATGTTGAAAATCGCATAGTCGCTTTGGTAAATGTCCGAAATATATTCTAGGTCTAGTTAAGTGCCATTGTCCGGTATACATTTGCCTGGTATAACCTATACTTATGTTTTTTTAAAGTTCAGTGCCACTGCCCAGTATGCATTTAACCGGTACTCCAAACACTGATGTTTCTTCTAATGCAGGGGTTTCCAACTTACATGAGGCCGGGGGCCACAATTAAAAACACAAATCAAATGGCGGGCCGCAACTTTATCAAAATTTTATGTAGGACTCTTTTATGTTTGAAGGAACATTAAATATTACTGTCAGATTTTTACCAAGTTGTGCAAAACAAAAGAATTAAATTACAAATTAGAATAAGAAGTAGATTTTTAAAAATATTTAAATGTATATTAAAAAATTCGGGCTACAATAACTTTAATGTGCACCCATGTATTAAGCAATTAATGTGCAACAGATATCTAATTGTTAAGATATAAAACTTTAAAAAGGTTGGTATTAAATCTAACATAGTAGCACACAAAATGTTCAATGACAAAATTGAGGGTTGTGTGCTGCAACTACCAGAGAATAGATATTTACATTTTAAATTTAAAATTTACAAATGGGTGTGTAAATATTTTCGTTCAGAATAAGTGGTTTCAAAAAGTTAAATCGGAGAATTTTTTCGAGAAAATTACTGATACACACATGCTAAATTATATTCACAAAATAAAAAAAAAATAAAAAATGAAATAAAAAAGAGCAACATACACGATTATTTTTGTATTTGAATAAATATTTTCTTGGATGCAAAACCTGAGAAATAATTTTTTTTGCACCGTTGGTATGATAAATTTCACAGAAACGAAGAAATTAGGTTTTTATTAACGAGAAAAGTATTTTTTAAGATATAGATTTTTTACGAAAATTGTCCTAAAAAAAATGACAACTAATGTATTTTAGTTCGTAGGCCACAAAAAAAGGCTTCGCAGTTGGAAACCACTATTCTAATGTATCCTCAGCAGATATTAAAATATCGAATAAATAAAATAATGTAAACGAATAAATTATTATTAAATTGGATTTAACAAATATTTAGGACATTCACCAAAACGACTATGTAACTGTTGACATTCACCAGTGAAAGTCGACATTCTCTTGATTTCAAAATTGCTGGTATTAAAGCTAAAAAAAAAAGAAAAGAAAAAGAAAGAATCTTTCTCTCCTCATTTTTGTAAATGTAAAAATGACACCATTTCCAAAAGCTTGAAGCATGAACATTCAAATTGTGCCCTGTAAAATCTTCCAAAACACTCGCTGCTAAAAGATTGTTTATGTTTCCATGTTTTTGTCCACCCCTGAATTTTATATAAAATTGACAATGATTTTTTTTATAAATAATATATTGATATTTTAGCTCATAAAATGCTTAATGCTGCATTTTGCAAACTATTCTCAATTTTAGGCTTCATTTTCCACCCTCTGATATCGAACCGAAAAATCTTTTGATTATTTTATAATGGCTGATATTATCAAGAAAAAGAGTTCTTTGTCAGAAACTAGTTATTTTATCATGATCATGTAAAGTCTTTGGAAATTATTTTGCATTTTTTTTTTAATGAATATAGCGCTTAAAAATATTTTTTGAGTGCGTGAAAAGTGCTTAAATGGTTCTTCTTTTCTGTTGAAAGATTTGACTACGCACCCAGTATAATATAAAGACTACCTGTCATCTAATTGTGTTTCAAGCGTTTTATAAATATGAATTAAATATCTGCGTACAATGTTTTTTCAAATGGCATACCTCTACGTAAAAGCTTCTTTACAATGCTTAAACTTGGCAGTTTTGTTTCGCCAAGATAAAAATTCTTTAAAATATTTATTTATCGTTTTTTACACTTTCTGGTTTAGATTCTTATCGTCCGATGCAGTGGCAGCAACTTATCAATTGACTTTACAATTGTAAACAGTGCACTTTTAAATTACGCAAGCACTTAATAAATATTGGAATGTTGAAAGCAAATTTACAGATTTGTTTAAGTCATTTATGAGGAATGGTGGACAAAATCATTATAAATCAAGTTGTTCGATAAAAATAAGACAAAATAACATCAACGCTTGCATTTTGTTACCACTTTAAATATAAAAAGACCATATCGAAAATAATTGGACTACCAGTTTTTTTTTTACCATGACTGAATAAGGTAGCTAATGTCTTTGTTAAACAATTTTTTGACTTTAAAATCCAAAATAAATTTAGAATCAGCTCTATACGTGTAACAAAGAACACGCACTAATCAAATAAATCAAACACGGTAACCAATGACTATGTTAAAGCATTTTTTAATTTTTATATCAAAATCAATTGATAATCAGCTCTTTACGTATAATAAAGAACAAACACTAATCAAATAAATCAAATGCGGTAGCTAATGATAGTGTTAAACAGCTTTTCTACTTTAAAATCTTGGTCAACTCTTTACATATTATAAAGAACAATTACTAATCAAATGCGGTAGATGATGACTTTGTTAAAACAATTTTTCGACTTTTAAAACGAAATCAATTTATTACCTCTTTACGCGAAATAAAGAACATACACCAATCAAAAAGAGCAAATGCTGTAGCTAATGACTTTGTTAAACATCTTTTCAACTTCTAAAACTAAGTCAATTGATAATCAGCTCTTTACCAGAAATAAAGAACAAGTACTAATCAAATAAATCAAATGCGGTAGCTAATGACTTTGTTAAACAGATTTTCGACTTCCAAATCAATGTCAACTTATAATTCTCTCGTTATGGATTAAAAGAACAATCACTTATCCAATACGGTAGATAATGACTTTGTTAAACTTCGACTTTTAAATCAAAATCAATTCATAATTTGCTTTAATAAAGAACAAACACTAAATCAATTACAAAATTTAAAAAAAAAAATAGACGGATAGTAGCTGGTAAATATCAGATAGAATGGACAATAATAGCAGCGACGATCAACGCAGATAAACATATTCGAGAAAACAAGTAGAATCACCGAGAAAGATTCAAACGCTAGTCAGTTCCGGCCAAGGTCAAGTTCCCCGCCACCGCAAGACCCGGATGTGAGCTTTCACTTCTATTTTGTTCAGCCAACCCTCCCTTCTACCGCCATAGATTTTCTACGGCCATCGAGACATCTCCTCTAGAAGGAAAGAAAAAAAAAAGGACGCCCACTTGCTGTTCAGAGTTCTGGATAAATTGCATGTTGACCTTTAAAAACCAATAAAAAGAAAAGAAAAAAAAGGAAAGCGTATTAAAAATGGAAGCTTCAGTTCTTAACTTGTTTATGTCCGAAGCTGATGTCAAACGATTACTTCACTTCTAAACATATTTTTATTTAAAAGAATGATATTTATAGTATTTTGATATTACTTTTTTTAATAGATTGATTATTATGCCTCGCTTTTTTTTGTTTCATTTCGTTGTAACATTAGAAGATTTTTGCAGATAATTTGCACAGTATATATATATATATATATATATATATATATATACAGAATTAGCTATGTTAAATATAGCAAAATATTCTGTCTTTCAGCAACTTAAGTATCGACAGTGGTTATACAATGTCATCGCTTTTTATCAAAGATTAACTGTGATGTTATAACAGCCGATTAAAACAATTCAAGTACACCAAAACTATATAAATTTTACCAGACCTTTAAATCATCATTATTATCAGAGTTTCAATAAATATTTCAATGGTGCTTGCGCCGTCAAAACTGAATTTATTAAACCAAAAATCAAATGATAAAGTATACATTTTGCAACTAGTATAAATATTTCACGTATAGCATTGAATTTGGCAGCTATGCTCACAGCACACTGAAACATGTTGAGTTGCCTGTTTTGAATGAGTATGTTGATCACCTATCTAAGCTGATCTTAATGATTAAGTATCAAGCTGTTGAAAACAATTAAATTTCCCTTTTATAAGTTGAGTACTTGTCAACGATCTCAGAAATAAAACTCTCACATTTGACGATTCAGTAATTCTTGAGGTATATTTCGTCAATTTTGAGATTTATTTCGTTCCGAAATCATGTGATTCTTGACGAAAGGGAAACTCTCAAATATATGACAAAACAGTTTCTTCTACTCGAAACCTCATCGCAGTGAACTATGGGCAATTGTTCACTAGAATGACGAAACTAGACGATCGAAAATAAAGTGGTGAATTAAGCCGACCGGCTGTCTGCTGGCCAAAAAGCTGACATCATACCAGAAATATCTCGGGTTCAAATCCAGCTTCCGGCATTGATGTAGTCTATCTCTCTGTTCTCTCTTTCTTGTGTTAAGATTGATTCAGCAATACGATTATTCAATTAGAGAAATAAATCAGTATGAATTTTTTGGGAAAAGAATAGAATGGCGAAATATTTCTTTACTATTGACGAAATTAGTTTCGTCAAAATAGTGACGATAGCGCAATTTCGTCTTTTTGACGTAATGTTCGCTCGGAGCATATACAAGGAAACAAATCCGTAAAAACGAAGAAAATTTCATAAAATTTGAATGACCTTTTTTTTTTTACAGAGAAGTGGTTAAATTACACTGGTTTAACTATATTAAAATTCTCTACTTTAAAGTATTCTTTTCATGAAATATAATTTAAATATTTTAAAATTATGTTTTCGGATATGAAATTGTCAATAAATAAATGATTCCCATCTTATTTTAGAGGACTTTTCTTATGTAAAATCTGAAGAAAAGCCGAATCAAATAAACAAATAAAATAGCTCCATTATCTTTATTACCATTCTCTGAGATCATTGAAGGGAATCCTTAATTCTTATCAACACCGAAGATCAAATGCCGATCTTCGTAATTCTGGAAATCACCTTCAAAATAGATCACACGAAGCGTAAAATTAGAGTTCATAACACTCACAAAGACGAAGACAACTCGTTGGCGAGCCATCTAAATACTCAAGTAGTTTTTGGGTAAACACTCACCGTGAGAAAAACAATAATGGCAGATAGATTTTGTGCTTTCGTTCTCAGAGAAAAGCCTCTCGGTCGCACGGCATGTCACTGAACTTAGGACGATTTCGTTTTTTAATGCACTTTTAAATGACACGTGAACTTTGGGCATTTGAAAAATAATTTTGGGATGTAATGCCCTAACATGGTTTTTCGAAGATCGGTCGTCAAGGAAAATAAAAATAAACCATTTTTAAGTGCCCTTCAACCAAAACGATGATTTTAAATTATGTATTTTTATAACCATCGTTGAACAGTCAACCCAATATTTCGGGTTTACAACTATTAATGTTCAACTCTATAGGCTGCAATTTTGAACCCAATCCAGAAAACAAGGAAACTTCTATATCAAGTATTGGTTGAAATTTGCTTTCGTGGAGGACTTTTTGATGTAACTAACACGCATTAGCTAACACGCATGGAGAGGATAGCCACGAAAGCCTCCCGTGGGTAGCCTGATGGCAATGGACTCTAACCTATGATTTGTCTACCATACTTTACGTCAGCGCTGTGGTCGTTGTAAGCCGGATGCGTAATTCATATCGACCAGCCATTACTGGGATTCGAACCCGCTTCACCTCATTGGAAGGCGAACGCTCTATTTCTTGAGCCATCACGACTCTTTAAATTATATTTATCATCTTTCCGCGAAGATTTATGAGGGCTTATAAAAGGACAAATTACTCAGATATTCTAAAAGTCATTAAACTTTTTAAAAATCGCCGATTTAGCGACATTTTTCTGTCTAGATGAAAATTATCAATTTTATTCTTCAGTTTTTGCTAATTTTTTTGTGCCCAAATAATGCAACGTAGGAGCAAGTTTTAGTCAGTTTTACAAAACTGTGATTTTTCTCCATATTGGCCATTTTCAGAATAGGTATAGAGACGATCGATAGGCTAAACTTAATCTAACAGACATGTAACAGTTGTAAACTCACATCAGTTATGAAAATTGCATATTATTAAAAAAAAAAAAAAAAAAAAAAAACATTTTATTTGTCGACAGGGCCTTCGAAAAACAGCCTTTCATTCTACCATGAAAGTCTCTCATATTTTCGCATGACTCGACAGCTATTATAAGTTTATCAAAAGCGGACCACTTAGTGTAATTTCAGGCTTCTGTGATACTTGCGATTTTAAAACATGCCTGAACATTATTGTGTAGCTTTTAGGGCAAGATATTGTGAACAATGGCCGTAGTGTCTTAAGATGTTTTGGACAATTGTCGTAGCATTTTTTGGATGTTTCGAACAATTTTTGTGGAGTCTTCTAAGGTAAGATGTTTCGAACAATTGCCCTGGTGTCTTCTAAGATAAGATGTTTTGAGAAATGTCATGGCGTCTTTTAAAGGGAAGACGTTTCGAACAATTGTCATGGTGTCTTTTGGGGAAGATACTTTAAACAATTGTCGTGGTGTCTTCTAAGGAAAGATGTTTTGGGCAATTGCCCTGGTGTCTTCTAAGATAAGATGTTTTGAGGAAATATCATGTTGTATTTTAAAGAAAGCTGTTTCGAGATATTTAATGGTTTTTTCTAATGGTAGATGTTCCGAACAATTGTCGTATTATCTTCTAAGAGAATATGTTTCGAGCAATTGTCGTGGTGTCTTCTAGCTGAAGATGTTTCGAACAATTGTCATGTCATTTACTTGGGAAACATATATCTAGCCATTCTTAGGGTGTTTTATTGGAAAAGACGTTTCGTACCATATCTTGGAGTCTTCCAGAGAAAAAATTATTGAAATATATTTCGAGTTAAAGTACGAGCATTACTGAAATCCACAAATGAAACCGTTTTGTAATACAACATTCAACCACCATTTTTTTTTCTTTCCATGACCTTTATTGTGTTTAACATTATTTATATTAATATATATTATTTACGTGAAACAGTATTTAGAACTTCCAACTTTCAATATTTTTATTTTTTTTTTAGAAAAAATAGCTTGAATTGTTTTGACAATGGAAGATTGAATAGAATTTTGAATGTCAAGACCACTCATCTATCAACAAACCCTTCCTTCTAACCGATTTTTAAGTAATGCATATAATGTTAAGGTTTCTAAAATCCTATTTCAGATCCAATTCAACATGTTTTTGTAAAGGTTACCGGCATTTTTAACTTCTGTTAGCATAAATAATAAACTAGTTAAATTAGACACACGAGGAGGTGAAAATCGTTCCCATTTTAAAGCCTAAATCTAAACTATTTATGACTTGAACACTAAAACATTTCTTCTCAGCTTACCGACTATTAGTTGCGATTGTGCTAAATTTCAAGTGCAACCAGTATTAATTATTTAATAGACTTCAAGGATACATTATGTCTGAACCTAATGCTATTTCTGATAACCGACTCCAAATACAGATTTGAGCACGATTTCAAGTGCAATTACTATTAATTAAATTAATTGACTCAGAAAGTTACACTTAAGCCTACTGTTATTTTTTTAATGAGCTCAATTAATAAGTATAAAAAAATACAAGAACATAACTCCGAGAAAGATAAAAGTGAAAGAAAATGATATCATGTGTTTCTTTTCTTCCTAAACACCTTCAGCAGACACTTTAAATAGGCGCAACAGAAGCATAGAATCTTGCTCCGAGACAATAGGTCCCCGTGCATTTGACAATAGCTCTCAAACAAGCCGCGCTTTAATAGCTGTTCACACGCGGTCATGGCCCCGCCTTCTTTTATTCTTTTTGTAGAACAACACAAATGTTCGCTTTTAGCTCTCTCTTTCCTAAGATTCCCTCTTCCAAGTATTAATTGCAGACTTTTAACTTCTGTTATTTTTCTTTCTTTTTTCTGTGCATTTCTTTCCTATTTTTTTTTCTTCTTACACTGTTTTGTTTGTCTAGAAAAGAATATTTGAAGACAGATCTTTTGACATTACACTTTTTCCCTTTTGTATTGTTTTCTTAGTTCGAGATTATTTTTTTTCTCTTCATTTCATTTCTTTGCGTTTTGAATATCGTTTGCGAAAAATGTTTTGTGTTATATTTTTGCTCATTAGCTGAACTGTTTGTCGTGTTTTATTTTTTTCTGCAAGTTTAGAGCGAGATATATTTTTTATCTGTCGTTATTTCTTTGAAGCTTTTGTTTAATATCACCTGAAGGCTGTTATTTTACAAAAACAAGAAAAACTAATTTCAAAAAAATGTTTACCCGAATACACTGAAGTTAACTCAAAGAATTCATTTGGAACGATAACAATTGTATCTGAAAAACGTCTTTAGCTTTTGTTTAAATAGCCTGTCGTTGTTTTAAAAACATAAGTTTTTTTTTTTATCTCTTTTCTTTCTTATATTTAAATACACATAAATCGTTACTAACTTTTGTTACAATAATTTTTTTTTTCAGATAAACTACTTGAATTGAAATGTGATAAAGATATTTTAATTAAAGAAATATTTTAGTAGAAATGAGAATTCGAAGTGCGCTGAAATAAGAATTTAAATGATTAAATTTTTATTTAAAACATTAATGTGTTATGAATTCTATCAAGTGTGTTGTTTTGTATTGTAAGACAAATACATTTCTTGTATTAGGCATATTAGAAAGTCCCATTCTGCTGTCCGATGTAATCATTACAAATTATAATTCTGAGTTATTTATTTATTAATTTTTTTTTTGGCAAATTAGAACAGGTTTTTAACATTTGTCCCGTTTTTAGTTTGAACAAGGATGAAAATGTCCATGTGTCTTTAAAATTAACTTAAGTGACAATCTACTATGAATTTATTTGTACCAACATATCATTTTAGATTATTGAGCATTCCTAGTACAAACATAAGTAGACTTTTTTGCTTTATGCATGATTTTGTTAAAGAATAAAGTTCGTTACAAAATTAGTTCAACTGTTCTCGGTTGGCCATTTAAAAGTAAAATATCATAAATCAAATTATGCCTAGGAAAATATTTTGATTACATGTAGAAGTGCATTTGCTCATTTAATAATTTTTTTTTTTACATCGAATTGGTTGAATTATATAAATTGACATCTATTAAATATCTTGCACTGCCACCATGTGTTTCATATTTCCTTAAGTTCATGTAACCTATTCTGGAATAATTGGGCATGCTCAGTTTTAGAATGTGACATTAAGGTATAAATCAACTGTGTAGTTACTTTAGAATATATTAGGGAGACCGGAAAGTAATATCGTTTCCGAGCATTTGATAATTGTGATCAAGATTTTATTTTTAATCAATGATGTATTCTCCCTCGTTAGCAGTAACCTTTCAATGCCGGATTGAAAATGAATTGAAATGGAATGGAAAAAAAAAATTAATTGGTTTTTAAGACTAAGGAATATTTAATAAGCCGAAACGACATTACTTTCCCTAATAATTTTGCTTTTTTAAATTTCATAACTAATTTATGTTAAGAATAACTTCTAAAATTAAAATGGGGTATTTAATCCACTAAAAAGAAATACGAGTTTCTATTAGACATTTTTACTGCAGCAGATAGCCCAAAAGTTTTAGCTTGTTGAAAGTTCGAATCAGAAGCACTTATTCGTAAGAATCTTAAAGTCTGTAAGAAACAATATTTTAAGAGCACCAAGTTTCTAAGAAAAATGAAGAACATTCTAGAAAATGTCAACTCTAAAAAATAAAAATAAAAAAAATTTAATCTTCGAAAGGAAAAAAAATTAAGACTCAAGGATTGGAAACACTCGCTTTTCAGGAAATCTTCTGCAGATTTTAAGATTTTTTACGAGCAATTTTATTTCATTTTATTACTTTCGTTGCGCAGCCCATCCAAATTTTTGAGTTTACGGCTACCAATGTTCAACTCCATAGCATAGCATTGTAATTTTGAATATAATCCAGAAGACAAGGAATCGAATATAATATAATTTGCTTTCGTGAAGGACTTTTTGATGGAACAAACTTGCATTTGCGTGACATGGTGAGGAATACCACAAAAACCTCCCATGGTTAAACCAAAGGGACTATAACCTTTGATCCGTCTAAGCGGAATTCGTATCAACCAGCCATCGGTAGGATTCGAACCCGGTTCATCTCATTGGGAAGCGAACGCTCTATCCCCTGAGCAATCCTTATGAGCCTTATGAGCAAATGTTAATGCTAAGTTACAAGTTGAAATCATTTTTAAATTATATAAAACTATGCCGTAATATAAAATTTAGTAATTATATCGTACGAGTGATACATAATATGAAATACTATTGTTCCATAAATATGAAATACCAATTCTTATTTTTACGAAGAAGTGCCGTGCTTTCGCTAAACTTTCAGAAAAGTGCACTGTTTCAAACAAATGAAACTTTTCATTTTATATTTTTATTCCGATATCAGAGATACTTTTCCATTCCGAAGTTGCCAACTCATTCTTCAAAGGACCTCTTTTCACGCGTCGTTGAATGAATGCTTGTTGCCATATTCTCTTCTTTTTCTTCGCATGCGAATATCGTCTGCCAGAATTGAAAATGGGCGACCGGTGTGCGAGTTTAGGTGGTTAACGTCTGCTTCTATCATCGAAAACAATCATCGGAAGTCGTGAGGGAGAAAGCCGATGATATGTCGGGACTTGTTGATGACCTGACGAATCGAAAACTTATCACATTCAGAGGCAGTTTTCTCTCTCTCTCTGTGGCAGGTCACTTTGTTTCTTTGTGGGGAACAAACAATACTCGAGTTTCGCACCAACGAGTTGGTGCGTTTGCTCACTGAATTTTCGAATTGTTATAACTTCTTTTTTTCTTTCTTTTTCTTTTCGAGCAGAAGTTTGAAATTTTTGATCAAAAAGGTGTACCATCTAGAATAGGTCATTTACTTATAGCAGTGATTCTCAAACTTTCATGCTTCAAGAACTCTAACATTGCTTTCCTATTCTTTTTCAGAATTTTTTTCTTCTTTTCCCTTTTAAGAGTGGAAAAATTGCGAATTAAAATTTTTGGATAGTGGAAAAATGTAAATATTGAAACGAGTAGTAGCTACAATATAACAAATAATATCTTGCTTTTTTTATTTTAAAAATTGCATTTAGTTAAATTAATAAAAACTTTTAATGTTTCAAAACCATTGAAAATTAAATAATTATAATGGAAAGATTTGATGTATTTCGAACGTCAAACATAAAGTAGTGAAATTTAAAAAAAATATATGAAAATCAAGCATTAATTAAAAATATTTGTTTAAGAGTAATATGCATCTTATACATAGAATATTTCTATAGACAATTTCTAAATTAGTACCAATGAAATTAAAAATTTAGGTCACTGTGACGTTTAGATTTTATTATCTAATACCCACACTTTTATGAAAGTTACAGTTATTTTTGACATGAAAATATTTTTATTTAATTTTCAAATTTGTGCAGTAAAAAAAGTCTGCCCCATGAAAAATTCAAAATTACTTTATAAATTTCATTTTGCTTACGTATTAAAACTTGCTTATGCGTTTAAACACATGCATTTGTATTTAAACTCATACTTTTGTATGTTACACGTACAAAATTTTAACAATAAAAGTATATACTCGAGTTTCCTGAAGGAACGAGGGACTAGAAAACATTAATCACTCTATAATCCTTGATTCGAGAAGGGAGGAATGCAGAAAATCAGCAGCTTTATGTTGATAACAATAAAAAAAATTACCCTTGCTTAAAAAGTCTTTCACATTGCTTTATACATTCGTAGGGGGAGGGAACTTTTGGAATTGTGAACTCTTTATTATTTTTCTGTGGAAAACAACTTTAATAATGATAGAGATTTTTGAATATATTGTCTCTTCTTAGTGCATGAATGTAAACAGAAAGTCTACGAAATATCTTAATAAATTATAATTAATTGGATTGTGAATAGAATTTATCGAAATGAAATACTCAGAAAGTCTTCTAAACCTCGAAAAGCACTTCAATCAATTAATGCATTTTTTGTTTGATTTACATTTTATAATTTTCTTTTATAATTTATTTTTTAATTCGATCTTATGGAGATGATCGAAACGAAAAAAAAAAAGAAAAAACTGCAAAACATTATCTTAAAAGCTCTGGGTTTCCATTTGTAAGTTAAAACAACAACAAAAAACCCGAAAACCTTTAAATATAAAAATATTTTCGCTACAATACGATATCAATAATTCCAATTAAATAATTATAATTTTTTTAGAATAATTTCATGACTTTTTAGCCACATTGTTTCGCAAATATCATTTCACCCTCCTATAATAAATATTTCGTGAAATTTTAGCCACGTTTAGAACTTTTGTTTTGTTAACCACCTTTCACCCTCTTATAATATTTCGTGACCTTTTAGCCACAAGTAGAACTCTTGATTTGCAAACCACCTTTCACCCTCTTATAATATTTCGTGACCTTTTAGCTACATTTAGAACTCTTAATTTGCAAACAATCTTTCACCCTCTTATAATATTTCGTGACCTTTTAGCTACATTTCGAACTCTTGATTTTCAAACAATCTTTCACCCTCTTATAATATTTCGTGACCTTTTAGCCACATTTAGAACTCTTGAGTTGCAAACCATCTTTCACCCTCTTATAATATTTCGTGACCTTTTAGCCACTTTTAGAACTCTTGATTTGCAAACCATCTTTCACCCTCTTATATAATATTTCGTGACCTTTTAGCCACTTTTAAAACTCTTGATTTTCAAACAATCTTTCACCCTCTTATAATATTTCGTGACTTTTTAGCCACATTTAGAACTTTTGTTTTGCAAACCACCTTTCACCCTCCCATACAATATATAGTATACAGAGAAAAGATCAGCTGTAGCATAAAAAATTCGATCAATCCTATAGTTGTAGAATAAAAAAATGTATGTGTCGTCTGATAAAAGACTCGGCCTATTTAATATGGAACTCAGTGATGACTCATAGCAAGTATTAATAAAGAGCCCCTCCCCCCCCTACGGATGCCAGATACAGGGATGCGTGGGTGACATGGGGGGGGGTGTCTACTAACCACAGAGGCGGCATCCAAAGTCAACTGTGGGCACGTGCTTCCGGTTAGTCGTATCTGATCGATTGTAGGGTTTAATGAAATTTCGAGCACCCTTCCACCCCTTCTGTAGAGTCCCCCGTATGGCCGATCATCGGACTTATTAGATATGGGAGAAATGGGGGGCGCTTAAAGGGGGGGCAGACCAGGGAACAATTGAAGTCATATAAATATGATTACCGCAATTTGTAGCGAGGTTATGTGCGCTGTCAATTTGGGTTTGAGGCTAGCACGATCAACATATGCTGTTTAAGACAGATTTAAAACCCTTTGAAGCGTCCTGTCATTTCTTTGACGATTCAAAGAATTCATGCAACTGAAGAATTAGAACAGAACTTCTGTTGGATTTTATTAAAATAAAAATCATGATAACGAAAAGGAGGCAAACTAACTATATTTGTGATCATCACTATTTATTTTGCAAAAGAAAATTACGTGTATGAAAACCATATCCTTGACACTAAGAAAAAAAATTCCCCAAAGTGTCAATCCATTAACCCTTTGACGAAGATGGCGCACCAGTGTTCCTTTTATATGATTTTTTTTCAAACGTTCTAATTGCTAGTCAAAACATATATATTTTGACATTTTTTAACTATAAAAAATCTAATAGCTCTAAGACAAATCTGTCAGATTATCGGAGTTATATTTGTTCTAAAATATAAAATCCATAAAAAAGTAGTTTGGAATTTTTTTTCCTTTCATTCATATTCAAACATTTATCAATAACTGATTTTGTAAATTAAAAAAATTTAAATAATGAATAATTGTTTCTCTTAGATGTAAATAACTACAAATAAGTGCAAATTTGAAAAAAAAAAAACAATTGTTTTGGAAGTGAGCCGTGTTTGGAAAATTTTACCTTCAACGCAGAAAAAGATATCGGGGTTTCATGCCGTATTTCATAAACTATTGAAATGTTAATTACAATATTTTTATTTACTTCGACCTAAATTAATACAAAATAATAAAAAAAGTAAGAAAAATATGTCTAGTAAAAATTCTGCGTCAAAGTGTTAATGCCCAGCGTCCAAACGCTGTCTACCCATGGCCAAATCTGCACGATCATGCGGATTATTTATTAATGGTAATACAGTGAAACCCCGATTTTACGTTTTCCGTCGGACTAGCGATAAAAAACGCTCGAAGCGGAATAACGTAAAATCGGGGTTAAGAAAAATCTATGCATATTTTTAAAAATTGACACCTACCAGTTAAATTAATGGAAAAAATGAGTAATCTTAACTTGCTTTTCGTTTCTAGCTACAATTTCGTATACAGCTCGTTCAATACTAACAATTTTTTGCAAATTTGCTTCTTGATTTACATTTGCAAGTAAAAATTGTTTTAGAGTTTTTATGCTTTGTATCGCTTGTTCAGCTGTTGGCACGTCTACTGTTATTGCATCTTCATCGTTATCAGCACTATCGTCGTAATTAGGCATTAAATCACTTATGAAAGGGATTTCTGAAGTAATGATATCTGTGTCACAGTCATCATCGACTTCCGGAAGGTCCTCAACGTCAGGCACGCTACCTTCTTCTTCTTCCAAAACAACAGCGCTCTCCTCCGATATTGAAAATCCTGCTTTATTGAATCCATTGATAATGTACTTTCGGTCGACACTGTCCCAAGCTAAAGATATCAAATTAAGAGAACAATAATTTTCGCCTTAGGAGTATCCTGAAAGCCATCAGAATCAAGAAACATAAGAGATTTTCTAACCAGTTGCTTCCGGCAACTCTCTTTAAATGATCGTATAATTTCTAAATCCGGTGGTTGAAGTTTGCTCATACAGTTAGCTGGAAAAAACTCTATTCGCACGTTTTTCAATTTAAGGTTTAAATGAGCAGTGCATTGGTCTAGGAATAAAATTATGTTGCGCTTTTGAAAATTCATTTTCTTATCCAGTTTTCGAAGAAAATTTTTAAATAGTGCTTGCGTCATCCATGCTTTTTTGAAGTGTAATCGGTAGGAAAACTTTTGATATTTTTGAAACACCGTGGTTTCTCTGCTCTACCGATCACAAGAGGCGTTAACTTTTGACTTCCATTGGCATTTGCACAGAGCAAAACAGTAAAGAGCATTTTTGAAAGCTTTCCTCCATGGCAATTTTCACCTTTAATTGTCAATGTCTTGTTTGGCAATAGGTTGAAAATCAATCCCGTTTCGTCCGCATTAAATATGTCACTTGGATTACAGCCCTTTAATAAATTTGGCAGAGTTTCTTCTTTCCACTGTTACACAATTGTCATATCCACACTATCGGATTCGCAACGGATAGATTTGAAGCATACATTGTTCCTTTATTTTAAATCGATCGATCCAGCCATTTGATGCACTGAAGCCTTGGAGTTTAAGTCTTTCAGCAATTTCAAGCCCCTTTTCTCTCAGGATGGATCCATTTATAGGAATCTTTGTTGCTCTGGCTTCCTTGAACCAGTTCAATAAAATGTTTCCTAACTCATCATACGGAGATGTTTCAAGTGTTTTTCTCTTCTTGGCATATTTTCCGAGTTTTTCAGCGTGTAGTTCTACTGAAACTTCTTGCTTTAAAATCATTTGCAAAGTTGAATAAGCAATACCCAAAGATTTAGCAAGATCAACTTTAGTGCCATGAAATTCTTCAGCTTTTTCGATGATTTCAGCCTTTTCGGCCAGAGAAAAGCATTTTCGTTTCGACATCTTCTTTCGAGAAAAGAACACGATGACTAATGTTTCGAAAATGAGAAAAAATGCTATAGCTTTCAAACTCAAACAAAACCGACTGAAAATCTCATTTTGTATGCTAGCACGGAAAAATAAGTAAAACCATTTCGAATAAAATAAAAAAAAATTTTTGATCTGTTAGTAGAAAAACGCATCAAGCGGGATTTTCATAAAAGGGGTAGCGCAAAATCCGGGATTTTTTAACATTATCGGTATAGGCAATTTTTACGGATCAGCAGAAAATGACGTAGGAAGCGGAATAACGTACGAAACGGACAACGTAAAATCGGGGTTCCACTGTATATTTATTCTAAAACAAGTTTAAACTGAGTAAATATTTTTTTACTCTAATAACTATTATTATTAAAAATATCCATTATAAACATAAATTTAGATCTTAAATTTAATGAAGTATTCTAGAGCGCATGAATTACATTAAATATCTTAGATTCATATTCAAAACAGAATAACGTTTTTTGTACTTTAATGTTTTAAATTTTTTTCTTCTTCTTTTGTATAAATAAGTACTTCTAAATAGCTGTTCAAGTGTTTATAATATATGTAAAACATGTAGTAACTACATTTTTGTAAACACCAAGTGCAAATAAGTGCTCTTTCTTTTGATATCCCATTCAATTTATCTTTAAATTAATAAGCATTGTTTATCAACTTCAGATCTAATAATGTAATATGATAAAACGTTTGCTCTACCAGTTCTTTTTTTTAAAGGAACCGTGAAGGTGCTAGGCATAAATCGGTATGCATAATAAAATGTATTTCCAATAACGTAATAAAGAAGCAAGTGATTAATATTTTTCTTCAACTGTTTAGCTTGATATTATGGTATATTGTAGAATAACATTTTTTAAAAACGAACGCATAAAAACACTATAAGTTTCTGCTACAAAAATCACGTGACATTGTCAGCAACACATCAGACTTGACCAGAGTAAGGAAAAACATAAACCTCCTCTCTGCATTATCAACCGCAAGACTGGTTTACGAATTGCCCAAAACAGAGAGAGAAAGAAGAAAAAAATTACTCGACGGGATTTTCCCGTCAACATTCTACATTCATATCTCATCTACCCCCTCTTCTCTCTTCATTAATTCTGCGATGACGTAATTCTTCTTTTCAGATACCAAACACACTTCAAGGTCGGCCATTATTGGTCTGGCAAAGAAAAAACTTAAAATGACTCGTTTTATATGCTACCTGCTTTCTTCAAATGCAAATGAATGTGTAAAACGTGAAAAGCCGACGCATTCATTAAATCGTTTTGCAACATACTTTTATTGTACTTATCTAATTTATATTCATTTGCGTCTCTGCGTGATTGATTGCATCTTTGAAAATTGGCGTCAGACAAACGAGAAATTTATTCGATGAAATTTATATTTTGAGTGAGCTAATTATTCGTTACTGTAAATTTATTAAGTAATTAATCGTTAATATTAGGGAGATAATTTAACTTATTGAAACTTTAGTAAATGTCTAAAATCCCGTTGATCTGAAAATTGGTACATATTCCGCCAAATCGACGCAAAATCGTTTCATACTGTAACCAGTGCGTGTTTAAAAGTAATTTAAAATAAACAAAAGAATAAAAAAGTAAAAAAAAATTAATAATGTCATAGACTAGCGGCTCCTGAATTTTTGATATCATAATTTTTTGATTCAAGATATTTAACGTATTGAAACTTACATGTCTTAAATCCCGTTGATAAGTCTAAATTGATGACTAATATTCCGTTGGAAGCTCGATAGGAAATACTAGAGCAATACTTTATAAATTCATGTTCATTTCATAATTTGTTATTAGAAATAGTATTGTTAATAGAAATAATATGCTTTCTTTTAATAAATGCCATTTCAATTTCATCGTCATTTCTCTTGAAATGATTTCACAAAGGTAACCGAAAGATAATATAAACTATGAATGGTTTCAAAACTCATCATTGGTTAGGAAAAGTATTAACTCGCGAAACCCCTTTAAATCTTCCTCGGAACCATAGGGTTCCGTGGAACACCATTTGGGAAGCACTGCTTTAGACCATACCATTCAAAGAACTTGTGACTCAATTTATTCGCAAAAATTTTTATTTACAAGGAGAATTCCATTTTTTGGTCGACCACTTTTTTCCGCCTAAATGGTCGACGGAATTTTTCAGAATTGCGGAGTCTTTTCTATTTCCTCAATTTTTTTAAAAATGGATTTTAACTAAATATTACAAATTTAAACCGAAGCCGTGGTGGCTTAGGGAATAGAGCGCTCTCCCCACAATAAGTTGCCCCGGGTTCGAATCCTTGTGATGGCTGGTCGATACGAATTTCGCACCCCGGATAGCACCGACTACAGTGCTGACGTGAAATATCCTCAGTGGTAGGATGGATCACGGGTTCCTTTGCCGTCAGGGTAACCGTGAGAGGTTTTCGTGGCTTTCCTCTCCATGTAACGCAAATCCGAGTTAGTTCTATCAATAGGTCCACCACGAAGGCAAATTTTTCTCACTATTTGATTCAGGAATTCCCTAGTCTTCTGGATTGGATTCAGAATTACAAGACTACGGAGTTGATCATCGATAGTCGTTAGTCAAAAATTGGGTCGGCTGTTCAACGACTGTTAGAAGTATCACGATTTTCAGCACTTCAAGGGATAATCAGTTTTCAAGTAGAAAGTTTTATTGTCAAATATTTAAGTGGTAATATTGTTCGAAAAAATAAAGTTGTTTTACGAAATGTCGTTCTTATATTTTTATTGGCAATTAAATGAAAACATGATTAAAAAACACTGCCTAGTTTCTGAAACTAGAAGTTGATAACAAGTGAAAAAACTGACAATTTTCCTCTCACGATTGTCAGATTTATGCAAAAATTTTAGTAAATATTATGGGACAATATATTATGGTAAAAAGCCAATACAATAAACCCTGTTTTAAATAGTAGAGAAAAATCTCCAGCTGAAGTTGGAGAAGTTGGCAGCTCTGTAAGTGTTGTTTTATTTTTATATTATAACTGTCGCTGAACATCCGACAGAATAGCCGACAGCAGTAATTTTGAACCCAATCCAGAAGATCCTTTGTCTTCTGGGTGTCTTCAAGTATTAGGAGAAATTTTGCTTTTGCGGAGGACTTCTTCATGTAACTTGTGTTACGTGGAGTGGAAAACCACGAAACCCTCCCACAGTTAGGCTGACGGTAAGGGAGGTCTAACCTCTGATCCGTCTACCAGTGAAGATATTTTACCTCAGTCTTTGGTGCGAGCAGGTTTGCGTAATTCGCATTGACCAGCCATCGCTGGGATTCGATCCCGGTTCTTCTCATTGGAAGGCGAATGCCCTTGAACCACCACAACTCTCTGTCAGTGTTAGTTCTTTTTTTAATTATTATTATTATTAAGTTAATAACCTTAAAACCTCTAGTAGACCACCAATGTTTGACCAATGCAGAATTATTTCCGCTGATCTTGCGATCATGTAACAACACCAGGTTGAAGCATAAAAAGTACCATTTTGAAAAAATTGTTTAGAATTCACGCCATTGTTGGAATTTTATTTTATTCAATTCTCAACTACTCATTCGTAACTATCACTATATTTTAACTCTAACAATGAATGCTATTTCTTTAGATTGTTATTTAAAAGCAGTGCTCTCTAGCTATACAAACTGAAAGAAATAATTGAGGAAATTTTGCTATTTAGAATCTTTATTGATTAATAACGGGATTTCGTTCGTCGCCAGTTTTTAAAGTCTTAATCGCACTGTAGTGCTCAAGCTAATTTAAAAATGTCCTATGTGACACTTTAGCTTTGCAAAATATTCTTAATTCCCAATCAAAACATTATATTTTCGCAAACGCGACTGTCTCTTTGTTTCTCCGAATAAAATTAAACTAAAGAAATTACCACAAATACTAAACTAAAACATGTTTATTTCATTAAAATAATTATTTTTTTCTTTCTAAAATGTATGTACGGGACAAACATGGCGCTCTGATTATCTCCTCAGTGAAATAATGTTTATGTTTCTTTCTATATCTTCGCATGATGTCGAAATGAGGGAGGAGTTAGCAGACTTTAGTTTCTATTTTCTCAATTCTGACTTTTGAAGTCAACAAGTTAATTGAATGCGCATTGCAATTGTTATATGAGTACAGTTTCTCTCTTCTCATTTCGGCATAATTGTTATCTTTTCAAAGAAAAATCTCTTCAGAGCTGTCATTAATAAAACTCAGTCTCATTTGGCGTCTCTTCTGATTTATTCTACGTGTTTCGCATTCGAAGAGATTTTGAGTGGACCCGATTTATTCAAGTATTGTTTTAGCGAGATTTATTCTTTTCGCCATATTTAGGATTTTTCTCGTTCTGCGGTTTAAATTTTTATATCAAATCAATGATGTTTAATAACGATGAGACAATGTGTCAAACAATAAAAAAAATTTCTTTATGCTGCTGGATCGAATTTCAATTAAAAGAATAAAATTTTATGAAATAACTCGTATATTTTAGAAATAGCGTTTATTATTGTCAAAACCGAAAATCAAAAAAGACTTTGCCGAATTTTGTCTTTCTTTTTATTTATTTATTTAGTTAAGTAATTTATTTTTATTAACGTATGCACTGGTTCTGTGAGCAAGCATCAAATATATAAATTCATTGAGATAATTACAAAGTAACTAATAATGTGTAATAATTTTGTTTACGTGAAGAACTATGTCTAACACTCTAGTTTACGTGAAGAACTTCGTCTAATACTCTAATTTATGTGAATAACTTCGTCTAATAATCTAATTCTTGTGCAGAACTTCGTCTAATACTCTACTAATTTACGTGAAGAACTTCGTCTAATAATTTAATTTAAGTAAAGAACTTTAGTCCAATATTCTAGTTTACTTGTTTATAGTTTACGTGAAGAGCACCAGTTTCAAAATGGCGTGCATTTTGTCTTCGTTGTATATATCACTTCTAATTTAGTTAAGAATCTACGATATTTCAATAATTGTGGTGAATATTAGATTTATTCTAGCAGTCAACACTATTTTGATGGCGAATTCTTCTAATTCTAGAAAAAAATTGCATTGATTTGAGAAGAAAAGAAATTAAGGTTCTTCGTTGTAAATATGTTGAGTATTTTCCCTTTTAAAAATTAATAACTCAAATACGTAACGAAGACTTTATAATTATGCAGTAAAACGAGTAGGAGAAATGCACGAAAAAAAGTTTGCAATCGTAGTTGTTGGTGTAATCGATGATGAAACGCGCGCAATTTAAATATTAATGAAATTATGTATTATTAATGCACTTTTTTTTAAAGTTTTTAGCGCGTGTTCCATCAATTGATGCGATGATAATGAACTTAAAGAGTAAATTTTTTTCCTTCACTGATACTACAGATACTGCAATCCCGAAATTTCTAAATCTTGAAACTTCTCAACAAGTTGATAAGTTTTTTTAAAACATATTTTGAACTTTTTAATTGTTGTAGTGGATAAGATTATTTTAAATTAAATGTTAGACAAATTAAATATTAGACCAATACTTTAAATGCTCAGGATAGCCGGGAGAAGTTGGCAGGGTTCTAATTTAATTTGGGCTCTCATTGTTTCAATGTTCACGAATCTTGGCTCAATAATGGTGGGTGGGTAATGTTGGGTCAGCGTATACACTGCCTTACCAAAGGTGAAGAATCGTTTTTTTTTTTTTTTTTTTTTTTTTTTTTTAAATTTTCAAGTTTTTAATTAATTTTTTAAAAGCAGGGTATATTGCTCTTATGGCAATATAAATTTACATTTCCTCACATCCTATGTTCTTGAAAAATCACTGAAAGATTTTTTTTTTTTTTTTTTGTCGTTATAATTTTTTTTGCTATTAATTATTTTCTGTAACCTATGTTAAATCCAAGTATCCTCGTAAATCCTAGTATCATATTCAGGATTTTTCAAAGAGCAACAATACTTATAAAGCCATGGACATACAACAATGCCAATTTATCACATCAAAATGCAGCGCAATTATTTTTTTCTTCTTGTAAAATGTGAAAATAGAAATATATATTTATATTTCCTCCCATAGCATTTGCTTGAAAAATCACTGAAAGACGTGTTTTTAGGCGACGTTATAACTTTTTTTGCTATTAATTATTTTCTGTAACGATCTTATCTTAAGTCCTAGTATCAATATTCAGGTATCCTAGTATCATTTCATATCCTAGTATCATTTCATATACAACTATTGAAAGCTACGATCATAGCCAATTAACGCATTAAAATACGACGAATTTTTTTTATTTGTTAAATCTTTCTTTTAAGATGTAAAAGCCAACATTTTATTTCCTTCTCGGGCTGTCATTTTAATAATAGCTGATTTTTTTAAATACTTTTCATTTCTGTCTAAAAATTACCACTTTAGACAGACAATTCAGCAGTGACATTATGAATTCCATTCACGATTCCATCTTTCGTTCTATTCTAATTACGAGCAACAAAAACATTCTGCATGCTTTCTGACAGACCCTTTTTACTCTCCGCTTTTTCCTTAACAAGTGTGTCACCCTGGCCGAAATAAATAAATAAAAATAAAATTAAAAAAGAAAATACATATTGGGGTGTGGGGGGCCAAAAAGGGGGGTCGCTTTAGATATTCCATCCGCATCACCGGCATTGGTGTATTATGTGAAATGTTGCTCCAAGGTTGACACGATCACGGCTTTTTCAATACAGACGATGGCATAGAGGAGGGGGTACATCACATTTCCCTGCCCCCTGATATGTTGTAATGGTTTTGATCGGGCATTTTTATAAATGCCTCTTTGTTAACTTTCGATGAGGGTGAAGCGACTCGACTTTAATGCGGATTAAGGACTGTTTTTGTTTATTTTTTTTTTCGTTTTTAGTGGTTGATGGTTAAGGATGTTGTTTGGTTGAGTTTCGCCACCTTCACAAAAACAAGGTAGCGATAATAATTCGTGGAATTGTTGTCATTTTTATTTGTTAAATAAATTGGAATTTTAAACTGCACTTTTATTACTATTTATGTTACTGTCGGATACAAGAACCGACGGAATTAAACATGAGAGGACTGAAGGAAGTAGAAGATCAAGAAGTTTCATTTGGTAGACGATTTAATAAAGAACTATTTACATATATATACAAAACATCTAACTATTAACATTTTCTTTCAGACAAGTTATTACTACCGCTCATATCTGTTCTATTTACAATTGAGACTGATGCCACTCAAAATATAAAAACATAAAGCTCTTACCGTAGATGGCGCTACAGTTACCGTAAATAACTGAAAGGAATAGAATGTCTACATTCACCGGCTGATGTCAACAATCACACAGTCGCTTTGGTGAATGTCCGAAATATTTGTAATATCCGAGTATGTATTAATTTATTCATTGGTATTATTATATTTAATCGATATTTTAATGTCTGCTGACAATAGATTAGGAGAAACATCAGTGTTCGAAACAAATGTATATCGAGCAGTGGCACTGAACCTTAAAGAAATATCTGTATAGGGCAGGGCCGGATTAACCTATAGGCACACTAGGCACGTGCCTAGGGCCTACGAAATTCAGTGGTCTACGAAAAACCTGGGAGAAAAAAATTTGTTGACAAAAATAATTTAGCTTTAAAAACAACAAGTGTATTTTGCACAAAATTATGAAGATAGAAATAAAAATATAATATGTTTCGGTAATAAATTATTTTGCAGAATCTTATGATCTAATATATTACTTTTTTGCGATTTTTGGATTAAACGAAATCTTGTATTATGCTGTCGAATTCCAAACTACGCAAATTTTAGCATATATTTTGAATAGAGGGGAGGAGTGGGGGAAGAAGGGGAGGGCCCAAAAACGACTATGCCTAGGGCCTACGAAAGGTATAATCCGGCTCTGGTATAGGGTCAACCTGACAAATGTATACCGGGCAGTGGCACTGAACCTTAAAAAAAATCAGTATAGGGTATACCGGACAAATGTATACCGGGCAGTGGTACTCAATCTTAAAAAAACATCAGTGTAGGGTATACCGGACAAATGTATGCCGGACAGTGGCTGAGCCTTAAAAAAAACATCAGTATAGGGTATACCGGAATAATATATACCGGGCAGTAGCACTGAACTTTAAAAAAAACTTCAGTATAGGTTATACCAGGCAAGTATACCGGACAATGGCACTTAACTAGACCTAGTATATATTTCTCACATTTACCAGGCGACTATGTGATTGTCAACAGTCACCGGTAGAAGTCAACAACCACAGATTGCTGTCATTCAATTTAACATATACTTATTTTGAATTCAATATTCGTATTTACAATATCAGTAATTACGATAAAAATAATTGATTAATTCGTACTCCTAAAAATATATGCTAATGTATATTTTAGAATAATATATGCTAAAATAAAGGAAATATTATTTTCAGAATAAGATATTCATCGGACAAAAGTAATGATAAAAACATAAGATAATTGGTAAATCCGGAAGAATTGTCAGCTATGTAATAATTTTTTTGAAAAAAAATTATCTTAAATCCGTTTAGATTTAATAAAGGCTCATATTGTCAGTTTGTGGATGATCCTTCGTTAGAAATCATTTTTTCTTTTCTTTTTTCCTGAAGAAAATCTGGGATAATTCATGTATTTCTGCAAGACCGTAAACGCCTTTATCGCAACACAAAAAAAATTTTCAGAATAAAAATCGTCTCTATTTCCTGGTCGTGAATTTTTAGCTATAGAAACACACCTCTTTTTATGACAGTGATTATTAACTATTATTATCTTTCTTTTCCCTTTAACCACCCTTTCACGAGGTTCCCCCCCGCTCACGGACTGACGGTCCAGCTCTTTTAAAATGCTAATTTTCTTTCTTTCTTTTTTTTTTTTAGTTCTTTCGGTTCATTTATTTTATAAGTTTCATTGGATTCATTTTATTCTTTCTTTCTTTTTTTCTTTTCTTTTTTACCCCGCCTGCTCCATTCAAACCTCTTGACCTTGGTTGTACCTCACCAACAGCCATCTTTTTTCGTTTGTTTACTTTTTTTATTTTTTTTATTCATCTCCTATTTTCACGCTAGGTTTTTATTCGACATAAATGATTACGTTAAAATCAAATTCATTGCCTTATAAACACATCACTCGTTTGCAAAAATTGAATGAAAATTGAATTTTGGCATGAAACAAGTGCCTGAAAATGTTATATATATATATATATATATATATATATATATATATATATATATATATATATAAAATAATTTTATTTGTTTCGTTTAATTTTCTCTGCATTTTATTTCTTCCGCATGCATAACAGTTCTTTGTCTTATATGATTATCGGGCCATGTTTTGTGTGATTATATATTTGTTAACATTTTTTATATTTATTCGTGGTCGAAATCATTGTAAACCAAATTTATAAAATCAAAAATGAAATAGTATAGAGCACACAATTTGGTACCACTTTGTACAAAATGAAATTCACGCTAAAGGAATCTATTTAATTGAAGGATTATTTAAGCGGTGTAGAAATTATACAAATTGTTACAAAGTTAAATTTATGTTTTTATCATAACTTGAAAATTAGGTTTAAAATTTGGCAACTTTGAACTAGTATTACGAATCGAATTATCGAGTACTACATTAATTTTTAAACCTAAATCCCTTTTCGCTGTCATTTAATCAGAAAAAAATTATTGTCTCTTTCAGTCGCTGTACTTGTATGCAAACCTTCAACACTAGGAAGCCATAATTGTTCTTAACTCTTTTCCATAAGTCATCAAAAAATTCGTTTTCCTATTTGAGATCTCAACCAATGAAATGCATCGGACTGTTGCTACCCGTACTAGACAGTGTCCTAGACAATTGAAATGTAAATATCAGAGTTCGGTTCTGAATGTTCTTTTAAAGCCCCGATTAATTTCTTTTATGAAAATCTTCTAGCTTAGAATGTTATAACAGTTTAAATGTCAGTGCTTCAGGGCGAGTACTAGAACTTAAGAGTACTCGAAAGAATTTTTTGTCGTCTTCTTTTTCTGCTGATTGCAGTTGTTGGAAATTAGAAAATGTCCCCAGCAACAGTTTTAGAGTTTCGTTGCTAAGGTGGAATTAAGAATTAGTTTTTCAATTGAATGTTGTAGCCAAAAACAGACATTTTTACGTTTATATAATAATACGTTTATATTATAATCCATTTTATTGACTTACTCCGATTTATAGTTGCTGATATTTATTTCATATTCATATGAGCTTGTTTATGTCTGTTACATTTTGGAAAATGAAAGTTAAAATTTCAGTGAATTCCAAGCTTTGATACATTGTTATTTTTACTAGTTATTTATTTTTTACTAGCTTCCATTTTTTTCAGGTAGCAATTTGAAAATATGTAGGTTAGTGTACTATTTTTTTCTAATTGACAGGAAAAAGATTTATCTATTTGTTTTTCTGCAGGAATTTCACACTAAGAAAAAACTGGAAAAAAAAAATAACAAACAAAAACAAAATTGTACGAAAGTGTTTTGCAAATTATATTGAATTTAGAATGGTGGATAGAGTAAAGAAAATATCCCTACACAAAGAGATAAATTTCAGATAAATATTTGTATTTAGCTTCGAAATTGCTTACTGCTTACTTTTAATTCCTGCCTTTCCCGTGTACGGTAATTATTATTATATTATTTAGGTAATTAATATAATATTATATTATATTATTTATAATAATATAATATTATATTATTGTAATATAATATTATATTATTTATAATAATATTATATTATAATCCTAAATAATATTAATTAATATTATTTAGGATTTTATTAAAAACAATATATACATTCTTTAAATTTTTGGCCTAAGTGAACAATGAAGCACCATTAATAAGTCCTTCAGGGGACCCATGTTAATCGTCGAACAAATAATAAAGAGAGGGTCTAAAATGAAAATTAAGCAAATGAATTGAAATTAATTGCAAAAATAATAAATTCAATTACGTAATACCATTGTTGATTTGATACTTAATATTGTTGATGTTGAAAATAATAGAGGAACAAAAAAAAAAAAACGGTAAATAATGACTTTGTGGGGACTTTTTTGCTGAATTTGTCTTCGTCGAGCACTTTTTTGTTGGAGCTAATCCTCATTTGCGTCACATGGAGACGAAATCTCCCACGGTTAGCCTGACAGCAAGGGCACTCTAACTCATGATATGTCTACCACATTTTACGTCAGCACTGTGGTCAGTGTGAGCCTCTGCTAATATCGTAGAACATCTATCACTATTTTACTTTTATTAGGAAACTGAGACTGTAATTCATCTACATTTTTTGAATAAATCTACTGTATGAAAAAGACAATTAATTACTTTAATATGATTTGTATTAAATTATTACGATTTACATTACTTTAATGTGTCTAAAATTTACATTCCATATCTAATTTTTTTTTTCTTTTTGTAAAGACACTTAAAAAATTCATAAACTTAGAAACCTTTTTTTCGGAATATATTCGAAACCCGCATGTATATAGCCTTTGGCACTTGGAAGAAAAGATTCTGTGGTCATGAGTTCAGAAACAGATCTAATGTTTCACAAATCAGTGGCAAATGATTTTTAACATTGCCCGGGGAAAGTGTAAAAAAGCTCCCTTCTAATTGTCTTGCCTTCCCCCCTCTTAACCAAGGCCATAATTTTGCAAGCGAGAAGAGGGGGATCTGCTTTCTGACCCCTGAAGCCATGAAAATGAGCATATTAGTTCAATGTCCCCACCCCTTCACAATTTAGCTAAAGAGGGACGATCTGCTGAGGTTTTAACATTTACACCCTCCCACTTTTTGTGGCATCAGGTTGAAAAGGGGACTGCTTCATGAGTCATCACATTTTTTTTTCTTCTAAAAAATATGTATTTTTCTATTTCTAGTAAGTGTCAAACTAATGTTTTTTTGTTTGTCGGTTGCAGCTTTAAAAAAATTAATTAATAAAAACTGCATTAATATTCTACGATAGATTCTACGAAACATGCCTGCCGAACTCCTGATTGACAAGATAGAGTTTTTTTTTATTTTGAAAATGGTAGCATAATGTATGCGTTTATACATTTATCTTGTGTAACAAAATTGATTCGTAATGATTTTGGCCTCCACTGCATATAAATAATTTAAAATATACTAATATCCCAACAATATTCATTAAAAGTATCTAAGTGTTGTGTACGTTTTAACCATCAAAAAACTGCTTAACTTCGACATTCGGACTTTTTTTTTTATTACGAATAGGATGAATTTTTTCTTCGTCGTTTTATAATTAATAATCTAACATTAGGTTGAATGTTTGACAGTATCTAGTTGTCTTGGAGATGCAAAATTTATTTAAATATTTCTATTTAATATTAATAAAGCACTTTTAAAAATGTTGAAAATAGTTATTCGAGAAACATTTACTTTATTAAGCAGTTCAGTTAATTTATTTTGATTTGAAAAGCATAATATGAAATAGTATTACATTTTTTGTATGTCCTTTTCATAATTTTCCATTATTGTTGTTAAAAAAATTATATTTTTTAAGAAATTTTTCATTTCTCACTTTTTGGCATATTACTTAGTAAATAATGGATTATTGATTTGATCTAAATACAGTTACAGAATTTTAAAATGTTAAATTTTCGGAAGCCTATTATACCTGCTGGGGAACTGCAAGGTTCCCTAGTGTTCCGGAGAATACAATTTGGGAACCGTCGTTAAACTATGTGGTATCTAATTAAAATTTAACTAAAAACTGCAATTATAGCTTACACTTCAATCCAAAAAAATTACACATTTGTAATTTTTAGATATAATCCAAATATAATCACTTAAATAGTTATCAATTTCTGACTAAATTGAAAAACATCTCACAAGTTCTGTAACTTTTTTTTTCCCTAATTGAACGCTGTGACTATTTGAATTTAAACTGACATGCGACGATCTGTTCACAATTTTTTTTTTCTTTTTTGGAATGAACCAGAATTTAAAAATAAAGTTATAACTTTCACAGCCTGGTTGGTAGGGCACTGTTGCCCATGTCCAAGAGGGGGTGGGTTCGATCCCCGTCGATCGAAGACTCCCTGTGTGGTGACAGATGCACGTTAAATCTGTGGAGTCACAAAGTCCTCTATGTTCCCATAACAAATCAATACCTCTGTGGGTACTGATTCAATAGTTTCCTTGTCTTCTGGATTGGCTCAAAATTACAAGGCTACGGAGTTGAACATTAGTAGTCGTAAACCCAAAATCGGGCGGCTGCTCAACGACGGTTATAAAATAAAATAAAACACTTGTCCCCGATGTTTGATTATTTTGTCTTTTTTGCATCAATCATTTACAAATATACATATCCCCTGTTGCGTCGTACTATGAGTCCAAGAGAGTATTCGTACGCCATGATATTGTATTTGCTATTATTTTTCTTATTTCTACTATAGCAAACTCATCTAGCTGCATCTATTCAACAAATCTAAGACACGTATTTCACACACAGTTATTTCGCTACTATTTTAAATATTTTAGTATGCCGGGATTTGTAGGTTGGCATTATTGTTATTTGTTGTTTTATTTACTCTATTAACAAACGAACGTTAAATTCGAATTCCGTTCGTTTTCGTTATAGGCCGCTAGTTTATTCCAAATCTCGGTCCCTGATTTCCTTCGAAATCCAGGCTGTTTCCATCTTAAACCGCATCATTCATCTTCGAAATTCCTTTTCTGTCTTACGAAACGTCAAAATAAAAGCATAAAAAATGGAAAAGAAGAAGGCTCAATAACAAGAACGTTAAAAAAATAAATATATAAATAAAATAAGTAAATTTTTGTTGTGTGATTTTTCTGGTTTCTTCCAAATAATTCTAGGAATTTTCCCTCTTTCCCAGGCTAGGAAATAAGTCCTTTTCGCTAATTGAGCGCGAGTTCTTTGGTAGGGGGCGGAGATGTGCGAGTATTTATTTCTACAGAGGGGTTGTTTATAGACTCAATCCCCGCCCCTGTAGCCCCATTCTTCATCGTGGCCCTTAGTCGGGGCCCATTATTTCTCATTCATCACAATGAGGTGACTTGAGTTAATGGGTAATAACAATATCCGAGAATAAATAGATAATGATACCATTTAACTAAGTTTAGTTTAGAGTAAGTTGTTGGAAATACAATATTATCATTAGCTTTCGAATAAATTTTAGATTAAGATTTTATGTATCAAAGTTGAAGGTTTCTTCAACCTTAAAGAATTAAAGGAAACATTTGGAAAAAAAAAATCTCTGTAATTTTAACACTAAACATATCAACACTTAGTACATAGCTATTTCTACCATAGCTGGTCAAATAACCAGACTTTATGCTTCTTGATTGAATGCATAAAATATGGATGTTAGGAAGGAAGTAAGCTTAAAAAATTTATGATAATTAAACAAAATTGTATATTACTAATTTTTATGCATTATATACACAAAGAATAAGAGTTTTTAATTCATTTTTTTACATATACAGGATGTTTCCATCGTACATTTTCCGCAAACATATTTCTAATCTATATTGTATAAAACGCTAATACGTATGTATCAATAAAAACGATGATATTTCTTTTCTCGCGTTGGCAACAGTTTTCATTTTTAATTGATATGCTTCGGCGCGCAAGAGCACGTAGTGAGCATCATATGGCTAATCTATATTATATTAAACGCTAATACGTTTTAATTGATAGGCTTCGGCGCGCAAGAGTACGTAGTGAGCATATCATATGTCTAATCGGGTGAATTGGGTATACTATAGCCTACGTCACATGTTGTGTTATTCCTACTAAATTTAACCCATGAACGGCATTTTCTGCGAGCCTAACTTCAAGCCACAAATAAACAAACGAAGTGTTTGATCGTTTAAATAGCTGCTCGCCAGATTTTATTGCATTATAAAGAAAAGTAATTGATATTCGATTTTTGATTAATAATTGATTTATGTGGATAGTGGCATTTATGTGGATAGTGGCATAGAATTTAGCATTGCGTCATGGTAAATGTTATTCCTACTAAGTGGAAGTAGTTGCGTTTTTTTTTTAATATTATACCCAATTCTCACCGAATTATCAAAAAAATTCTCACAAAATTATCTTCATCGAAGCCGATGCTTTACATCCGGCGTTCTGTACTATTTCATATCGTTTTACAACACATGGTTTTAGCCCTCTGGTGGGAAAGACTTTAAAACAAAACTTACAACAGTTACTTTTCTCAACAACTGAAATTTAGAATAGTGTGATTAAGAAAAATATGTGAACTGTTTGCAATTTCACATTAATATTGAAATGCATAGGTTTAGAATTTTCTACAGTTAAAGTTTTCGGAACTTCAGTGTTCAAAAAAGTATACAAAAGCTAGACGTTAAGAACGTATCCAATGCGCGAGCAAAGCGAGCATCGGATTGCGAAGCAATCCGAAAAGAACTGCGTAAGCTGTTCCGGGGATTGGCGAGCGCAAGCGAGCAGGTGGCGAAGCCTCCTAGTTATTTTTATTTCTATAATTATTATAATTATAAGAATTATAATTATTCTTATAATTAATATTACTTCTTCTAAGAACTTGTGCTGTCTTGATTGCTTCGGCATTTTTCTGGGTAAAAACTAACAGTTACATAGAAATGAAGTAAAGCTATCAAAATAAAATATTAGCTACTTTCCAAAACATTTAGTTTTTGTCACTTTTTCTTCCACAAAAATTCCTATCTGAGATTTTAGGTACTTTCTTGATATTTGAATTCACAGCTGTTCTGATTGAACTAACTACGCAACAGTCTTTGCAGAAATGTGCAACTCATCGAATGCAATACATTGAACACGCATTACATTGTAATTTCTGATCCGATAACGTGAATTTTGAATTGAATGTGATTTTCTACCACTTCTTCTAGTTCTAACATTTAAACATACAAACTGTTGCGTTACGTCCGCGAAGATCGAGTTCAGACGCTTGAAGTAACGTTTGAAATATGACGTTGAATTAATCTAATTAATTTTAGGACAAGATTATTATTTTTTCATTAAAAAAAAAATAACAGTTTTATAAAAGTTATTAGTGGTGATAAAATTGTTTCATAATTTGTCTACTACTGAAAAAGCTTTAAATGGGTATGGTGGACATGCACGTATTGTTTTCACCAGTTAAAAACAAAGAATGATATGATTGTTCAACCAGAAAAATGAAATGACTAGTTTTTCCCCGCTTAAAATAATTCTTCTGAAAAATTTTCACCGAAAACGAGAGTAACTTGCAGCTATAAAAGTTGTCAAAAGCTAGAGAAATTTCGAATTGTGCGTGGCATATTGTTTACAGTTTTTTTTTTTTTTTTTTTTCATATAAGACATAATGATGTAGAATCGTAAACAAATGTCAGTTCTTTTGATCTATGTGCTGCCATCTATTGGTTAATTTAACAAAAATATTTATAGTTTTTGTTATTTACAGTAATTATTTTCTTCGATCGTAAATTAATTATTTTATTTTATTATTATTTTATTATTTTCAATTAACTGAACAGTCTCATTTTGTTTCATTACGTAAAAGAATTTATTTTCGATGCTTATTTGGCAGTTAAATATTTTTTTTCTAATTTTCTCTTTTGCAAAATGTTACGAATTTCTAAAATGTTATTACTATACAGTTTTGCTTGTTAAAAAGAACATTTTCACGTTATTTATTTATTTTTTAAAAAAAAGGCCTCCAATGTTTAAATGTTATTTATAAAAAAAAATTCATCTCAATCCAGACCATTTTATTTCTGAAAGAAACAATTTTAATAGCGTCAAATATTTCTTTCCAGTGGGCGTTTCTATAAAACTTGAAGATCGATCTATCAAGTTTGCCTGTCCTCTATGCGTCTTCAGATTGTTCCTTGATCCCACCTTTTCCTTATTCTCTTTCTCTCTCTCTGACATTTCTTTATACTTTTTTTTTTTCAACAACTCCGAATTATTTTTCTTCAATCAGAACACTTTAACTATATATTTTTAGATATCTATATATTTGTGGCTATCTCATATTTTTATTGATCAATATATTTTATTCTCTTTTGATATTTTTTTTATCTGAATTTGTATAATTAAATTTTAAGATTGAATCTTAAATTATTGCCGCATCGAAAGCATTAAATAATTTGAAAAATATAAACTCAAGTATAAGTTAATTTGAATTACTAATTTATTTAGTCAATTGAATTAACAATTTATTTAGTCAATTGAATTAACAATTTATTTAGTCAATTGAATTAACAATTTATTAAGTTAATTGAATTAACGATTTGGATGTAATAATTATGATCACGTATTGGCAATTGGTTATTTCAATTTCAAATGAATGATTTCACTGACAAAGATTGGTAATACAACAACGAGTCTTTAGATGTCAATATTTACTATATGATAATTTCTAGGTCATTTAATTTAGTTTAAAAGATGATCTGATGGCGTATTTCGAATAGACATACGTAATTATAATTAGCACTTTTTTTTATTTTTGATCAGGCGTACTTGTTTACTATGATTAGCTATATTTATTCCCTACTATCTTACGATCTTTAACACTAGAACAGTAAGACTTTGGACTAACTGCAATTGGAGGTCAATTTGTACACAGGAAATAGATGTCGTTCTAAAGTAAATGATTTTTTAATATATGAATACTGTTGAAGTAAGGGTTATCAAAGATTAATTTTTTTCTTCCATTTATTATTCTTGGAATTGCAATATAAAAGTATTATGATATATTTTATAACATACTATTTTTTCGTTGGAGCACAAGTTACACGAATCAGTGATCAGGGGCCCACTTGAATTTGATTATTTTTTACATTTAGTTACACACGACACATTACAAAACATCTACGGAATTACGGGGTAGTAACTAACTGGGGTCGAGAGCTTGGTCTTAGCTAATGAAAATAAACGTAGAGCCAGTCGAAAATTTTCTGGGTTTAAAAGGAAAATCTCTACGATTCAAGTTAATGACAAACTGATATTGTAAGAAATTATAAACATACGATCTATTATTGAGTCCTTTCAATAATTTTCATGAGAAAGCTTAGTTTGAAATAAGCTTCTCAAATGTTTTTCGTATGAGCCTTTTGTTTGTTTTTTTGCGCTAAAAAACATGTTTGAAATAAGCTTCATATGTTTTTTCTGTGAGCTTTATGTATTTTTGGACTATAAATATATTTAGAATAAGCTTCTCGTATGTTTTTCTATGAGCCCTTTGTTTTTTTAGACTAAAAATACGTTTAAATTAAGCTTCTCGAGTTTTTTCCATGACGCTTTTGTTTTTAGGGTAAAAATATGTTTGAAATAAGCTTCTCATATATTTTTCCATGAGCCCTTTGTATTTTAAGACTAAAAATAAGCTTCTCATTCGTTTTTTCTATGAGCTTTTTGTATTTTTAGTCTAAAAATATGGTTAGAATAAGTTTCTCATATGTTTTTTTATGTGCCCTTTGTTTTTTTAGTCTAAAAATATGTTAAAAATAAGCTTCTCATATGTTTTTTTCTATGACGCTTTTGTTTTTTCAGGTAAAAATGTTTGAAATAAGCTTCATATGCTTATATTTATTTTTCTCTCTTTCTTTCTAGATGCATGTGGTTTATCTGATGTTGCCCATATCGAAAGTCTCCAAGAAAAGTCACAGTGTGCACTGGAGGAGTACTGTAGGACACAGTATCCCAACCAACCGACCAGATTTGGTAAACTTTTACTTCGTTTGCCCTCTCTGAGAACTGTAAGCTCACAAGTGATCGAACAAATATTTTTTGTGAGATTAGTGGGCAAAACACCGATAGAGACACTAATACGGGACATGCTGTTGTCCGGTAGTTCGTTCAACTGGCCGTATATGCCGCTCCAGTGACCCATGGATGGGGGTCACCCGGAATTCATGGGGGCTCCCGATCAGAGGTTGCTAATGTGTATGGCTGCCGCTCTGATGCCTCAGCAGCTTTGTGGCGTTACTCCTAAAAGGTAGCATTAGAGGCGAAGCCGGCCCGCTGCTGAACTGACGACGTCTTCTTGAAGTAACAATTAAGACGAAACTTAATAAAAAAAGTGACACGCCTCTTCCATTATTGTTCAATATCGATAATTATCATAAACAAGTTCATAATTTGACTGCTTCTATTAAATTTTAAACTTTTTACCGACATCCGAAAATTGGATCTGGATGATTTTTAGTACCAGTATGAAGTAAAAAAAATTTATTATGAAATTGACAAACCAATTTGCTGCAAACGTAATGCAATTGTAATAGTTTTATTGTATTGACTTACCGTCACGAGAAAATCTCCTGCAGGAAGCTGAATCCTGTAATTAGAAATAAAACTAGCTGTAAAATCATTTTATTTTCAGCTTGTTTTTGTTAGTTTTTTTAAATATCCGTGGCATCCCTTACATCCGTGGGTAATCCGTGACATTATAACTCACTTAACTCTTTGCACTCCGACTGTTGTTTAAACTAATAGAAGAACTAAATCATTTAAAATACATAAAACAGTATTTTTTTAAAATTAAATTTGTAAAATTCTTATAATAATGTGGTTAATAGTTATTAAGGTATACAATTTTTCAATTTTAGAGTGTTGACTGTTGATGACTCCTCGAGTACAAAGGGTTAAAACCTCTTATGGCCACTATTTTTAAAACTCAAGCGATAATTAAAAATAAAAGGGTTTTACTTTTCCTAATTATAACCTATTTAATTCCCTCCAACTACTACGGAATGGAAGTCATGGAAACATCGTTTAATAAATCATGGAATCACGGATATTTTACTTCTCCCAAAAAAAGCTTGAACTGTAGTAGTTAAATACCAGTGTTTCCGCATTTCCGAGTGAGGCATCATTTGGAAATTTATCTCGTGACGGTCTGTCCTTACCATGATATTTGTTCTTTAGATAAACTTCTGCAAGTTTTCTTTGTTTAGTTTTCAAAAATTCTCATTATAATTATTAAATTTTAATATTAAGGTACAAAATTTGCTTATAACTTTTTTTTAGTTTATCGAAAAGTAACCAATACAACTTTAAGCAAATTTGCTTATTCAATTTTTAGCTTTCTAAACCAATCTTAATATCTTCAAAAGATATCGATATCTGATACAAGGATATTCATGAACCGGTTCAGATCATTGTTAGACGAATTTATACATCTGTATGACTCCACAAATATTTCATGATTGTTCAGTATTACATGAAGTTATCACTTGTTCTGTACAAAATCATAAAGGCTATATAAATATTTGGCCATTGTTAAATGAATTTTAAAGTTTCATTCAAATCTCTTACAGTTTTCTTCATGGTCAAAATGGTATTTTTGAACTTTCTTTTATTTCAAAAATTCTAATATCTCATGCTCATACTAAGAAAGTGCGAAAAGTTTTATTTTAGTGATAGTGTACTAAAGCAGAATTTTATGAAATTTTTATAAAACTTTTATCAGAAAATCTGATTAAAATATTAACCTTTTACAGCTCTTTCAACAGTTAAAAAAATGCAATCTATATTTTAAAGTATATATATTTTATCTATAGAAATCTATATCTTAATGAAAGATTTTTGGTTTAAAAGATTTGACTCAAAATTATTTTATAAACCAGAAAAAAAAATTAATTCAAAAGCTCATATGAAGCGCTACTTCATTCTCGAATTGAAACTTTTTATTTTATAACAGACGTTGAACAGCCGATCTAATTCTGAGTTTACGACTATCAATGTTCAGCTCCGTAGTCTCGTAATTTTGAACCCAACCCGGAAAACAAAGGAACTCTTGGATCAAGCATTGGGTCACACTGCATTTGCGGAGGACTTTTTTGGTGTAACTAATCCGCATTTGCGTAGAAGGGAGCGGAAAATCTCCCACGGTTAACCCGACTTTAAAGGGGATTCTAATCCGTGATCCGTCTACCACTGAAGATATTTTACGTCAGCACTGTGGTCGATGTCAGTCGGGAGGAGAGTTCGTATCAACCAAGCCACTATTGGGATTCGAACTCTGGTTACATCATTGGGAGGCGAACACTTTCCTGAGCCACAGCGGTTCCTTATTGAGTCTTTGTAAACGTTGCAAATATAACAAAATTTCTGTGCGTTTTAGTTTTTAGTACTCTACAACTTTTTAAAATTTTATGCACAAAGGCAGTGCAGCTTTCATTGCTGTTTTTGAAATACAAATCTTTCACTTTTTGAAAATATCAAAAATAAATTAATTAATACTAGGAAATAATAAATTTTAAAACGTGTAATAAATTATCAAATTTCAAATTATTTTATTTCTTAAAGGAAATTAAAAAAAAAAGCAGTTTCTTCAATTTTTTAAATGTAGAAGAATCAAAACCGTCAGACCATGTATTTAGAATACTAATTAATTAAACAAAAATATTTATGAGTTGTGCGCGAAGTTAGATTATTATTTACCATTTTCCATGAAGTAAACTTTAAGAATTCATTTAGAATGTTTTTATTAGTTTTCATGTGCTCTATGTTGCCATGTTTTATATTTTCGCTTAATCAAAGTCGATGTTGTAAAGTTAAAAAAATGTTTTTGTGCAATATTTAAAATATGAAGAAATGACATATTTTTAATGTAACATATTTTGCTCTTTATACGTATATTGAATTTATAGAATAAATTGTCGTCTGTTATTCTTCTAGTTTATGACATAAAGATGTTTTAATAAATATTGATCTGAATGTATATTCAATGCCTCTAAGTTAGATAATTATATATTTTTTTAATTTCAGTTCATGGCAATTAAGTTTTTTTCAAAATGTTTTTCTTTTCATTTTACAACGATCGCAATTTTTGTTTAATAACACGGTTTAAAGGTTTTTTTTTTTTTTTTTCGAATTCACAGCAGCTCACGTTCACGTCTGTCTGTACGTTCTAAAGTAGCTGCGCATGCCCACGATCTGATTCCTCAAAACTGCGCATGCTCAGTTACACCTGAAAGATCAGTGTAACTGAGAATGTCAGAAAACTTTAAAACAGAATGTTTTTTTTTTTTTTTTTGGTCAATATAATGGAAAACATTTAATTATCACTTTATATCTAGTTGCCATTATGTAAACTCCAATATTTATTTTAATTTCATTTCTTTCATGTTGCTTATAGAAACAATCTTGTACATCTGTGGAAACAATCACACTGTACAAAATATTCAATAAATGTATAATACATTGTACAGCCAAATATCAGTGATTATAAAATATTGATTAAAAGACTTGTCCATTTTAATTATAGATGAGATCATCATCATTATAACTCTGGCATAAAATCATGTACTATAATTATTTTTAAAAAAAAGTTTAAACTACCACGTGATAGGTATTTAATTCTGTTTGTCGACTCAGCTTATTTATGTAATTAAACAACTGATTTGACGTTGACTTTCATTAGTTTCTATTTTCAATAAATAATATACTGCAATAAACAATAATTTGGCTGAATTAGGTCATTTAACATACTATTTTAACGGGATAGTACTGCCCTGACTTCTATTAATCACGCGTACTTCTTTCAAAACATTAAAAAATAGAATCCCATGTTTGAATTAATGAAATTTAAATGTAAAAAATGCTTCGTAAAATAATTATTTGCATTTTTTGTTAATACGAAAAAAAAAATCATTCGAATTGTTTTTTCGTGATTTTACTGTAATTATTGATATTTCGTTATAATAGGCATTGTCATTACGTTTTATTACATGTATGACCCAGAGTTGATGTTTTTGTTTTTTTAAAGGACAAAATACTAAGGGTAAAACATTTTAACGTTACCTTATTATTTCACTCAATTTTACCCTATTACCCATTTCAAGATGAAAGATTTTTCTAATTGTACCTTTCTAAAGAGGTCTGATTTAAAATAATTTTGGTGTTTCAGCTGTGTTTAATGACTTAACGCATTAAGTTTCAAAGTATCTTGAAGTTTTAAATTATCTTGGTTACTTTATTCAATGCATGTTAAATTCAACTAGCACTTTTTGATCAAACATTCATGTTACATCATGAATATTCATTAAATGTATGTGAATAGTTACATTGCTTTCATTATGCCCTGTAAATATACCATTACCTTTAAAATATATGTAATTATGAACAAACTAACGGACAATATACTTAAAAGTTCACAGAGACTAGCCAGAATTGTTCATACTACTTAAATGTTCTTTCATAATTTGCTGGTTTTCATTAATAAATTTTCAAATAATTTCCTTGGTTATTGTAAAAGACAATTTAAAATTCTTTTTGCTCTGTTAACATTCAAATTTTTTCTCTTTTATATTCCATGATTTTCAACTTCAACCATCTTCTCAATTTTTCATTTCCGTAATTGTTTAGGCCTATTATATTGACTTAAAGTACAACGAGTGTCCCAAAAATTACAAATGTTTTTAAAAATCAATTTAAAGAAAAATAGAAATGTATGTTTTGTTACATTTTGCTAATGAAACCAGTTATTTAGTCTAACCAAGTTTAATAATCATTTACAAAATCCATCAACAAATAGCGTATGCAACCGTACAAAAAATATTAAACAATTTGAAAATAACTGCCATTTGAACCTACAGCATCATTTTAAATAAGAATAAAAGTAGCTAAACGGCTGTGCAAATGTTACGGTTGGAATGGTCTGATATACAACAGAAAATATAGTATTTACAATCTGAAGCTCCACCTGTTGTTGAACGTTTTAACTAATTGTGAAATCAGGTTAAAATAACTCTCGTTTCTAATGCAAATTGTACATTTCTACTTTTTATCTTTCTTTAAATAGTTTTTAAAAATTGTAGGTAGTTTTTGGACACACGGATATGAGTATTCTTTTTTTCATAATTAAAAATTGCCGAGTTTTGATTAAATAGTAAAAATAAATCTAGAGCTTACATGTAATTAATCGATAACGTTGATGTTGAAAATATGACCCCAAATTTCATACTCTTTTCTTGCGGCTTGTTATTGTCTCATAGCACGCTCTAAAGTACGAATTATTTAAAGAATTTAATTATGACTGTTAGCACTTACCTTTAATACTGATATCAATAAATTTCAAATAGTGAAACTTCATTTGTTTTATGTGTTTTCTTTGTTGAATTAAAAGACGCTTATTGAGTATGCTTTAAGAAAAAATATAGGATTGTCATAATTGATAATAATTTAAATTTGAACAAGAACATTTAATTTATTACTACTTTATGGATATCATTATAATGTGAACTTAAATTTGTGTGCAGATTGTTTATAATATTTTCATGAATATAAATATGCCAATAATTTTTTCGCCAAGATAGTAACGCCAAACAACTGAGTTGCCAATTCTTTTTTATTTATTAATTTTAGATACGAATACTTTGTGTTATCTATTTGTCATCTCAAGTAAAATGTACACTTATAAAGAGGTTGAACGAAATGTAAATAAATGAAAATAAATGTAAAATGTTTTTATTTTGGTCTCTTTTTATTCTTTAACACATTTTTATAAACACATTTTAAAGCGACTTGAAGAGGCTGAATGTAGCGTTTATTTACTATGCCCTTATAAGGACTTGTTGCCCTAAATTGGACAAGAAATCCATGTGTATTTAACTCATTGAAATAAAGTTTTCAATCAATTAAATTACATTTAATTCCCGGTTTCCTTTAAGTTGCAAAAATAACCCTATAAATTTTTAGTAGTATGGTTGTGTTGTAGGCTGATTAACAAATCCGGTTCGTAGTCATTGAGAATTCGCAGTGCGAAAGCCTATATGCTTTTTGACTCATTAGAAAATGCACCAATAGTTGCTCAATCAGACTGAATTTGCTTAGGCTTATTACAATAAACTTCTATTGAAGGTATTTACTATTAGCTTTTACTACTTTGGAATTATTTATAATTACCTGAAATAAGTGAGATTAGTTGCGAAATAAGTGATACATCTTCTAATTATCCTATGATATGTGGGCTTATGTTAGCTGAATAAAGTTAATTCGGTTAAAAATTCTGGAAAATTTTTCACCCAGTTCATCGCATTATGAGAAAAGCCAGATTGCAAGCAGCTAAAATATTCAATTAGCCTAAGATTGCTACTAATTGCAAAGAGTCTGATATAACATCAGTCTTCGACAGATACATATATAAATTTTTCCCATGTATACAAAAGACTACGTACTATTTAAACTAGCTTGGAGCATTGCGAGAAAACGGCAGATGTTTGCAAAGAGCCGGATAATCCAATTAGTCTTCGACAGATATGCCAATTCTCTAGCTGGAAACTTTTTCATCTAGCCTGACGCATTGCGTGAAAACGGTGGCTATTTGCAAAGAATCGGATTATTCAATTGGCTTTCGACAGATCTACCTATTTTTCACCTTTTAGACAAAATACTGCGCAAGTTTCAAACTAGCTTGGAGTGGCCCGGGATAGCCTAGTTGGTAGGGCACTGGGCCCATGTGCAAGAGTTTTGCCGAGTCGCGAAGTCCTCCATGTTTCCATAACAAATCAATACCTCTGGGGGTACTGATCCAGTTCCAGATCCTGGAGGTACTGATCCAGGACTGACCTTGTCTTCTGGATCAGTTCAAAATTACAAGGCTACGGTGCTGAACATTAGTAATCGTAAATCCAAAAGTGGGTCGTCTGTTCAACGACGGGTATAAAATAAAATAACACTAGCTAGGAGCATTTGCGAGAAAACTGAAGATGAGGCCGGATTATCTAATTAGTCTTCGAAAGATATACAGATTCTCTACATGGAAACTTCTTCATCTAGCTTGATGCATTGCGTGAAAACAGCTGTTATTATGTCCGCCTTCAACATAGATACCAATTTTTTCACCTGTAGACAAAAAAACTACATTATTTTTCAACTAGCCTGAAGCATTACGAAGCATGTTTGCAAACAGCCGGGATTATTCATTTAGCCTTCTACAGATATACCAATTTTTTCACATGCCTGCAAAATAATGTCGACTTTTCCAACTAGTCTGGTAGATTACAAGAAAGTGGTGGCTGGTAGCAAAGAGAAAGATTTTCCAATTATCCAATAACAAATGTACCAATTCTCTCACTTGCAGACAAATCACGAAAAAACTTCGTCATAACATTTTTAAAAAAAAATTTATCTTGGTTTATTAGAACAGCTAAGATCTCTACATGTAAGATCCGAACATGTGACACAACAAATTTTGATTATATTTTCAAACTGGAGCTCCTTCAACACAACAACTGCCGCAGTTCTTTAACAGTTTTTCCTGTTGACAAATGGAATCCTCTCCAAATTTTGCTGTTAGTAACATATAAATGACTTGTAAATAGTGTCTATGTTATTTTCATCAAATGTTTCATGTTCATGTGTTAAATCTCTGCCTCTGCGCAAAACCTCATTT
The DNA here is from genome assembly GCF_982258835.1 of Parasteatoda tepidariorum. Taxonomy (NCBI): domain Eukaryota; kingdom Metazoa; phylum Arthropoda; class Arachnida; order Araneae; family Theridiidae; genus Parasteatoda; species Parasteatoda tepidariorum. The sequence continues at coordinate 10,000,579 of NC_141759.1, forward strand.
TTTAAGTTTCGTGTTTGTCCGCCTATATTCGAATATTCTGAGCCACATTTATTTCACCTTCTATTGTTATCATATCAGATGAATCGGCGAGGCTGGTCCAAAGCAAAGACAAAATCCAATATCCAAAACGACCTCTGCAATAATAATTTTTAGTAACTAATGCTGCTTCTTTCAGTAAATTATTTAATTAATTAATTAGATATAAATTTTCACCAAAATGAAATAATTTTTTTTAATAGCATCAAATATTTGCTTTCAGAGCAAATTCAACTTCTGTTTTTTTTTTCTTCTCCCCTCACCAAAAATATGTGGCTGTCCATAAAATGAAAGTGTGTCGCCACAAACCTCAAAACTCCCCTCAGAAATTTGACACTCATCATTCCGCGAAAATGAGGGGGAAAGGGTGGCACATGTGGGGGGGGGTGCAAAAAACGACCCCTATCATTTCGGAGAAAAAGATAACCGGCGAGTAGGGAGTATGTGCAAGTGTTTGAACTTCCAAAGGGACATTATTCAATCTCACACTTGCCCCCCACCCCTTTTCTTTGTGACAGATGAAAAAAAATATGCCCCCTCTTTTGCAAATATGTAACCCGACCCGCGATCTTTTGAGAAGTCCCTTTTGCACCCACTGCTGACATTCCCTCTACACCCCCCCCCCTCGTGGGTTGGGAGTAGGTATGAAAAGGTTTTGGGGGTAACCACCAAACATGAGGGATTGTAAATTAACTCATCGTTTTTCTAGAGCTATATTTTTTAACAGGAAAAAAAGAAAGAAAAATAAAAGAGTAAAATAAAAGAAACGTGGAAAAGTAGTTTGACATTTTTCTGATAGGCCTTTAATTTCAACTCTTAATGTTTATAAATGAAATGGCGAGGGATGGTATGCACTCCTAAAAGTGCTGGGAAATTTATTTTTATTTATTTAATACATGAAATTATTTAATCATAACTACCACCATAACTAATTTTGTAAATTATAACTCAAGTTCACCCAACATTCACATACCTGCCAACTTTTACGCATTTGGCGTAAAATTTTATTTTTACATTTAAAGTGGTAGTAAACATGTACTATTATTTCTTTTATAAACTTATTTTTAAATGATTTTGATCACCACTATTCTTAAAAAAATTAATCATATATATTAATATGTGCTACTGTCACGGTTTACAGCTTAAGCTTTTTCAAATACATCGTATTTTTATGGTTAAAATCGAAATTTTAATTCCATTTTAATACCACTGGGAAAAAGATGGCAGGTATGCATTCATGATGTTTGGGAAAAGGGCCAGCTAGACTAAACAGACCCGAGTCGCCAAAATAATTTTAAAAAGTAAGCGGTAAATAATACAAATTAAATTTTACAAATATTTGGCTATTTTTGCATGACGTAAACTCCTTAAAGTGGTGAACTATATAAGCCTATGAATTATACAGAAATTGTGGTGGATAAAAATCTACTAAATTGAATTTATTAAACTAAGAAGTACAATTGATAAACTACCACTTTAAAATATTTATTTGCTGTCCGGAGCAAGTTGGCATCTCTGGCAAACTCAACGAAATATGCTTTTTATTTGTTAATTTTTATCTCTTTTTAGTAGATATTTGTTTTTAATTAGTCACTACTCTTAACAGCTTTTGGCTAACGTGACTTCTATGTATTTATTTAAAATAAGTAAACATACAATAATCGACTTTAAAAAGTTAAGAGGTAAATAAAAGTAAAAAATGTCTAATTAGTTTGTCTATTTAGTTGTCTATTTAGTTTTATAATCCGTCATAATCATATCATGCTTTTTCATAACTGTCCAACTTTATATAAACAGACTGATCGATGTAGAGTTGATCTCTTTTCACATAATCATCTCTTTACAACATATATTATCATAATTTCCTTTCATGGATGTCCGACTCTGCTTAGAAAAATCACAAATAATTATCAGTCTTAAATAGGCACATGTTTTGGGGAAGACTTCACATGGCGACTCTGTTCGCACCATTTCAAAGATCATGATTGAAGCTAGAAATGGTGTAAATAGCTTTTAGAAGTTCTCTCCCTACGCTGGTTTGTTTAATGCCTTATTTAAATTACATACATTCATATGCACGCTTGTGAGCTCAATATAGGCTTATAAACGTTTTGTCAAGTAGGAGGACGATGAATACATCCACGATTACGGTGGGATTCGAACCTGCTACCTCCACATATTTGTCGGGCAATACCACTGGAACAGAAAGGCCCTTTTCCTCGCTGGTCAATTTCTGCTAAAAAGAATTATAGTGGTGACCGAGTCAAATTATTAAAATATAATTGAATAATTGATTTCTCAGATTAAATTCTACTTCCTTTTTGGAAGGAGCAGTATTCAATTGTGTTATAGAAACAATTGAACCACAAATTACCCGGTTTTATGTAACTTTATCAAATAAATTAATATCTTACAACATGGGTCCTTAACCTTCCGAGATATTTGTGCCAAAAATGTGTCATTTTCAAATACAGTTACTATCAGCGTGAAGAAATCGGTCACGTGACGCAAGCTTACCGTCTCCAGCCACACATCCAGCTAATTAAAAATAACCCCACAAGACAACCCACTTTATAATCTTGGCGCAAATCTGTCCCCCACCACCACAAACACCGCCAACCTTACCTGCAATGCAAAAATTCCAATTTAAAAGTTCATGCCCAATTCACACCGCGAATCGTTCTGTGTGGACGCTTTAGTGTAATTTAAAACCCCCCCTAAACAGTCTGGAAACTCATCTTGCACTAACTTTTAATTACTGAAGCAATAACGCTTCCTCAGCGTCAAAACTTCTGTCTGGAAGCAGCAAAACTTCTATCTTTTGGAAGGGAAAAGAGTTCAGATGAGAAGTTCAAGTAGGAGAGGTGATGGAGGTGGTGGGGGTCCTGCTGATTTGCAAGTTATTACGACTTTTCCCTGCCACAAGGGTAGCCCCCCCCCTCTTATTATTATTATCCGGCAATGTCAGTGTCCGGGACCGGCTGGACTCTTCTTCTATTTTTGCTCCTCTCCTGCTTGCTGTTTATGAAGAGGGACAGAGGTGAGGAACTAAGGTTGCTCAAGTAACAATTGGTTTCTCTTCATAAAATAGACTTCGGTAAAATGAACTTTTTTTATGAAAATGGATCGCAGAGCTTTTTTATTGAGTTGAAATTATCTTAATCATTTAGCCATTTTTAATAAAAATGTCTGACATTTGAATATTACTTGTCTTATTTTTATGGTTGTAGACAACTACTGTTACTGTATTAGTTCTACAGCTATTCATCATTAATTGTGAGCTGCAGTTTTTAATAAAAATGACTACAATTAAATAATTTTGTTGAATAATATAATGCCTAATTATATTATAATTGTAATCATCTGTATAGTGAGGTTAAAAATAATAATCTATCAGAGCAAGATTCCGTTCTGATAATGTAGCAGAGAGATAGACGTCAGCTTACTAGGTAAAAAAGTAAATAATCAATAATCTGGTATTAATTAACGCTAAGAAACATGAATAATATTCAAAGGCATACGTTGACACAATAAAAATAGCTAAAATTATTCCAGTTTGTGAAAAAAAGTAGAGGAAAATTGTAGAGAAAACAATGGAAAAATTACAGAACAGAGAAAAAGGAAAAAAAATAAACAATAAAAATAGAGATAACAAAAAACCGGAAGTTTTTTTTTTTAAATCCGGAAAATAAAAGACATAATCTTTTCATCAGCTCACACGATTATATCCGCAAAAAAGGGTGCTTTCTAATATTGCATCAATTAGCCAAAGCAGAATATATCAATACAATAATGTGAGAAGCACTCAAAAAATTTCACAAAAAAATTACAACAAATAAAATAGAACACAATAAGTAAAAATATCACGTAAAAACAGAAAATAAAATATAAAGGAAAAACATAAAGCATGAAATGAAATCTATAAAGCGAGTAGCGATTTCAAATGAACTGAACTTGCATGAACGGGAAATTTTTCAAGAATGATTTAAAATATTTTCGTAACAAGATTGCCCGATTGCAAAAAATGAAAATAAAAGCGTAAATTGAGCTAAAGCGTTTTGTATTAAAGTGCGTTCTTGCTGAATTACTGAAGTGCGTTTGATTTGTTAGTTATCAAGGATGGGCTCGAAAATAAATGTGCGCAAGGTAATATTATACTGGATAATTTAAAGAAGTTGACAATAAATAATTTTAGAAAATAAATATTTATTTAAAAAAATATATTAAATAGAAAGAGAAAGAAACATGAATTGGCTGTTTTCCACATAATTTTAGCCACGGATTTGCCCGAAACGGATTTGCGTGAATCCAGTTTTTGGGATGAAAATTTATTTCTACTACAAAGAATAACACCGAGAAAATGTTTTTGTCTTAGTTGCTTGAAGTATTTTTTTCAATTTTAATAATTGAAATATTGCTTGCAAAACCACTGGGGAAACATTTCAGGTCAAATCCTGTATTACATTTAATGGTAATTTAAATACCGTAATGGTGATTTAATTTAAAAGTATTTTTCTATACTTTTAATTTTGAATTATTTTATTTTAATTTTATATAATTTATATTTTTATTTTAATTGAGTTCAGGCAAACTTATAGAGTGAACTATAAAGTCCCAAATTCTGTTCGTTTTGATCTTCAAAATATCAAAATGTATACAAATTATTGCATGATTATTTCTCTACTGCTATGTACTAAATAATTCTGCCATAATTTGCGTGAAATTTAATATTTTGAAAAAAAGATCAGTGTTTGAAGATTCTTTGTTTATTCTTAGTTTACCTAAACATTTCCATACATTAAAATTGAGCGGTGGTGGCTCAGAGGATAAAGAACTCACCTCCGATTCGGGTCATCCGAGTTCGAATCCCTGAGATGGCTGGCCGATACGAATTATACATCCGGCTCGCACCGGTCACCGTGTTGACGAAAAATTTCCTCAGTGGAAGATGGATCATTGGTTAGAGTCCCCTTGCAGTTGAACAAGCTGTGAGTGATTTTTGTGGTTTTCTCTCCATGAAACGAGAATATGGGTTAGTTGCATCAAAAAGTCCTTCACAAAGGCGAATTTCTTTCAATACTTGATACAGAAGTTACTTTATCTTCTGGATTAAGTTCCAAATTGCAAGGTTACGGATTTGAACATTGGTTAGTCGTCAACGACGGCGCTAAAATACTTTAAAACTTAAATTACTAAAGTTTGCTTAAAAGTGTTTAAATTACGGTACAGCATCTTCTTAAGGGGTCATTTGTATTAATTAACAGCGATATAACAATAAGCATTTCTAGCGTTAGAAATAAATAATTAAGAAGAACTTTTAATCCAACTTTAAGCAGAAATGTTTTTTTTTCAATCATACTATTAAATTTTACTAACTATTAAAAATTTAATCATACATAAAAATTAAGAAGGATTGAAAATTAAAGTTTGAGGATATAATATCCCAAACTTAGCTTCTGAAATTTATTTCGCAAGAGTAATAATAATAAAAAAAATATCTGGATTAAATCCCAAAGAATGATATCAATTCCGAATTTGTCTCCGACAACTGAGACAATTTTAAGATTTGAAAATCGACAAAAGATGTCGAGTTTGTTCTACGTTTCAGACTGGAGTGAAACAGGAAGAAAAACAAACAAAACATTCCACTCTATAAATTGCCCGTCATTGTCGTTCTTAAACTCCTTCAGATTTCCAATCAAACAAAGATTGATAATGGGAAAAAGATGAGGGAAAACAACTTTCTTCAACATTTAAGAAACAGAAGGAGAAGTTTTGTGAATCTATTACATCTCAATATTTCACAAAATATTCCTCTTCATTGAAAAAAAAAAAGTTCGAAAAACTCAAACACGGAGTAGAAAAGAGCGCCAAGGGACATGCTTCCAATTTGGCGACAGAATGAGCGAAAACGTATGCGTCGTTAAAAACGGGAGATTTCCGTCCAGGAAAACTGGATCACACATTCACGTACATCAGAATGATGAAAAGGGGAGAGGAAAAGTGTAAAAGGATCACAATCATTCCATGGAACGCTTGAACTACAAAAAGAAAGTAATTTCTAGCCTTCTTCCACTAGAAAAGAATGTGGTTTTGATTTTGTATAGCCATAACATCACGTTATGTCCACTGGGATTGTCGGTGGTGACAGTGCCGAGTTGGGTTTTTTCCTGAAAAGGGAAGGTTGAATGATATTTCGGTGACATTTTTCTCTTCTTCTATTAACAATGGAATCAAATCCCCATGAGCATCAAGACGCAGATTTCTTTTTTTCTTTTTTTTTTTGACTCGATTTCTTTCTCCCTCAGCTTTCCCAAGATTAAGAGGCTGCAGGATAGCTGAGATTCTTTCTCTATGTTAGCATAAGCGAGATGATTCAAGAGGGGTTTCTTTATTATTACGAGGGAAAAGTTTATGTAGTTTGAATATTGAACATAGGAAGTGGGGTGACGCGTTTAAACTTGTCTTAAACTAAGAATTAGTACTTCCGGCTTAAAGCAAGCGTATTCGAAATTTTGGGTCTTAAATCAATCAATATTTGAGTGAGTGAATGAGTGAATATTATGAGTGAGTAAATGAGTGAATATTGTAAGTGAATCATGTAACATCATGAGTAAGTGAATTTTATGTCAGATTTCTAAACCCATGTTTGTTTAAAATGGGAGAATTTGAATTTTATTAGTATTTATTAGTTTTATTTCTAAGAAGTCCATTCATTTTTGTTTAAATTACTAAACGGTGTCGTAAAATTTTGGACACGGCGATACTACTACAAATGAATGAATGAGTGAGTGTATGAAGGAGTTAGAGATCGAATGAATTAATGATGATGAGTGAATTAATGAATGATGAGTGATAATTCGGATGAGTGAACTAATGAATGTATCCAGGGCGAAAAAAAGTATTAAATCAATTAAATAAGTAAAAAATCAAGAAATATTGACTTAGTGAATGAATGACTTATGGAATGAATGGGTGATAGAATGAATGATTCAAATACTGTATGAATAAGTAAGTGATTAAATGAATAAGAATGGAATGAATGAATGAGTATTTACTCGTTCATTCATTCACTCACTCACTAATTCTATTCATTAATTTTAATGAATAGAATTATAAAGTGATTTCTTTATTAGCATGAGGGAAAAGTTTGAATACTGAACGATATCTTATAAGCATTATAATAAGCATCGTAATAAGCTATCATTATTAGCTATAAACTAAGCATCAGAACCTGTGGCTTAAAGCAAATGTATGTGTTCGAAACTATGCGTTTCAAGTAAATAAATATGCTAGTATTATACGTTCATTATATATTTACATGTACGTGTTTGTTTGAAATTTGAAGACATTGATTTAAATTAACATCATTTATTTTTATTACTAATACGGGTATTCTTAATTGTCTAAATTATCAAATAACTTAAAAAGATTCTGGATATGGAGATAAAAAATTGAGTGAGTGTATAAAAAGGAGTGAATTAATAAATGAATCAGTGAGAGAATTCATGAGTATGAATAAAAAGCTGAATAAGTGAGGGAATTCATGAGTAATAGATTGAATAAATGGAACTTCTGAAGAAATAAATCAAAAAGTTATACACTCAAAGAAATATACTGAACATTTTCTTTCAGCTTTCGTGATATTAATTGCAACTGGATATTTGAAAATCTTACTCTGTGTTAGCATAGCCTGTTTCTTTATTAGTAAGAGGGAGAAGTTTATTTTGATAGAATATTTAGCATAATAAGTGGAGTAGGGTGTTTACAGTTGTCTTAACTGAATTATTAGAACCTGTAGATTAAAGTAACGGTTTTAAAAAATATGCGTACTAGATGGGTCATTGTGATAGTCTTTTATAGATATTATATGTTTTTAAAAATATGTTTAACTGAGATTAGAGGATCTTGGAAGATATTATATATTGCTTTGATTCTGGAAATAACATGTTTGTCTGAGATGAGAGGACACGAAATTTAGTAAGCGTTTTTATTACTGTGATTCTAGCACTACCATGTTTGTCTGAGACGAGAGGATATGAAATTTAGTAAGCGTTTTTTATTGCTTTGATTCTGGAAATAACATGTTTGTCTGAGACGAGAGGATTTGAATTTTAGTAATCGTTTTTATTACTGTGATTCTAGCACTACCATGTTTGTCTGAGACGAGAGGATATGAAATTTAGTAAACGTTTTTTATTGCTTTGATTCTGGAAATAACATGTTTGTCTGAGACGAGAGGATTCGAAATTCAGTAAGCGTTTTTCATTATGGTGATTCTTGCAATAGCACGCTAGTCTGAGACCCGAGGATATGAAATTTAGAGAGTTATTTATTACATTGATTCTGACAATAACGTACACTCGAGGCATCGTGTAGATGCAATACCTCCTAGAAGAGAGAAGGCTTCAGTATGGATTACCTTAAACAAGAAATTTAATCCTTTAGTAGCCCGAACCAGGTGACATCTTTCTTATTTCTCCTCCACTGCGCAGTTAATGCTCGTTACTTTGAATTACTAAAATGATCCTGTGTTGAGGCCCTCTCTCTTCTAGTAGGTGTTAGTGGATGCCATTTAAATACGAAGCTCGAAGGGAAAGGGTAAATCTTGGAATTAGGCTTTTTATCAGACAGTCGTATCCGCAGGTCTGAAGCCACATCCATACGATTTCAAATCAATTGGATGCAGATTTGGTTCGTGACCCGCCAAGTAATTTGGTTGTTACGAACATAATAAAAAGCATTTTTCAATATTGATATTGCAACCACTTTTCAATATGGTACCATTATTGATATTTCTACCACTGCCGAGTCCTGTTGTAATAAAATTATTATTTTTTTTCCTTTTATCCTGATTATAATCACTCTGAAAGTGCCACTTACCTGGTTCTTCTAGTAAGCTCCTCGTTCAAATATTCCCATCCGATTGGCCGAAAATGGTATTGTTTTTAGGAAAGTGCAAACTACTTTCATGTTTAAATAATTTTTTTAAAAATTGTGCGTGCAGAAAGAAAATACAGTCAAGCCCCGCTATAGTGAACGTGGTTTATAGTGAACTCCCGGATATAGTGAACGAAATGTTCGCTCCCGTGCCTTGCTATACATAAATAATACTATTTTTTGTGGATATAGGGAACCAAAAGAAGAGAGTAAATTGGATATTGTGAACTTTTCTTCGTCTTCGACTGATTTTTTTTAAATATTTTTCATTTGAAATTTCATTTTGAAATTTCTACATAAAATACATGCACCGATTTTTAAAACCATCGATTAAGTGGAATGTAGTCAAAAGCATTTTTTTTTTGTTTGCTTCTTCTATCTCAGTTTCCCATTCCTAAATAAAGAACATCTCTAAATTTTTTGCTTCTTCTATCTCAGTTTCCCATTCCTAAATAAAGCACATCTCTAAATTTTTTGCTTCTTCTATCTCAGTTTCCCATTCCTAAATAAAGAACATCTCTAAATTTTTTGCTTCTTCTATCTCAGTTTCCCATTCCTAAATAAAGAACATCTCTAAATTTTTTGCTTCTTCTATCTCAGTTTCCCATTCCTAAATAAAGAACATCTCTAAATTTTTTGCTTCTTCTATCTCAGTTTCCCATTCCTAAATAAAGAACATCTCTAAATTTTTTGCTTCTTCTATCTCAGTTTCCCATTCCTAAATAAAGAACATCTCTAAATTTTTTGCTTCTTCTATCTCAGTTTCCCATTCCTAAATAAAGAACATCTCTAAATTTTTTGCTTCTTCTATCTCAGTTTCCCATTCCTAAATAAAGAACATCTCTAAATTTTTTGTACGCAAGACGAAGCGTCATAAAAAATAAAAGTTAACACATATTTTGTGACTACCGATTGTTTTTTAATCACTTTTGTACTTCTTTTATGGGTCATTTATTTAAATAATGTGACCTAAAAGGAAGCAGTTGGGAAAAATTGTTTGAAGTATGGATACAGTGAACTCCCGGTTATAGTGAACCGAAATTTCGGTCACTTGAAGGTTCGCTATAACGGGGTTTGACTGTGTTTAAAAAATAGCAGCATGGCAAGATTATGATAGTTTGCAATGTTTTGAATATCTTATTTTATAATAATACCATAACGCAAAAGAAAGAGTCACTACAAAGCACCGAAAGTCACATTATCTTTAATAGTTTCCAGTAAGTTGGCCATCGCCAAATCTTAAGTCCGCCAAAGAAAATATATCCCGTATAAAAAATAAAAAAACCGTCACTGTTTTTATTCCATTAAGATGAAGTGACATTTCACCAAAGAGATTTAAAAAAAAAAAAAATTGGAATTTCTGAAATCAGAAAGTGGTATTTTTTGATGTTCGGTGAACCATGCGAATAGTCTTTGGATTTGGTTGATCTCTCCCTAGTTGGCGACAGGTGAAGGGAAAAAAAGGGCATTTCTTCAAACAATGAGCTCTAGAGGTGATAGGATAAAAGAAAAAGAGCAGAAATCGACAGTGATTTTGAAGTTTTGCTCATGGAACGGTGAACAGGGGGCAAATCTTTTCGATAAGACGGGTTCTTCACTCCCACGCTGATAATATATATATAAAAAATGCTTCTTAGTTAGAGATATGAGCATTTTAATAAAATAAAAAAAAATCCTTTTCGAACTCTAAGAACAAAAAGAAAATATTGCCAAAGACAAAAGTGAAGAATTTTTATTACTGTACCACAAATTAATCTTTAAAATATTTTGCTAGCGATATTTTTTTGATAACAATAATTTATATGGTAAGATAATTGCGTTTTTATCTCTTCTTGAACTCATTGGTCCTCGATAAACTGTTCCACCATAAAGTGCTCGACTTCGCTTGCAGGTCGTTGGGCTACCGAAGCAGGGGTGCCATCCCCTCTGTAGAGGATCAAAATTGTGATGGCTTGTCTTCGGATCATCCTTAGGGATGTTTCCCAGACCGTCGCCAATAGCCCATTGTGCAGCTCTAGTGCGACGTAAATTAGCTACTACTACTACTCTAACGAACTCTAACCTGCTTAACGACTAATCCCTATAGTAATTGTTGACATTGTGACAAAAAGCTGCTCATTGATGAAAAAATATTGTAATAAGTTAATGAAGATATGTATTTAGGTTATTAATGAAGATAGGCTAACCTTTAAATATTACTGCAAGTTTCAATAGTGAAAATCATTAAGGTATCATTATGCGTTTCATTAATAAAAAATGCACACATTAAAAAATTAATATAAGTTTCATTAATAGAAACAATATTACTTTTTTAAATGTTATTACATGTTTCATTAATGGAAAAATATTAGTGTTAAAACATTATTATAGATGTTTTCCACGGGGATCGTTGAAGAGGGGACGAATCTTTTCGATAGGACGGATTATTTACTCCCACGCGATTGTATAAAAAATTTTTTCTAAACTTGAGATATTTAGTGACGGTGGTGGCTGAGTGGTAGAGCTTCGAGCTCCCGTGCCACAGGTTCCTGGGTTCGATCCTCGGGATGGGCAAGGCTGACTCATCCTTTCATCCCTTCAGTGGGTCGATAAAGTGAGTACCAAGCATGATTGGGAGCTAAATACTGGGGGTTTTGCGTTCGGCTGACCACCTAACCGGAACATCTGCGATCAAGAAAAGTGAGATGGGCACAGTAGCTGGATGTCGCGCCACTGAGTTTCGCTTAGAGATATTTAGTAAACTTCGTTAAACAGCTGATCTAATTTTGCATATACGACCACCAATGTTCAACTCAGTAACCTTGTGAATTTGAACCCAATCCAGAAGACAAGGGAACGCCTGGATCAAATATTATTTACTTTAAAAATCACAATCTAAAAATATATATTCGAGATAGCAATAATTTTATGATGATGAAAGCAACTTATATTAAATGTATTTCACATTTTAAAATTAAAATACTTGAATGAAATTTGACTTTATAATATGTTGTTGTAGTAGGCCATTAAGACAAGAAGGTGCGATTGTTCTTGTTTTCCAATGGCGCCATCTATGACCAAGAATTCGACTTAGGCCACACTCATACGCCACACCCGTTTATAGGGTAGAATCTATTCATACATCCATTCATTTACAGATCCTAATTAAACCAGGGTACGATCTATCTCCAATTCAGTACCCCCCAGAGGTATAATTTGTTATGGGAGCATGGAGGATTTTATGAACCGACAGATTTAACGGGCACCAGTCTCCATTTACTAAGCGGGGAGTCTTCAGCCGGTTAAGATTCGAACTCCCATTCTCACGACCGTGAATCTAACTCATTACCAACAGACCTCAACATTATAATATAAAATGCTTAAATCAAAAAAAATTAAAATATTTTTTATATGTATTTTGGGATGGGGTCCCTTCCCAAGTTGGGGGACATGGGAACATTCCCCAAATCAGTCCCTGATCATAAAGTTGCAAAAGCTGGAGAAAAAAAAATTAAAAATATCTAAATATAAACTAAGTTTGTCAGGATCACTTAGGACTATGCAGGGGAGAAGTTATTGTAGAAATTGTATAATAATTGTATTGTAATTGTATTGTAGAATTGTTGTAGAAATAGTATTGCAGTTTGATATATTGAAATCATTTTTTCAGCATTTGTAATTTCAAGGATTCATTTGTGTTTGTCAAGGAATATAAAAACATATATTAAGGTCCGAAATTACGGATAATCCAGTATAACTCATTATTTTTTTCCGTAATGCAAATGTTTTTCTTTTTTGCAATTAATTAAAAATTTCTTTAAAAAAAATTGCAAATTAATTAAAAATTTCTTAAACAATTAAATAATTTTACGGCTAATTGTAAAACATTTCAGGAATAACAAATGTGTACAAATAGAAAATTAAGAAATACAATATATATATATATATATATACAGTGGTGGCCAAAAGTGTGTACACTTTCTGAAAGTTTCATGTTTTTCAACTTTGTGTGCTTGTAGAATATATTAATTTTCACTTAAATACAAACGTTTACATATCAAATTGAAGGTAATTTAATGTAAAATTTAATAATAAATACAGTATTACAATATCTGTATTACAAAAAAAGTTATGCAATTAATAGTAAGATCTATCTTAAATTTGCATTTTTTTAAAGTGATACTTACACAATCAATACTTAGTAGGATAACCCTTTATTTTTAAGACAGCTTCACAGCGTCTTTTCATCGAGTGAACGAGTGTTTGGAGTTCATCTTTCGTAATCACATGGTGCCAAGAATCAATTATAGCTTCAATAATTTGTCTTTTATTGGATGGACGTTCTTTTCGTACAAGAATTTTCAAACGTCGCCTCAAATTTTCAATTAGATTGAGATCAGGGCTGTGTCCTGGCCATGGTAATATATCTATGCCTTTATTTTGAAACCATGCTTTGCATACTTTTGCTGTGTGGCATGGAGCTGAATCCTGCTGAAAAATAAATGGTTCGTTGTTGGGGAAGACATCCCTGATGGAAGGTATCAATTTTGGTTTCAGGGCAGTTTCGATGTATTTTTTGGCATTCAGGATGCCATCAATCATTTAAATTCGGCTCTCACCATCTGCAGACGTACATGCCCAAATCATGACATTTGTTGGATTTTTAGTAGTTGCTTCAATGCAATCAGGATGAAGCGCTTCACCTACTCTACGTGTCACGTATTTTCTACTTATTTTATTATTATTTATTTTATTTCTAGCGATATTTTACTCTCATCACTCCAGATTACTTGCTTCCATTGATTTTCTGACCATTTAATGTGTTCTTTTTCCGACTTAACTCGCTTTTCGCGTTGCTTTTGATTTAAATATGGTTTTTTCCTTGGAATTCTAGCTTGTAGTCCAAATCCTGATAACCTTCTTCTTATTGTTCTTGAACTTACTGCAATACCCGTTACATTCATTTCACATCTAATGGCATCTGATGACATTTTTCTATCTTGAAGGCATAGCCATTTAATTTTTCTATCGGTAGTAGCACTTGTGCATTTTTTTCGGCCTGATTTGGCATCCTGAATGCCAAAAAATACATTGAAACTGTCCTGAAACCAAAATTGATACCTTCCATCAGGGATCTCTTCCCCAACAACGAACCATTTATTTTTCAGCAGGATTCAGCTCCATGCCACACAGCAAAAGTATGCAAAGCATGCTTTCAAAATAAAGGCATAGATATATTACCATGGCCAGGAAGCAGCCCTGATCTCAATCTAATTGAAAATTTGTGGCGACGTTTGAAAATTCTTGTACGAAAAAAACGTCCATCCAATAAAAGACAACTAAGTGAAGTTAGAATTGATTCTTGGCACCATGTGATTACGAAGGATGAACTCCAAATACTCGTTCACTCGATGAAAAGACGCTGTGAAGCTGTCTTAAAAATTAAGGGTTATCCTACTAAGTATTGATTGTGTAAGTATCACTTTAAAAAAATGCAAATCTAAGATAGATCTTACTATTAATTGCATAACTTTTTTTGTAATACAGATACTGTAATACTGTATTTATTATTAAATTCTACATTAAATTACCTTCAATTTGATATAAAAACGTTTGTATTTAAGGGAAAATTAATATATTCTACAAGCACACAAAGTTGAAAAACATGAAACTTTCAAAAAGTGTCCACACTTTTGGCCACCACTGTATATATATATATATATATATATATATATATATATATATATATTCCATGAGCATCATTTTTCTAACTCTATGGGTCAATGAGGCGCGAGTCGCTATTCAAATCTCTACAGGTAGTTTTAAGTTATATTTGACCAACCTCATTTGACAAAACTTTTACTCTAGGTTTACCTGTACTCACTTTTCCTGCACTTTATATTTTCAAAATACCAACAGGAGTGAACAAAGAATTTGCGATAAAAATTTTCTCCCGCTGTATGGCGTCCTCTTAAAAGAGTGATGGAAAAACTAGCCCTACAATACAATTCCTCCCACTCCATATCCTCCGACAGTCGTAAAAAAGATGCTGATCTTTTCAGAGAACATTCTTCATAAATTCCGTTTCACGTTTTGGTCTTCCAAATCCTCCCAAAAAAATGAGGGGTGAGAAGAGAATGTTTAAGGGGTGAGGGATGAATAATGCATGGCGGGGTCAGATCTTTTTATAATTCCTGAATATATACTGATGTGTGTATATATTCTGACATGAGGAGTGTTCTTTTAAAGGTTGTGATATTCTAAACTCATACCCTTTTGCTAAGTGTCTGCTGACTTGAGACTAAGCTTCTAACTATCCCAGACATCATTCATCAAACGATAGAGATCCTGGAATTTAAGGGAAGAACGAATCTTTAAATGTCGTCCATTCTTCGTGAGAAATAGAGCTATTTTTCTTCTAACCTTTTAGAATGTTTATGGAAGGTCATGGCGTTTGTCTTTTTTGATTCCCCTTTTCATTTCAAAAGAAAATGTGTATCTGAATTTGACTAGATTGTTGCAACGGTTACATTCGAATGCGTAGTTCTTAGTTGCGTTGAGAAGTTCAACAGGTGGGCGAACACTCTCAGAAATAAAACTCTCACTTTTGACGATGCAGTAATATTTGAGCAGTGTTTCGTTAATTTTGAGAATCATTTCGTCACGAAATAACGTGATTTTGTGACGAAATGCAAATTCTCAAATGTATGATGTATGACGAAAATGTTTCCTCAATCCGAAACGAATGACGAAGACTAGACAATTTAAGAATCGAAGACTAGAATAAAGACTAGACAATCGAAAATAAAGTGACGAACGGCCAGGGAGATTGCTTCGTACCAGGAAGATCGGAGGTTCAAATCCCGCTTCGGGCGTGGGTGTAATTTATTTCTCTGTTCTGTCTGTCTTTTCTGTGTTGTGCCACAAATATTGTGCCCACGTTAAAATGATTGTTTGAAACGTTAGATACATAAGACACTTCGCGTTTTTCTTTTTTTGGAAAAAATAAAAAAAAAAGCGAAATATTTCCTTTATTTTGGCGAAATTCGTTTCCTCGCACAAGTGATAATAGTTATTTCGTCACTTAGACGAAATTTTTCCCTGGAACATATGCCAAGAAACAGTTATCTGTTCCTTTATCGAAACTGAATGAGAAAAAGGTAAGAGGGGGCGAGAAGCTTAAGTCGATTAATAAGATAGTAATAAACATGATAAAATAATAAAAATTACACTAAGCGGATATATACAAAGATAATCTTGGATAGGGGAATAACTATTAACAATATTTACATACAAACAAATGAATGAAAATTGATGAATATCAACTAACATCTTGATCATCACTTTCTCACCCCCCCCCCCCGAAGAACTTCTATGGTGTGGAGTAATACAGTTCATCTTAATGCGTTGAGAAGTTAAATTGAAAAGCACTTTGATTTTATCTTACTTGGAGAAACAATCTGATATATACGTTTTAACTTTTACTAAATATTAGTAGCCTTGGTTCTTTATTTCCCCTGAAAACAAGTTATTTATATAAGGGTTTTACTATTAATTCTTTCTCATTTCTGAGGCACTTGCAGCCCTGTTTAAAGTATGATTCTCGATTTAGTAAATTCATTTTATAGAGTTTTTACTCACCACATACTCTAAGTAAATTCAAAGATTTATATCAGGACTGAAAAATTATATATACGAAGACGGAAAGGAGCAAAAACTGGTACGAAAGGTTCTAGCATTTATTTCTAGAAAAATTAATTTTCTGTAACTATCGAGATTTTTTTTTACAATTATAGCATATGTATAAAACTGCAACTTTCCTACTTTCTTAAGAAAGTCCCGCAGTGGACTGATGATTAACACGTTCACGCCGGGAAAAGTGAAAATACTGGTTGAAATACTATTTCAATATTAGATAATATTCGGGAGGAGTTAATCTATTCTCAATAACAACAATTCACTGTAAAGAAATCTATCACGGCGAAGAAGCAATTCTATATAAAAATTGCATCCGTCAAAAACAATTGGTAGTAATGGATTTTTATTATTCCCGGAAAAAAACTAAAAAATGAAATTTATTTGTTACCAGTTTTTACTCCGGTGCGCCGCCAAGATGAGACAATCTAGCGTGACCCACCGGTGCGTCACCCCGGCGTGAACGTGTTAAGACACGGTTCCCAGTAGATCACCGAAGTCAAGCATCACTGGCTGCCGTCAGTGTGTGGATGGGTGACCACTTGGATCAGTCTAATTAGGGACTGAGGGTGTGCGGTATGGTTCCCAGTTAAACTGTTTCACCCTAAAGTGCTCGACTTCGCGTGCAGGTCGTCGGGCTAACGAATCAGGGATGCCATCCCCTCTGTAGAGGATCAAAATTGTGATGGCATGTTTTCGGATCATCCTCAGGGATGCTTCCAAGACCGTCGCCAAAAACCCATTGTGCAGATCTAGTTCGACGTAAATGAACTACAATCACAACAACAACTATCTCAAGAAAAATTTGTTATTGTTGAATTGTTTAAAGAAGATAATGGATTAACTTCTCCCGAAAATTAGTTACAACTGAAATAGTTTTGTTACCAGCTTCTTCTCTTTTCCGCCTCGCTTTCACCCATTATTTATATAAAAAGCCTAAAAATTGGCAAAATTAAACATTTTGTAGAATCCGGAGCAGTAGCCATTTATGAATGTTTTTAGCGAAAAAAACAAAAAAGCAGCGTGAAACAAAAAGTAATAAATAAAATGTGGAACAAAATAAGGAAATCCATGTTATCTTAATTTTCTGTGAATTCGACAACACAATAGATAGTATTAAATGCGAAACCAAAATGGCAGCAATATCGGAGATAGGTTTTACTGAGTTTGTCGACAGTCAGTGACAAATGGGGTTGCCTGTCTATCGTTTGTCGAAATCTGTGTGACGAGTTTTCTACCCTTTTAGCCCGGGGACAACTCTTTCGTCAAAGAGCCGATAAAGCTTTATAAAGCGCCATTTTTATGAAATATGGCCTCCATATGCCCGAGTGGCTAATGGAGGGCAGATTAGTCTACCCTCATATTCATCCTTGCAGAAAAGAACCATAAAAAAACCTTACTCAATTGATTATGGACATTTTATATCTGGAATGGCCGAGCTCTCGTGATTTAATCACTAGTAAAAAGAAATCAGAAATCAGAACAAAACCTTTAACAGTTTTTTTTAAGTGAAAAAAAAAAGAAACTCAAAAGAGTTTGGTTTAGAAATATACACATTTTAAAAAGTGTTTTTTCTTCTTTCTTTTTTCTTATTATCTTCACTTTTTTCATCCTGGTAGTGGTAGAAATGGTACATTAATTAATGTTAGCGGAAATTATAACACCAATTTGAAATCAGAGATACATATTTCTTATGAAATATAATAAGTAGGCTTGATTCACATTTACCACTATTATTTTAAGTTTTCAAGGCCCGTTTTAACCTTGAATTAGTATTGTATCGTAGAATTAGGTTAAAAACAGAAGCGTTATTTGAATTTGAGGTTTGAATTTGGCCTAAAAATAAGCTATCATCAATAATAATTTCATCGTTTTTGTTTTTGTTTTTAGTATTTATTTAATCACCAATAATAATTTCCATCGTTTTATTGTTTTTAGTATTTATTTAATCACCAATAATAATTTCCATCGTTTTATTGTTTTTAGTATTTATTTAATCACCAATAATAATTTCCATCGTTTTATTGTTTTTAGCATTTATTTAATCACCAATAATAATTTCCATCGTTTTATTGTTTTTAGTATTTATTTAATCACCAATAATAATTTCCATCGTTTTCTTGTTTTTAGTATTCACTTAATCACCAATAATAATTTCCATCGTTATATTGTTTTTAGTATTCACTTAATCACCAATAATAATTTCCATCGTTTTATTGTTTTTAGTATTTATTTAATCATCAATAATAATTTCCATTGTTTTATTGATTTTAGTTTTTATTAAACTGATTTTCATGTATTCAAAACCAAACGTGATGATTCAAAAGTTTGATCACAAAAAATCAGTTGTTTAAATTACAAACTATTCACGAAATGATACTCTCTCTCTCTTTCTCTTGTTGACACATTTGAGTTTAAAATATGGGGTATTTAGTCTCAATTTGCAAATAGGGTCGACAGATTTTATAATATATTTAATTTTTTCCACATTTCGGGAAATTTGAAATAAATCAAATACAATTTTCACACGATTTAAAATTAGTTTATCTAAAGATTATTCCCTGCAAAAAATAATTTTTAATAATAATTATATTTTTAAAAATAATTATTTATTATTACATATTCTAATTAATAACTTTAAAAAAAATATTATCCTAATTCAGATTTTTAGTTAATTTAAATAACAAAAGTTGGTCGAAATTGATTGGAAATTTTTTTAAAAAAATCGTATTTTATAATTTTCATTAAATTAAATTTTCTACCTCGCCTTCAGGAAAAAAGTTAATGAGAACGCTAGCTGTTAATGGCTTAAAAAATAAAACAACGATGAAGCAAACATTTTATTTTTCTGGAAACGTTTCATATTAATACATTTGGGAACAAAAAATGACAAAATCTGCTGATCCTTTTCAGCATAACGGTTGCGAAAAACTTCAAATATTTCTTTCGTAGTCCGGTACAACCCGATCTCTTAAGACAAGAATCAAATCAGGAGCATTGTTACAGCTTTCTAAAATGGCTCAGTTCGCGATACTCATCGAAACTTCCGGAAGGAAACAGACTTTATTTCCGGCAACCTCCCCCCCCTACAAGCTCGGAGCAAAAAGTGCTATGAAGAATGGAATGTAGAATTTTTAGATATCGATAGATTTTACCGAAGTGCATTGCATGAGTAGAGAAAAAAAAAAAAAAAAAGATTTAAAATATTCCAGTTTTTTAAAAAATTTTATATAATTTTCTCTAGATATGGTTATTTTAATTTTAAAAAAAAACAACAACAAAAAACAATCAGCTGAACTTTAATGTTGTTTTTTTATAACTGTTTAACAGCCAACCTAATCTCGAGTTTATAACTATCAATGATCAAGTCCTTATATATATATATATATATATATATATATATATATATATATATATATATATATATATATATATATATATATATATATATATATATATATATATATATATATATATATATATATATATGAATATATATATATATATATATATATATATATATATATATATATATATATATATATATATATATATATATATATATATATATATATATATATATATATATATATATATATATGAATATATATATATATATATATATATATATATATATATATATATATATATATGAATATATATATATATATATATATATATATATATATATATTATATATCATATATATCTTATTATATTATATATATATCAAGTCCTTTATAATTCTGAGCCCATCCGAGAAGACAAGGGAACGTGATGGCTCAAGGGTTAGAGCGTTTGCCTCCCAATGAGGTAGCCCAGTTCGAATCCCAGAGGTGGCTGGTTGATACGAATTCTGCTCCCGGTTCGCATCAACCACAGCGCTGACATAAAATATTACCAGTGGTAGACGGATCATGGGTTCTGGCCTTCGGGCTAACCGTGGGAGGTTTTCGTGTTTTTCCCTTCCATGTAAAGCAAATGTGGGTTGGCTCTATGAAAAAGTCCTCCATGAAGTCAAGTTTGATCCAGGAGTTTCTTTGTAATCTGGGTTAGGTTCAAGATTACAGGGCTACGGTCTTGAACTACAGTTGTAAACTCAGAATTGTGTGGGGAGGGGGGATATTAAAAAGGGTCCATCTGGAACAAGCATTTTTAATTTTCGTGGAGGACTTTTCGATGGAACTAGCCCTTATTTATATTACATCGAAATCCTCCCAGGGTTCTATTCCATGATACGTCTAGCACTACGGATGGTCGATGAGAGTTTTGAGCAGAATTTGTATAAACCAAATATTGTCGGGATTCGAACCGAGGTCACCTCATTTGGGGTTAAAATTGAATTTCGGCATTAATAGAATGATTAAAAATATGAGTATTTCCGTTTTTAATTTTAAATTAGTTTTTATTTAGCAAAATGGGGCTTTTTGTTCTATAATGCGCATGATTCATAACCAATTTTAGTTTTTAAAGTTAAACTGTTATTGCAGCCAAACGGTTTACATTATGGACTCAGATTTGGTTTATAGTTTAAGTTTCCTATTCTTATTTCAATAAACTTTGCACCTAAATATTTTACTCCATAAACTTAGCGTCATCTACATACATTATTCTTTAAATTCGTTTTAATTTCTAGTTATTAAAAAATATTATAAAGAACAATGTCTGTATGCTTTTTATTTAAAAAAAAGGGAAATAGCTTAAATTGCATTCCATTGTTAAAAAAAGATTTAGCTTTAAATGCATTGTAAAGAATAAATACAGTTTTAAATTCATTGTTAATAAATGTACAGAACTTTTATAGTTAAAAATGGATATAACTTTGCATTCATTGGGAAAAACTGGATGTAGGCTAAAATGTATTGTTAAAAAATTGATTCAAAAGCATTGTTAAAAAATGCATTGTTATAATGGATATAACTTCACATAAATTGTTAAAGTTGGGAAGTAGATTTAAATTCAATCATTCATTTTGACACAATTCTAAATACATTGTTCAAAAAGGATATAACTTCAAATGCTTTGTTGAAAAAGAGACATAATAAGTTTATTTTTACTGTTAAAAATGAACAGAGCTTCAAATGCATTGTTAAAAATGTATATAGTTTTAAACGTGTTGTTTGAAATGGATGTAGATACGAATGCATTGTTTAAAAGGAATATAAGTTAATATATACTGCTAAAAACTGGATGTAAATTTAAATGCATAATTAAAGAATGGCACAGCTTTAAATACATTGTTAAAAATGGATATAGCTTCAAACGCTTTGTTAAAATATGCATAATTTTAAACACATTATTTAAAAAATTGATATAGCTTTAAAGGAATTGTTTATAAAACGGGACAAAACTTTGAATCGTTAAAAATGTGTACATAGCTTTTTATGAAAGAATGGATATAGCTCCAAAAGTACGTTAAAGACAATGCACATACGTAGGTCATGCATACACTTTAGAGAAAATGGTCAAAGCTCAAAATTCATATTTGAGAAAATGGACTAATGCATCTTTAAGAGGGTTGGCAGAGTTTAAAATGTGCATTTGGCAGTAGACATAGCTTTCAACAATGATCCTGAATTTTAAACTCTTTCGATACTCTTTGCAATGGGTGCGTACCAATACCAAATCAGTATAATATAAAATTTGGCTTAATTTCTTCTGACACAGCAAAAATCATTATTCATCAGTCCCTTCTAAATACAATAGCTATAACAGTAATTTAAGAAACGGAATCAATTGTCATGTTCATTTTCAGTGAGTTTAGAAATTTTCGTGACATTTTATTACAAATTCGTAGAATGTCATAAATTTTAGTTTTTTTTAAAACTTATTTTTGAGATACAATTACTGACTTGAAATTGTGCAATTCGAATTCTTTTTTAAAAATGCTAATTGATGCAACTACTGAGTGAGATTTTTTCCCCGGAGATATCTGACAGTGATTAACACCTCAAGCTGCTTCCATTTTTAAAAATCTTTTTTCAAAGCTCTATTCCCAATAAAAATAAAAGACACAATTTATGTGTCTTAAACTTGAGGCAAATCTATAGTTTTAAACTATATTTACCATATTGCTATACGAATTACCCAGACTTTAGATCGAACAAATAAGATGAATATATTGAAAGTAACAATGAATGATCAAAATAGACAAAACATTTCTATATTAAGCCTATGTAAACAGTTTTTATTTTGGCAACAAATGTTTTGAAAGATTTTACATGGCATTATGTGAAGAATTTTGCTTGAAGCTTTTGAAACGTATCCTTTTAACTTACGCAAAATTTGGATCGACTGAAAGGAGCGTTGGAAGTTAACTTCTTTCACGCATTAAAAACATTCCATACGATTACATATTTGGGTATGCTGCCACCCGTCAATCACCATTTTATTCTTTCTTTCTATGTCAAAATTTGTAAACAAATTTAATTAACATGGATGGATAAATTAAATGCAGGTAACAAAAAGAGAACAATAAACAAAACGAAAAAAACTTTTCTTCACCCTAACTCATTAATGGCTGGGAGGAAAGGAGGGTACAAACCCGTTTCTAGGACCTCTGCTGTTGCCCCTCTAAGTGTTGTTTTTCCCTTTATACGGGGCAACCGCACCTAAACTTGGGGGACTGGTTTACATTATGCCTATGGAAGCTATACTTCTTCCTCTATGTATATTCTTTGGTTGAGTGCTTTTTGAGTTTGTGGTAGAGTAGAATGAGCTTCAAATTCCACCATTTTGACATCTGATTTTTCTGGGTAATAAAAACAGAAACATTTTGTTTCTTTCCAGCAAAAGAATTAATTCTGGATCCGTGTTTTAACCCAATACTTAATCGTATTCAGAAGAGAAATTTTTTTTCAACCAAAAGCAAAATTTCCTACTGTTCTCTTTTAAATTAATAAAATTTTAAATTTTTACCTATTCGTCAATCAATAATTCAACAATTCAAAATGAATATGATATTATTTTAGTTCATACGAGCTTTTTATTCCTCAAAGTTAGATATTTTGTGTGTTTAAAGTTAGATCTGTGTTTTAATTATTGTCATAAAACAAGCAACATTTTTTTTTAAATATTTAAACAAAAATAAATGAAATATTACAATTTAAAAGTGTAACTTAAGTTTTAAATATTTCTGAATTCTGACGTGCTGGGTACAATAATAGATTATTCAACAGGATAAATAATTTTTTGTTATTTTTAATTTTTCTCTTTATATAGTGTCATTGTTTCACATTAAGCTTTCGACATATTTCAGCTTGCTTATCCCCCTCTTTTTATATTCAGTCCAAAAATGCATCTCTTCAACCACTGATGTCTGTTTTTGCAGTATAAAAGAACATTTTTCGCTCTTGCAAGGGAAATTAACTGTATATTTTGTTTCATCGTATGAATCAATTTTAATCAAAAATTATTTTTTATTATAATAAACTGAAATAAAATAATAATATAATTAATCATAACAAAATTATTGATAAAGTTAAAAATATAACTTAGGCTTTAAAACTTTCTTTTTGCATTTTTTCTTGCTTATGTCTTTTTATTTTAACCTGCCCAAATATATACCATCTCAACCTTTGATTTTGATAGTAGATGAGGTATGGGATTGAATGGGTTAGTTGACCAAAAATGTTTAACTTTTTAAATTATTAAAACTGAAACGAAATGTTTCGAAATGATCAAATATTCACTTTTAAATGATTCGCTATATCGGAAAGCCTTCAAATATTTACCCGCAGTTTTAAACACAGAAATTATTCCAAAATAATTCAAGTATATCACCTGTTTTTGGTAAGCGGTTTTAAACGCAAAAATTACTCTAAAATCATTTAAGTTTTCAGCGGTTTAGTAACTCAAACTTAGAGAACATATTTCATATCGACGATTTTTATGAATTTAAAGATTTTAATTGCTCATTGAATTATTTCCGAACGCCAATTAAATAAGCGGAACAGTGTCTCCCAGCTTAAGTACGAAGAATCTTCATAAAACACAATAAAAACATTTAAAGAAAAATACCATCAATTACGAACGGGTTTTGCAGACTTTACAATATCCGCATTTCCCCTCAACTGACTCTAAAAATCGGAAAACTCAGACACTTTTCCCGAAAAGAGACATTCGAAATGGCAAGCTAAATTTTCTCTGCACAGGGGTTGAAGTGGGGCAAAGTAGGGAAATCGGGGCAATATTTCTAGCAACGACGGACTCAACCACCTAATGGCATAGCACTCATTATTTTGCCATTACAGCTTTTGCCGTCCGGATACTTTTAAACATCTCCTCTCCTGACTACCCGGGCATATTTACCGCACACTTGGACCCGAATCTCTTAAATTCGGGTTGGGAGAGGGGGGAGTGGAATTCACTTCGGTCTCCTAAATGTGTATCTGTTAATGGCCTTTGAAGATGAAAGTAGAAGTGTATGAAATTTTCGATGGGTGGAGTGAGCGGGAAGCTTACTGATTTCAATATTGATGAATTAAGAGAAATGGCTTTTTGAAAAGTGTCCCGCCGACATTTCGATCATTATGATACACTCAGGTGTGGAGCTGTGTGTGGAGCTGTTCGAATAATTTTATTGTGCTTCTGTTTTTTTTCTTCTTTCCTTTTAGTGCCGCAAAGTTCGTGAGTGGGAACTGTTGTTGCGAATGTGTTGCTGCAAAGAAATAATGTTTGGGGATTGTTAGAGTTGGCTCTAACTTAATTGGAGGTGTTTCTGCTTCGAAGTCGGAATGAATTTCGGTTTAAGGACAGATAAGTGCTCCTGATTTGCTTCGAATGATGTTGTGCAGGCTGTGATTTAAAGTTGTTTGATTTTACGAGTTGAATCAGTGTTTTTTATATATATTTTTAACATATTTTTCTAAAGTTTTGTAAAAAAGAGGTAACTTCGAATTTTGTCTTGTTTTATTCAATATCATTCATTGTTTTATACACATCATCCACATTATTTTATATATATACATTAAGATTTGCATGAAATTTATTTTCATGTGACGGTGAACTAAAGCGGAACATTTTAAAATACGTATAACATTTACAAAAATTTTAGCTAGATTTAAGAACATCATAATTGAGTATCTGCCTTATTTTACACTTTCTTTAAAATTATTTATAAGTGATGGGCAAAATTCTTTGAATTCCAATTTATTATTGTTGTTGTTGTCTCGAACCATTAAAGCAAGGGATGCGATTGTTCTTGATTTCCAGCGGTGCCTTCTGTGGCCAAGAATTCAACTTCTGAGCTTCTAACACACTCATAAGGCACACCCGTTTAGGGCGGACCTATTATACATCCATTCATTCATCCACTCATCGTAATTTTGATCTGAATCAGAGAACGACCCATCTCCAACTCAGTACCCCTAGAGGTATGATTTGTTATGGGAACGTGTAGGACTTTGTGACTCGACATATATAACTTGCACCTGTCACCACTTACTACACGGGGAGTCCTTGCCCTGTTGGATTCGAACTACCGTCCAACGCTCTGCCCACCTAGCTACCCCGGCTTCTTCTACTTTATTAAAATATTAATTTAATACCTTTAAATTAATTCATACATTAGAAAAATATTTTCTAAAACAGCGGAATTTGCATTGCAGTTGAATTAACAATATAATTAAATAAAAATGTAAAAATATAAAAACAAATAAAACGAAAGATATGCATGTTAGCATAAAACGGCACTTCATCAGGGGACCCACCGCCTTGCCCACATGCTTGATGCCCTTTTATGGTCGATGGTAAAACCAAAAACCGA
Source organism: Parasteatoda tepidariorum (assembly GCF_982258835.1). Classification (NCBI taxonomy): domain Eukaryota; kingdom Metazoa; phylum Arthropoda; class Arachnida; order Araneae; family Theridiidae; genus Parasteatoda; species Parasteatoda tepidariorum. The sequence continues at coordinate 10,026,995 of NC_141759.1, forward strand.
CAGTGCTTTGAGGCCCCATAATGGAAAATGAAATAAGACAATAATACAATACCTCAAAAATTGAAATAAAAATGAAAATCTAGTGAAACACAATGACACTACTCAAAACTACACTAAGAAAAAAAAAATTAAGACTGCCATGTCTACACATAAAAAATTCAAAGAGGAAGTTATAGTTAGAAAAACCAAAATAATGTAAATTCTCTAATTGTTAAAAAAATTAAAGTTAAATTAAATGATAACATTGTTAAGCTCGTTTGAAACACTTGAAAAAAGAAAAAATTCCTGAATCATGAAAATAAAGTGATGCCATCTATATTTATAAGTATAATTAATGAAGTAAATATTAATACATTACCTTTGAATTAATACATGTACCAGAAAATAAAACATTTAAAACTGCAGAAATTACTTAGTAGTTGAATATTATGTTAACATATTGCCAATCAAGGATTTTTTTTCAAAGCTATTGTGTGTGACTGGCGATTTTTTCAAAAATTCAATTTTCCGCCAAGCTTGCTTGCATCGACATTTTTTAAATTTTTTACAAATTCTTTATAACACGCCAACAGCTCATTAATTTAATGCGCATTGCACTGCGCTCCTAAGCATTTTACATCACATATGTTTAATGTGCTGCTGGCTGTGCTAAGAAATGTTTTCAATAACATTTGTTTATGCTACATTCATTTGCTTACATAAATATCTATGTTGGAAATATTTACATTCTTTAGTTTACATCTACATTGTCATAACTATACATCTACATTACTTCAGATTTGCATTTATGTATTGTAAACTCCATTCATCCGCGCATACTTATATCGAAAATTAAATCCCATTTGTTTATTCCCTATAACTATATTTTGTTACATTTTTATTTACAATTATACTCTTCTTCACTTGATTGATATCGACTTTGTTCGAAATACACTTACATTAATTTTTTATATCTACATTTAGTACCTACCTTAATCTATCAATTTACCTATCTCACTAACCAATAAGAATATAACTCAAGAGCAAAGGCCACAAGACCACAGTATAGTTCAAGTATTGTGCATTTCTTGCATTTTTAAAGCTTAAGTGGAAAGTAACAAAAAGAATAGTCGATATAGCACCGACTTTGTGTAAACGCTAACACATCACTTCTCTTCACTTATCAAATGGAGCTAGGTACATAGGTCAAACATGGGCCATTCCTCATGTCCATAGTAATCAGTGAGGTAAATATATTGTTTAAGAAAGATTGAAGTTATCAAATTTCTACAGGATTTTACTAAGAGCAGAAGAAATGTTCGAAACAAATAACTGAAAAGTAACAAATGTTCAGCTTATCACCTCATTGTCAAAGAGCAAAAAATTTACCCAAAATATTAAAATTTAAAAAAAAATTTAAAAAAATGTTTGCCTTGCAGAAGAGCAAAACAAATGGTACCTTTCATTCAAAAGGATATTAGTTAAAAATCTCAGAATTTGGAATCAAAATCTTCTCCGAAAGACCGAAGTTGAGTCGCGATGGCTCAGCGGATACAGTGTTCGCCTTCCAATGAGGTGAACCGGGGTTCGATCCCTACGATGGCTGGTCGATACGAATTCGGCATCCGGCTTGTATCGACCACAGTGCTGACTTGAAATATTCTCAGTCATAGACGGGTCATGGGTTAGAGTCCCCTTACCGTCAAGCTAACCGTGGGAGGTTCTCGTGGTCTTCCTCTCCATGTAACGCAAATGCGGGTTAGTTCCAACAAAAATTTCTCCACGAAGGCAAATTTCTCCCAATACTTGATCCAGGAGTTCCCTTATCTTCTGGATTGAGTGAAGAAATTACAAGGTTACGGAGTTGAGCATTAGTAGTCGTAAATATTTAGTGGATTTCATATTTAATATTCTACCTACTTGTTAAAACTCTAATTTGAAAATTTTGAATATGTTTGCTTATGTGATTGAACTGTTGAGCACACTTCGAACTTTCGGAGTGCCCACTTACGGGGGCAGGGCTGGGTTAAGCTAGTTATTAGTAGTCGTAAACCCAAGAATTGGGTCGACTATTTAACGACGGATATTAAAAAAAGAAAAAAAGTCTGAAGTTCAGATAGTTTAATCAAAAATGGCAATGCAAATACTTGACTCCAGTGACTAGACTTAACAAAAAATTAATTCCAGTTGATAATCAATTAAAAAAAATACTTGCTAAAATTAACTACCACTTCGAATAATAAATAGAAGTTTAAATAATACTCCCAAATCCTAAATTTTTATCATGCATGGAAAAAAATCATCGTTTTAAAGGCGGCTACTTGCATTTTTTTAAATTTGCTGGTAGTGTGTGTTACTAAGAGGAATTGTCATCCAATTATCTCGATCCAGTGGCAGTGGCTTTCTACCACTGCTGTAGGTGTTTTTTAATATTTGAGTTTATTTTTCTTTAAGTTTAGGTAACAAATTTTAAACGAAATAAAAGCTGACAACCAAGGGAAACATCTCCAAAAAAGAGAGCTAGTCTTTTAAGGTCGTTAGAGTGTAAATTAGCTTCCAAGGCAGCAAATATTTAGTCAGAGTGAAAATAAGCAAGTGTTGCCTTGTACAGTACTTTTTATGCTAAGTAACTTTCGTCAACTTTTTGTTGTTTGAAACATAGCTGTCGCTAAACGTTTTAAAGCATTTAGATTTCTAGTGATTTGTAACATTTATTGAATTAGTGTTGACATACTGTTTACACTAAAAGGTAGACTACGTAAAAAGGTAAAGGGTAAAGTACATCGAATTTACTCTGTCTTTCAGGCTGACATAGGAAACATAATATCCCCTAATAACTACGGAATTTCAGCAGTTTCAGAAGTAGAAGTAATTCAGTTGTCTCGCATCTAAGATGCCAACTTGCTCCGCTTTGTAAAATAGTATTTTCTAGTGGTAGCTCAATTTAAGTTTCTTTTAGTTTAGTATTTTTCCCTTTAAGTAATTTTTTCACCACTAAATATCAAAAATTATAAGTATCATATAAAATGCAACGTTTAAGCAGAAATTTATTGGTTGCTCTATTAAAAAGTAGGCGTACCTCTCCTTCTCTAGCGAATTTTACCAAATAATTTGGTACCACTTTACTAAAACTATTTCAGTAAGCAAAACAGTTGGCATCCCTGCGTATCTTCTGGGTGGTGAGTTATAAAAATATTCACAACTGGGTTGAAAAAAATAATTAATATTAAGTAGCTTTTAATTCCACTCAAATGTGTCCAATTGATGTTTTGTAGTTCATCAAGCTTAATATATGGATTAAAGATCAAAATATCATTAATTCAATTTATAGTGCGCCAAAAAAAACGAAAAAAAAAAAAGCGGATTACCACGAATAACTTTTGATCTAATGTTCGGATCTTCACCTTCTAATTCTAATGCTTAATCATATTCTAATGTTAATGTTATTCTAATGTTAATTCTAATGTTTCGAGGGGGTGACCTCAAATATGCTAATTAATTAGAGCAGACTATATATTAGGTTACGAAATCAGACCTAAAAGCGTACCTTCTTTAAAACCCCCCCTTTTTTTCCCTTCTTTAAAGGCTCAAAGGACAGCACGAAGATACATCCAGATTAACAGCGCAATTTAAACTCTCGCTATCTCCACTCCACGCTTGTCTTTTGGCGGACGATACCGTCTGCCAGGGAGACCCTTAAATTTTAGCTGATTTTTTTTTATTGAAAAAGTTTTTTTCTTAAATTATACTAATTTAAGTTTGTAGATTTTTATAGTCTAATAGATAGTATTATGAAACCAAATTTCATTTAATGATAATTTAACTTTTTTTTTCTTCACAGCTTAATAGATAATCTATATACATAATAATAAACGCGGCTGTGTGTGTGTGTGTGTGTGTCTGTAATCACAATATATCTCCCCAGAAGCCTCGCCCAGGCACAAAACTCGGCACATAATTGTGTTTTGACATAATGAAGAAGTATTTTTTTTCTTTTTCAAAACTTTGGATTAGTTTTTTAGTTATCAGTAATTTTGCAAGAAAATCTATGCTTTTTCGTCTTTAAAGAGCCATATTCAAAAAACTATTGAAAAATGCATATACTTTTCTCCACTCTTATAAATGTATGCTAATGCTAACCTTACAATTGAAATATTAATTTTCGACAACTTAAACCAATAATGTATGAATGAATTAATAATTTAATTGTAAGGTTCGCATTAGTTTACATTTATCAAAGTGGAGAAAAGTTTAACTTTTGTATTAAAAATGTGGCAACATATTCGATACGTAAATAGAACGCTTCGCTTTGATATATTTGTTGTTGTTCATAATTGTGATAAGTTTTTCTTCTTTCCACGCTCTATTTTTTTTTCTTAAGCGAAGACGATAATTTTTGTCGCCATATAGACATAGAAATTGATACCATAAAAAATTATATGGAAATAGAAGTTGATACCATAAAAAATTAATTCGTTTTCGTGTTCTTTTCATGTATTTAGCATTTTAGTTTTTTTTTCTTAAGCGTTGTAGCTATATAAAATAGGAATTTAATTGTTTTTGAATTAACGATCACTCTTACCTTGGATCTCTTTGGTTTTTCTATTCTTTATTTTAACAGTTTTTATCAAATGTAATTAGTTATTTTCAGAAAGTTTCAGCAGATAAGCACTTAGATTTTAATATTGAAGACAAAATTGCAGGACAGGAACACTTTAATTGTCCACTAATCTTCAGATTTCCTGCTATGTTTTAAAAATCTTTATTTGCGAAAACTTTGAGCGTGGCGGACAGCTGGCCGCCTTAAGCGGCTAGTATTAAATAAAATCTCTTTATGATAATTTAAATATATGAATGATTTGTGTCTTCTGTTTTGATGGGCAGATGCATCGATAATTGTTGAATAGGAACGGATCGACTTCTTGTCACAGACCTGGCCAATCACGCGTAACTTGCTCAGCCCTAAAACAGAAGAAATTGAAATTACATGGTTCTTATAGTTATTTTATAATAACTAATTTTAAGGAAATATATAGACAGTCATAACTGTACTTCGACATCACCTCCTACTTCAGAACGCCTCCACACGGTGCCCCATCGTATTCCACCCTAAAGATATACTACAAGATGAAGCTTTTAAGGGTAGAATGCATATGAGATACAACGAAGTCTATTTCATGTAAGAAATAGACTTCAATGTATACCCATTATGAAGTCCATTTGAAGTCTATACCATTATAAGTCAATTTCATGAATAATGACCCTCGTATTTAGTTCCTCCAACTAGAAGAAAAGTGTCATACGACGAAGTTTATATGATTTGGCTAAATTTTAATTGTTATTTCCCTACAATTTGAAATATTTCGGAAACGAGTTCAGAGATAGGCGTGCAAGTTGGCAACCATGCATCAATAAAGATGTTATTGGATCAAAGGGTTTCCTCGAAAACTTATGTTACAGTCTTAATCAACAAACCTAATCCTACTCATATATGTAGAATTAATACTGTGTTCCAGATGCTATTCGGATTCTTAAAACTTTTCAAGGAGGATTTTCACTACTCAGGCACACAATTAGTGAAATTAGGTCAGATTCAGATCTCGGCTCTTAATTAATAAGTATCCATTCCAACTTCCAGTGTAGAAAATATTGCCCGAAAGATCCGTTCATAACTAAAGGGTCCGGAGAGCAGCCATTAAGAGCTTTGACTTTAGAAAACGTTTCCATTAGTAAGGGTAAAACCCTCGTTTTCTATTACGAGGAAATTAGGCTTTTGAAACCGGAAAGCCTCTTAATGTCCTCATAAGATCTTTCAGTCCTTTAAAGGCTATCAAAGAACTGCTACGACATGAACTAGGTCAATCAAATGATCTGGAAATTGATAAAATTTGAAACTAAATAAGTATGTGTAAATTTAGAGTTTAGTTTGATATTTTATGTGAATTTTAAATTGGCATAGTCAGAATATAAAATTTAAATAGGGAAGAAAAACTGCTTCATTGTATTTAAGGCGCCATTTAATTTAATTTTAGGGAAAAAGAGCCAAAAGAAATTAATATACACTCATGTCCATAAATTAAGGATAATGAAGTTCAGGCACAGAAAGAGACAGAAGCCAAACAAATTTGACTTAATTGTAAAGTCTATGTATTAAACAAAAGGTAAAGAACAAAAAAGATGCTATATGTTTGACATAATAAAAATTGCGATTTTTACTCCCTGGAGCAAATTTAAAAAAAGAACCTATGTACAAAAAACAATATAACATGGTTAGTATGATGGTTAATACGGAGTATGTCTCCCGGACGATGCAATACAGGCCGTACAACGCCTAGGCATGCTGAGTATCAAATTATCAATCTGATCTTGGGGAATATTACACCACTCATCAAGCAATGCCCTCCGCAAGTCCGGTAGACAGATTCGAGGGAGTTGACGGGCTGCAATTCATCGGCCAGCATATCCCACACATGCTCTAATGGATTCAAGTCCGGTGAGTATGCTGGCCAATCCATACGAGTGATATCCTCCGCTTGAAGGCATTCGTCTACAATGTTTGCACGGTGAGGACGGGCGTTGTCGTCCATAAACAGAAATTCAGCACCCAAGGCGCCCCGAAACAAACGTACATGTTGTTCCAGAATGACATCCCTATAGATGTGGCCTGTCATCGTTACACTCTGAACATGCAGGTCAGTTCTGGAACCAAGAATAATTCCTCCCCAAACGGGCCATCCTGCACCACCGTAACGGTGTCGTTCAATGGTGTTGTCTTGGTGGTAACGGGTACCTGGCGCTCCCCATATGAAAGTCCGGCGAGAATCAGACTGCAAACTAAACCTGGACTAGTGGGAAAACATCACGCAAGACCACTGTTGCGGTGTCCACAATGCATGCCCTCTACTCCAGGCTAATCGCAGGCAACAGTAAATCGCGGTAAGTGGAACACATCTGACAGGCCTACGAGTATATAGACCAATGTGCCCTAAGCGTCTGTACCCGGCTGCCTTGAAACTGTCGTACCGGTAGCTGAAGAGAGCTGACGAGACAGGTCTGATGCTGTGCTCCGTCTGTTTCTTTTGGCAGTAACTGCCAAATTCGTTCATTCGGCGTTGTAACTCGGGGGCGACCTGTGCTGTAACGTCTACTCACATTACCATCATATTGGAATCGTTGCCAAAGCCTGGAGATGACACTCTGGGAGATTCCAAGTTCCTCGGATGCTTCCAGCTGGGTACGTCCACATTCCAGTCGTCCGATGATTCTGCCACGCAAAAAATCATCCAAATGCTTCATTTGTGACATAACTATGCGGTTATTGCACTGAAAGGCTTTTAAAGCGCTTGTGAACAATTTTACTTCTTTGCCACCATTCCTTATATACTCCTCTCTTACACTCTCGCCATTGTGACGTTCTATCAGCGTCATCTAGTGGTTTCCTGTAATTTGCATATTCTTCTTCAGGATGTGTGTGATAATTCTACAGGGGAAATTTTAATTTTAGAGTTTGATTTCCGAGTGATCCTGAATTATTCTTAATTTATGGACATGAGTGTACTTATAGTCCTGCATTACACAGAGCGTTTAATTTTTTCAATGATTCCTTATTCTTTTTCTAAACAAATGATTATGCATTTTTTCCGCTCTAAATTAAAGTCATAATTAAAGTAAAATTGAAAAAATTCAAAAACTTATATATTTAAACCAAATTTTTGAAAATATTTACAATATATTGCATTGTAAATATTATATATGCAATAATGTTTTTATTTCATAGGTTCACATTAACTTATACAGCATTTACAAGTACTCGATACGCAAAGGGTTGAATTAAGTAAAAACATTTCAATTACCCCCTCCCCCCGAAAAAATAATTTGTGACCTTCACTGCATAACATTTTCAAAGTTAATGCATGTATCCAATTGACTTCCTCTATGTAACTTACTACAGAATATTACAAAAAAAAAAAAAAAAAAAAAAGCACAAGCAGCTTGCAATAAACTATAAAGCTTACTCTACAACTCCATGATGCAACTGAATCTAAAACTCTTACTATACCTGTCTAATACCTGTTTATGGTCAGACCAATCTTATTCTATGCATCCTCTGCCCTTGCTAATATATCTCACTCTCTAATTACGAGTCAATACTGTGAACTTCAAACAATGCATAATAATTGTATTTTTTGACTGGCTAGATTTTTTTTTAATATTGAAGAAGGTTATAAAAATGAATACTGTGCAAGTTTGATCTCCTAAAAAGTCCCCTGTAGAAAACTTCAAAAATCAATTTCGCTCTAGGTAATATTTTTATAAGCGAAATATAAGTATATTTTAAGGGATTCATTTTAAGAAATCAACAACAAATCAAAGTTTTATTTTGCTATATTATTAGTATATGTCTACCTAGTTATGGGCATGCACTCGTTTTTATGAGGCATCGATGTTTTCAGAGTTATGTTCAGTTAAAGTTAGAGAAAAATTCAGTTTTCCTCGTTTTTCTGCCCTAAAATCAAAACCTGACTAGGGCAGGGGTACTTTCCTGGGCCGCCACTTAAGAGGGGGCCCCTGAATCAATAGAAAGTTTATTTTATGTTTCCTTCATTATTGATATTATATATATATATATATATATATATATATATATACAGGATGTCCCAAAACGACCGCATAAACTCTGCACAGCTAGATTCCTCATTGGGAGTACATAAAAACTGCCCAAAGAAGCTTTCCTGTACGATCCATAGTTTACGAGAAAAATACGAAAAACAAAGTATGACGTCACTGCCAGTGCAAGAAAAAAACACTTTATTGGACATATCCTCGGCGTGCTCAAGCCTGCCTCGACATGCACGGCGGACGCTTTGACCATCTGCTTTAAATTGTGCATAGTATACTACTGTTGATATGTTCAATAAAGTGTTTTTTCTTGCACCGGCAGTGACGTCATACTTTGTTTTTTCGTATTTTTCTCGTAAACTATGGATCGTACAGGAAAGCTTCCTTGGGCAGTTTTTATGTACTCCCAATGAGGAATCTAGCTGTGCAGAGTTTATGCGGTCGTTTTGGGACACCCTGTATAGTGAAGTAAAGGGGGGGGGCGAAAAGAAGTTTTTTTCTCCGGGCCCTGCCTAAAATCTTAGTTAAACAACGGCACACAAATAATTTCTTCATTGTATATTAAAATTCACTATTAGGACAAGCTTTGTGACCCAGAACTATCCAGGTAAAAATTTTTGATGCGCTTCCATTGATGGACCGACATAATATTGATGGTAACCATTAATAATTCCATCATGGACCATTATATTTTCTGATGGTAACCAGCAAAAGTAACTATCACCCTAATGTAGGAATTTGAACTGATTTATGATGGTGCATCATAAAAATAGTCAGTTACTTTGATGGTTTGTTCATGTTGAACCATCAGAAATTTTCATCATGGTTTCATAGAAATGTTGGAACGATCATGAACTACAATCGACAAAATGTAGAAATTCGGACTGACTTATGATGGGCCAACATACAAAAAAAAACCAAAAGTTCACAAAACAAAACCAAAAAATCAAGACGAGGATGGTTCAAAAAACGAAAACAAGGACCGTATGCTCCTGCTGAAATCACAGTTAATGAAAAAAACTATTTTTATTCATTGAGAATTCATAACATTTGAATGGATGCTGAACCAGATCAATTTCCACTGCCTCGATGACAAGTTACTAAATACTAACAACTTTAAGGGACACTGCATGCCTTACACTAACAATGTGGTCAATGTCTGCCCGCCCAAAGAGAAGTGATATTTTTAATGCGTTTAATTTTCAAAATTTAAAGTGGCTGATTAACCCTTTAACGCAGATGCGGCTTGTAACCAACCCTTTACAACTATAGAAAAAATCTTGTAATTTTCTATTGAACAAGAGAAAATATAACTGTACATGAATATATTATAAAAACAAAGAGAATTTTAAATTTTTCTACATGTTTTGAACTATATTTAAAAGTTGCCGAGAAATCCAATACCTCTGAGAGAACCGTGGTGGCTCAAGGGATAGAGGGTTTGTTTTCCTATGAGGTGAACCGGATTCGAATCCCAGCAATGGCTAGTAGATACGAAATCCGCATCCGGGTTGCACAGACTACAGTGCTGACATAAAATATCCTCAGTGGTAGACGGATCATGGGTCAAAGTACCTTGCCATTAGGCTAACTGCGGGAGGTTTTCGTGGCTTTCCTCTCCATGTAACGCTAATGCATGTTAGTTCCATCAAAAAGTCCTCCACGAAAGCAAATTTCACAGGCGCCCGGTGGCAGAATGGTAGCGCTTCTCCCGTGCCACAGGTCCTAGGTTTGATCCTCGCCCTGGGCAAGGTTGGCTCAGCCTTTCATCCCTCCTTTGGGTCGATAAATGAGTATCAAGCATGTTCGGGAACTAAACACTGGGGGTTTCGCGTTCGGCTGACCCCCTAACTGGAACATTTGCTCCTGCACCCCAGAGCCCAAGGTCTAGAAAACTGAGATGAGCACAGTATGCCTTGGCCCTCTATGGGCTGTCGCTCCACTGAGTTTAGTTTTTTTTAGGTAGACGGATCATGCGTTAGAGTTTCCTTGCCGTGTGGCTAACCATGGGAGGTTTTCCTGGTTTTCCTCTCCATGTAACGTGAATGGGGGCTAGTTCCAATAGCTACCCGCATTCACATTACGTTTCCCAGCTACTAAAAAAATCTGTTAAATTTCCGGAATTATATTCGTACTAAAATACAAAAAGTAAAAAAGGCAGTCAGAAATCTTTTTCCCTTCATATTCAAAAATTTATCAATAATTAATTTTGTAAATTAAGGAAATTTCAAAGGTAAATAACTGTTGCTCGTAGGTATAAATAACAGCAAATAAGTGCAAATTTTAAAAATTATTGATTTGAAGTTAGCCGTGTTTGGAAGATTTTACCTTTAACGCAGAAAGAGACACCGGTGTTCCATGCTGTATCTCATAACCATAAATTATTAAAAGGCTAAATACAATCTATTTTACTAATTTTGACCTAAAATAATACAAAGTAATAAAAAAGTATAAAAAATATGTTTAATAAAAATTCTCCATCAAAGGTTTGCTTTATTATTACTTTATTAAATTACATGTTGTCGCAAGCCTGTGTGATCAATTTTGGCTTATAAGCCCTTGTCAAGACGAAGGACAGATAGAACAATTCAGAGAAGGACAAGCCCGGGATAGCCTGGTCGGTAGGGTGCTGGGACCATGTCCGAGAGTGCTGGGCCCATGTCTGTTCGTGGGTTCGAACCCCGCCAGACGAAGACTCCCCGCGTAGTAAAGTGACTGATGCACGTTAAATCTGTCGATTCGCTAAAGTTCTCCATGTTCCCATAACAAATCAATACCTCTCGGGGTACTGGATTGGAGATCGATCGTTCTCTGATTCTGGTCAAAATTACGATCTGTGGATGAATGAATGGATGTATGAATGGCTCCGCGTAGGTGTGACGTATGATGTGGCGAAGTCGAATTCTTGGCCATAGATCGCGCCACTGAAAAACAAGAATCGCACACTCTGCCTTAAATTTGCTCGGTTTCACCATGTAGGCTTGCCCGTGAGGCAAGTGGCATTAGAACTAATCAACCAACCAGAGAAGGACATCACGCAGAATACATCCAAGGTTACGGCGGGATTCGAACCCGTCAACTCCACAATTCGCACAACATTTGGCGGCTGCCGCTCTGTCAGGTTGGCCCCCACAGCGTCAAAGGGTTAAAAAACCGTAAAGTTTAAGGGACAAAATTATTACAATTTTAGTGGTTTACGTTTTTATGGAAATTAAGTGGAACAGATTTTATCCTGCCTCCTATAAATGGGTAAAAGGGTTAAGAAATGTGAATAAGAATTATGTAAAGAGAAACCAAAAAATAAAATTAAAATTAAAAAAAAAAAAAAAAAAAAAAAAAAAAAAAAAACAGTATTCACTTCAATCAATCTAGCAGCACCCTCTTGTAGTGTTTACTGATTATTTGATTATTCATCAGAATGTAATTGGAATTTTATTTTCTTCTTAATTGGAATTATTTGTTCTGTATGCAAAAAAATCAAGGTATTTAAACTAACTGGTGTAAATAAAGCAAAGTTTCCCTCTTTCTTCGAATTGGATAGTTAAAAAAAAAATTCTTAGTTTGCAAATGAGAAATTTTAGCGAAAAAAAATAAGATTTAAAAAAAAAAATGGGAACGATGTGTTTGGAATCCGTGAAAGGTGCAACAACAGTGGCGCAATGACCTTTATCTTTGAAGTCAATATCTGTTTTGGTAAGGGTTAACTGCCTTTGCAGGGGAATTAAGAAGGGTCCTAACCCTGGCGCTTCTTCTTTTAAGCTATCATCCAATCTTTGGAGAAAAAAATTCCCACGTGAATCTGTGGTTGTTCGATTTTACCCATCACTGCACCCAAATTATTAAAAGAGCATTTCAACCCTAAAACAATGGATTTTAGGTTCGTTCAAGCGTTTGTTTATGTAAAATTGGACTTCTTCTTTCTCAACCCTTTTTAACGTGCAATAATTTTTCAAATAAAGTATGGATTTCGTGTTTGAGGAAATGTTCGATTATAATACCACACAGGGTATCTTATAAAAAGAAAATAAACGTGTTTTGTTTAAAAATAACATATTTATCAATATTTTCTCTATTTGAGATATGTTTTTCGCTAGTGTTATTCAAATGACTACTGCATTGATAACTGGTCTCCCAGCGGTCCACCAAAAAATTTAGTAAATAAAATGAATAATAAAAATAATTAACTCTCTATAATTAACTCTCTATTTCATCTCATTGCAATAATTTTATTTCATAACCGTCGTTGAACAGGTGACTCTATTTTTTGGGTTTACGGCTACTAATGTTCAACCCTGTAGCCCTGTAATTTTAAACCCAATCCAGAAGACAAAGAAACAGCTGGATCAAATACTGGGAGAAATTTGCCTTCGTGGAGGACTTTTTTGATGGAACTAACCCGTAACTGCGTAACATGGAGAGGAAAGCCACGAAAACCTTTCACTGTTAGCTAGACGGAAAAGGGACTCCGTCTATGATCCGTCTACCACTGAGGATATTTTACGTCAGCGCTGTGGTCGGTGCGAGCCGGATGCGGAATTCATATCGACCTGTTTTCGCTGTTCTGAAATTCTGAAAGCTTTGTGTTTTAAATGTCTACAACTCTGTAAAATATTTTACAGAAAGCGTAGTAGTCGGCAGATTGAATTTATCTTTTATGAAATTATGTTATAATTCTACACTTTTTGCAGAAATTTATTTTAGTGGTACCTAAGCCTAGGTTTTAATGTATTATTATTTATTCATTTGAACTTATTATCCATACCATTACATATAAATGATTTCATACCGATCATAATTTCTTCAAGTTCGTTCATGGTGAAGCTTTTAAAATATTGGCAAATCTATGAAAAATACTGAAAGATTTGGTCTTTTAATGTCTACCTTGTCTAACAAATATTTTGCAAAAGGCGAAGTAGGCAAGCCTGGTCCAGGAATGATGAAATAATTATGTATTTCGGCTTATAATCTAAATTATTTTATCGCTTTGCTACCACTAAGAATTTTAGTCCTTGGAAAAAGTAAAAATTGCTGCACTTTCAAATTTTTTTTTTTACTGGCAGCAAAATTTAAATTATTTTTAGTTTAATATTTTTCAGCTTAAGTAATTTTACCACCACTACACATCGAAAATTGAAAGTATCATATGAGATGCTACTTTATTGCAGATACATCGAGGATACTCTCTCTTCTCGTTCTACTCTCAGAGTTGCTAATATGCTGTTTGACTAAAATTTTAAGTAAGCAACAAAGAGCAACGTAATTTTTACAAATTATATGTCAACAACTGCTAACTTTTAATTGACATAGTACTAGTGCTTTATTTAATTCGAACTAGAACTGCAATGGGCTAATGGTGACCTATCTCAGAAACATCCCTGAGGAAGATCCTAAAGCATTTTATCGCAATTTTGATCCTTCCACGTTTTAGTAACTACGTGGGAAGTCGTGTGCTTTACGGTTGAACAGTTTAAAGAAGTACGCGTAAATCTTGGTACTTCAATAGGCAGATTAAAGAGGCCATTTACCTGCTCACTAACTGCAGTCAGTGATGTTTGACTTCTGTGATCTACTGAGAACCGTGTCTTACGATAGATCACCGAAGTTAAGCGCTATGGTCAGTGAGCGAACAGGTGAACACTTTAATCAGCCCACAAACTGACCAGGGTTGTGTGGTATCGTTCATTGTTGCTGCATTGCAACTGGTGGAAGATCTTTTGAGCATCTCTTTGAACAATTCTTTGTACTCTAAGAAAGAAAAAAAAACGGACCACCCCGAATAACTTTCGATCTAATGATCGGATCCTCACGTTTGAGGTCTCTATCTTAATGGCTCGAGAGGGTGACCTCAAATATGCTAATTAATAAGTTCAGACGATATTTTAAGTAACGTAAGCAGACGCAAAAAAGTACTTTCTCTGAATAAATATGCCTTTTTTGCGACTGATTCGGATTTCTGACTCCTAAAGTATAGGGGGTAGACGTAATCTGGGAAATATGGTCCCAATAGATTGGTTAGGAGAATGCTCCAAATCTTAGACCCCTTACGTCACGTATTTCGCATTGGGTTGAGAACTTCTAAAGCGAATATAAATTATTTTGCACACAATTGTAAAATTCGTTTATCCAAAGATAACTCGATGCGAAAAGAAAAAAATTTTTTTTTAAATATTTATTATTTTTTATCATTTTATTGCAAGGTTTACAGTTTTTTACAACATTTTAAAGTATGTAATTTTAAATGACAAAATTTGAGTGAAATCGATCTAATAGTTCCTGAGAAATCAAAGTTTGAAAAAGTTGTAATAAAATTATGCCACTTACCAATGGCACGTTACTGATGCCACTTGCCAATACCAGCAAGCCTGCTTAAAATCAAGTATTTTTTTAGGCAGAGGGTGCGTCTCTTGTTTTTTTCAGCGGCGCCATCTATGGCCAAGATAACGACTTAACTTACACACACGTCATAACCCGTTTTACAGGGAAGACTAATTCATACTCCAGTCATTTATCCACAAATCGTAATTTTGTCCTGAACCATAGAACGATTTATCTCCGATTCAGTGTTCCCCCAGAGGTATTGATTTATTTGGGAGCTTAAGACCTTGTGACCCCAACAGATATTACGTGCACCAGACACCATTTAGTATACGGAGTTCTACGGTCAGTGGGATTCAAACTCTTCTCACGAACACGAGCCTAACGTCCTACCAACCAAGTTATGCCAGCCAAGAAAAAAAAACGTGAAAAACAATTCACGTTGCTAATTTTTGCAACATCCTAGTTATCACTTGTATAAAATTAAATGCAGATATTAAATTAAATTTTATTGTATTAAATTAAGTGTTGTATTAAATTAAAATACAACTTGTTTAGTTGTTGATTCGATTGGACTATGTCTTTCCTTGACTGCAATTTTCAGTGAGAACTTAGAATGTATTTTGCTATTTCCGGCTGTCACGTTTTTGAAAATGGTTTTTCTTAATAAAAGGGAACTAAGAATAGGCATTCCTGAAATTTTATATCTCCCAGATAAAGTTAAATATATTTAATTTTATGGAAATTCGCTTAATTTATTGCCGTCTCATTTTAAAACAAGTTTTATTTCCATACAAAATACGTAACAAGATCTAGTTGAATCGCTCCGTACATTCAATGAATAACATTTGACGAATACATTTAATGGATAAATAAATGACTTTATCGCCTTCTCATTTTAAAACAAGCCTTATTTTCATATAAAATGTATAACACGATTTATTTAATGAATAGCATTTGATGAATGAATTTAATGGATAAATAATTGATTTTATGGCTATCTCATTTTAAAACAAGTCTTGTTTTCACACAAAATGTAGAACACGATTTATTTAATGAATAACATTTGATGAATGAATTTAATGGATAAATAAATGATTTTATGACCTTCTCATTTTAAAACAAGCTTCATTTTCATTCAAAATGTATAACACGATTTATTTAATGAATACCTTTTGATGAATACATTTAATGGATAAATAATTGATTTTATGGCCTTCTCATTCTAAAACAAGCTTTATTTTCATACAAAATGTATAACACGATTTATTAAATGAATAACATTTGATGAATAAATTTAATGGATAAATAATTGATTTTACGGTCGCATTTTAAAACATGCTTTGTTTTCACACAAAATGTAGAACACGATTTATTTAATGAATAACAATTGATGAATAAATTTAATGGATAAATAATTGATTTTATGGCCTTTTCATTTTAAAACAAGCTTTATTTTCATACAAAATGTACAACACGATTTATTTAATAAATAACATTTAATAAATAACATTTGATGAATAAATTTAATAGATAAATAAATGATTTTATGACCTTCTCATTTTAAAACAAGCTTCATTTTCATTCAAAATGTATAACACGATTTATTTAATGAATACCATTTGATGAATACATTTAATGGATAAATAATTGATTTTATGGCCTTCTCATTCTAAAACAAGCTTTATTTTCATACAAAATGTATAATACGATTTATTTAATGAATAACATTTGATGAATAAATTTAATGGATAAATAATTGATTTTATGGTCGCATTTCAAAACATGCTTTGTTTTCACACAAAATGTAGAACACGATTTATTTAATGAATAACAATTGATGAATAAATTTAATGGATAAATAATTGATTTTATGGCCTTTCCATTTTAAAACAAGCTTTATTTTCATACAAAATGTACAACACGATTTATTTAATAAATAACATTTGATGAATAAATTTAATGGATAAATAAATGATTTTATGGCATTTTCATTTTAAAACAAGCTTTGTTTTCACACAAAATGTAGAACTCGATTTATTTAATGAATAACATTTGATGAATGAATTTAATGGATAAATAAATGATTTTATGACCTTCTCATTTTAAAACAAGCTTCATTTTCATTCAAAATGTATAACACGATTTATTTAATGAATACCATTTGATGAATACATTTAATGGATAAATAATTGATTTTATGGCCTTCTCATTCTAAAACAAGCTTTATTTTCATACAAAATGTATAATACGATTTATTTAATGAATAACATTTGATGAATAAATTTAATGGATAAATAATTGATTTTATGGTCGCATTTTAAAACATGCTTTGTTTTCACACAAAATGTAGAACACGATTTATTTAATGAATAACAATTGATGAATAAATTTAATGGATAAATAATTGATTTTATGGCCTTTCCATTTTAAAACAAGCTTTATTTTCATACAAAATGTACAACACGATTTATTTAATAAATAACATTTGATGAATAAATTTAATGGATAAATAAATGATTTTATGGCATTTTCATTTTAAAACAAGCTTTGTTTTCACACAAAATGTAGAACTCGATTTATTTAATGAATAACATTTGATGAATAAATTTATTGGATAAATAAATGATTTTAAGGCCATCTCATTTTAAAACAAACTTTGTTTTCACACAAAATGTATAACACGATTTACTTAATGAATAACATTTGATGAATACATTTAATGGATAAATAAATGATTTTATGGCCTTCTCCCTTTAAAACTAGTTTCATTTTCATACAAAATGCACAACACGATCGAGTTTGATCGTGACAAATGTTAAGGAATGCATTGCCTTAAAAACTTGTCAACATAATTGGTTGTCACACCTGCTTCCAAACAATGTAACATCGATAGAACAAAATAACGTGTAGTATAAAAGGAACAAAAACGTCACTAGTTGACGCTAATATCCTTTTACACACAACGCCTATCTGTACGTGCGTACAGGTAAGCATAAAGAACAAAACTGAATCCGGTATGTGGACAGTCCATGCGGAACAACTCAACACCTGTACCAGCGGGCCGATTTAGTGTGACGTCACGGTCTGATGCCGGCCGGTCGTCAGGTGCCAATACAGAAACGGCATTCGGCCGTGATATTATAACTGATTAAATAAAATGTTTGCGGGAAAAGTCAGAACATGTTAGGGCAGATGTTGGTGCAGCCAGCTGGGTGACCAAAGAGCCATGAAATGGTTTATTTGTTAACTTTTGATTCCTTTTCCCTCAAAATGACTCTTTTCCGTCACGATTTGCAGTTGTTACTTTACCGGAATGAATGATGCATCAGTAATTTAACGGATATTAAAAAGTTTGTCTTTTTTTAAAAAAGGACTGAAGATTTATGATAAGTCCAGGCAATGAAACATAGAGGAATTTCGCGTAGGACGTCTACTGAAAGAAATGCATTAGAATGTGTAAACCAAGGAGAACGAATTAATAAGTATGTCTGTAATTTAATGGATGTTAATGACTTTGATATGTTATAATGATTAAGAATTTATGCAGGTAAGACCGAGATACATAAATGCATAACCTGAGTCATAAATAAATTCAGCATGGGAAATATGTTAAAAGAGAAAGGGTCAGAAAGTGTAAATTAAGTAGAAATTTAAAGGATATTAAAATATTTATCATATAAAAATGACTGAAGATTTATGCAGATGTATAAATTTAGATATTGAATCATAAATGAATTCTTTATAGGTAGTATACTAAAAGAAATACACCAGAATGTTTAAATTAAAAAAAATTGTAATTTATATATTTATGGAAGTAATGGATATTAATTTTTTTTATATGTACTAAAGATTTATGTATAAATTAGTAGATGAATAAATTCATAGGCAGAGTCATAAATAATGAAGTAGACCTCAATTATATATATATATATATATATATATATATATATATATATATATATATATATATATATATATATATATATATATATATATATATATATATATATATATATATATATATATATATATATATATATATATATATATATATATATATATATATATATATATATATATATATATATATATATATGATAATACTAAAAATAATATAGAAACTGAAGTTTAGCTTTATAAAAACTACTCCGTTTTCACAGACGTAGGACTGTTGTAAGCATTTTGTTACCTCGTAGTTGCCGTAAATAGTGCTTAATTTAAAAATATTGTTTTATTACTTTCCGGTTAAGAATCGCCATCTATTGATGATGTTTGTAAGGAATTTAAAACTTAGAGGAAAGAGTAACTGGTTTACAAAGCGGAGCACAGTAAACTGTATTATTCAGTATGCTTCCGTTTTTTTCTTCGATTTTTTTAATTAGTTGGTCATTTTTTTGGGGAGTCTCGGTAGTAGTTTACTAGTATAGTAACTCGTTAATATATTATACTATTATAGCTCGTATTATAGTTTACTAGTATAGTAGTTTACTAGTTTAGTTTACTGGTATGGTAGTAGTTTACTAGTATAGTAGCTCGTTAATATAACTTACTATTATAGCCCGTAGTATAGTTTACTAGTATAATAGTTCACAAGTATTGTATAGTAGTAGTATATAGTAGTAGTTCACTAGTATAATAGTTCACAAGTATTGTATAGTAGTATATAGTAGTAGTTCACTAGTATAATAGTTCACAAGTATTGTATAGTAGTAGTATATAGTAGTAGTTTACTAGTATAGTAGTAGTTTACTAGTATAGTATAGTAGTAGTTTACTAGTATAGTATAGTAGTAGTTTACTAGTATAGTGTAGTAGTAGTTTACTAGTATAGTATAGTAGTAGTTTACTAGTAAAGTAGATAGTAGCTTACTAATATAGTAAATAGTAGTTTATAGTAGCTCGATAGTAGTAGTTATTCATCGTAGTTTAATGCTTAATACCGAGTTAAAGTGAAAAGAGTTTCAGGTTTATATAGTTTTAGGGTTATTTCAATATCAAATTCAGAGAGACATTATTTGTCAGTTTCCAAAGGTAAAAATTATTGTATTTAGACCACAAGAAGATATAGCATAAATATTTATCGCAATCAAAACTGTAAACTTTACACCAAATCAAGATTATGATGTCATCTTTTAAATCAAGATAATATCCCAGATACCCGAATCTGCAGCAAACCTAATGATAAAATCTGACAGGGTCAAAGTTCAAGTTTGATGCCGATTCAAAACACATCCTCTCAACGAATCAACCCTTCATCACCAATCAGAAACAGGACAAACAAATTTTCTCCTGACATTCAACATAAAATTCTGGAACGTTGCAAATTCTTAATGTCTTCCCCTAATTTTTCTATTCCCCCCCTCAAGACTACCAGTGCATTAAAATTATAATATCTCCCCCCACCCCACCTCTTACTCACAGCGTCTTATTTGGACATTGGGGTAAGGAGTGGAAGGGATGGTCGGGATAGACTTTTAAATTACTTGTTTGACATGAGCGCACTCCCAACCATTAGGAAGTCCCGTTTCTCCGGGGAATCCAAAAGCTCCTGAATTATCTACGATTTGAGTCCCCGAGTCCGGTATTCGTTTAAAGCGTAAGTGGTATAAAGTGTCGGTCAGATATACATTTTTGGAAATTTTAGAATTTTTAAGCTGCTGTATATAAAGACGCCCTCTCTCTCTCACCCTACACTGTCAAAGGGGAAGAGACAGGGAAATACGAAATTTTCTTTTAACCATTTTCTTTTAATTTTTGCAAATAAATTGATGATGAAAGCCGCGATGGCTCAGGGGATAGAGCGTTCGCCTTCTAACGAGGCGAACCGGGTTCGAATCCCAGTCGATACGAATTCCGCATGCGGCTTGCACCGACCACAGTGCTGACGTGAAATATCCTCAATGGTGGACGGATCATGGGTTAGAGTCCCCTTGCCGTCTGGCTAACTATGGAAGGTTCTCGTTGTATTCATCTCCATGTAACGCAAATGCGAGTTAGCTCCATCAATAATTCCTCCACGAAGGAAAATTTCTCCCAATACTCGATCCAGCAGTTCCTTTGTCTTCTGGATTGGGCTCAAAATTACAAGGCTACGGAGTAGTCGTAAGCCCATAAAATTGGATCGGCTGTTCAACGACGGTAATTAAAAAAAAATTATAATAAATTGATCATGGATATTTATTCTGTTGCGCTGTGTCTTTCGATGCATGTAAAATACAAGGTCGGCACCTAATAAAAATTTGAGATATAAAACTTGCTGTATTCTAGATTCTCTATTATAATTGTGTGCAATGTTTTTTTTAATTCGCTTAAAAAAGTCTCGAGATGCAGTGAAATGCGAAAAAGTAAAATTAACACTATGGAGTTCAAACTTTAGACTTATCTCCTGGCCAATCTAAGAAGACCATATTTCACAGATTGCGGATACCCCCTATATTTTTGGAGGTCATAAATCCAAGTCTATCATAAAAAATATTTTTAAAAAAGTGCTATTTTGTATTGATTTACAATTCAATAGAATAATTTTGCATTATTAAATATCCTTTCATTGGAACTTACGTCGAGAATCGGCTTAGACGGCTTGCAGAATATTCCGATGAGCAATAAAAATACATATTTACTTTTATAAAACACAAAAAACATTATGAAATTTATGACGTATTAAAAGGTAAATATAATATGTTAATAAGAAATCATAACTCAAAACTTTTATCCCAAATATAAGGTAATATCATAAAGTGATTAATTTATCTTCATTAATAAAAGAGTATCTGTGTATTGCTCTTATAACTTCCGAATCATATATTCTATTATCGGGAAATTCGGACATCGGCAGCCTGAAATTTGGGCAGGATATTTTCCCTCGATCCTAAAAATCGTTAAAAACTTTTAATTAGATCGTTCGGAACAGACGCTTAAAAAATGGAATTTTTTCACAGGTTAAAACTAGCCATTGATGTAAATAAAACTGCAGACGATTCCGTTTTTTTGCCTTCTTCAAATATTTAAATAATAAAATAATTGATGCTTCCTAGCTTATTGCTTTCATTAATAAAAAAATGAGCTTATTGTTCGTTTTTTATAATTTAGTTATTTTTTAATTCGCTGAGTCAGGTAGGCCGTATTTGAATGTCGACTGCGACACCAACCTGTTTATTTTATTTATAGTTATGCTTTTAAAAATTGTTTATATAAACTTAATTTAATATCAACCATAAATGAAATTTCAAAAACTTTTTTTGTAATGTAAACAAGTAAGTTTTGCTTGTATGTTTTGTAAGTAAAGTTTAAAAAGAAATAATATTTAATCGTTTTGTGGAAATTTAAAAAAAATCACCATAATATTATGAACGATATGTTTCATTAATTTTGGTAGAGGGGATTAGTTGAAAAAATTAATTCGGTTTTTAGAAAATTTAGAAAGTGGAAGCAAAAAAAAAGATAATAAATGTTCACCGCCCAGCTTAAAATTCCCAAATAAATCAACCATACATATCTGGTTCAGAAAAATCGAGTTTCGTTATTTTGATTTAATTGAAAACTAAGTTTTTTGTTACAATATTGGCACCATTTTTATAATTTGCCAGCTGTACTTTGTAATAAGCACACAAACCTGCATACGTTGGTGTATTAATAAATAGATTAATATAGCGAGCAAGTTCTGATAAAAGATCTATAAAAATTGTATTTAAGAAACATTGGTTTTGGTTCACAATCACTGAAAAAAATACTTCGTAAAAATACTTCGACCAGGTGGCTGAGTGGCAAGCGTGTCCTACTGCGGAGCCATTGGCCGCGGGTTCGAATCCTGCTCAGGGCATGGATGTTTCTTTCTCTCTCTGTGTTCTATGTCCTTTCCTCTTTGTGTGAATGTGACCCGTCCTATAAACGGGTTTGTGGTTGTGTGACGTGGGCGACGCTGCTGCACCACCGTGGCTTTGCCACAGGTGCCCACTGGGTAACGAGAAGAGAGTAGCAGTTCTGGCATTTCTGTGACCAATGGGACAAACTCCAAGTGCCCACCATTAAAAAAATAATAAAAAAATAATAATAAAAGAAAATAAACTTTGAATGCAATGCCACTCCGAGTTTCAAAAAGTTTTTCCAAATACTGAGTTAGTGACTAATTTTTAATATCTAAGGGAGTATCGTAAAAGGTCAACAGTTTCTATTTTAACTTCTGTATTCTGACACTTTTGGAACATTTCGACTGAGAATTTTAATCTGGTCGAGCATTGGAACGTGTAACTTTAGACAGTCCTAGTCCTAGTGTTTCGATTTTATTGGGCACCTGGGTCGCATATTCCATTCATCTTGAATTTTAACACAGTTTTGGTTGAGCATTGAGGTAAGCAGGAAGTGGAGTTGCTTTTATGAATGTTTCAAGCACCTTGCTTGAATAACTAAAAAGGAATCAAGAAATAAAATGAGCAGCTTGCTCTAAACTGTGTTTGCTTGATTTTGGAGTTGTTCAGAATTGTATCAGCACGAGGAAACGTTATTTTCAGAAAGATTGTTGAAATTATTTGTTTTGATAGTTATGATATGAGGCGTCGGAGGTGAAATGTACAGCTATTGGTCTGTAGTTTTTATCTTTGATATAATTTTCAAATGTAAAGATTTCATTAAAATTTGCTGTTTTACATTCTATGGCGTTATCGAAAAAATCTGCGTTTAGCTTGTATATATGCTGTGATAGAGTTGGTATTTTGAGGTCTGTATGTATATTGGTATTCCGGATGAACCATCTTGCACAGATTATTTTTCTAAGGATCTTGCTTTGGCATTGGTTTAATTTCTTCAGTAGATGTTGAGGTATCGTTGTCCAGTCAGGTGAGGCATAGGTAGGTATTGGGCGGATCATTGCTGTATATAGTAGCATCTTCAGTTTAAGAGACATATTACTTTAGACAGTACTAACTAACTAACTAATCAAGTTTTTCAGAGTACCTATCCATGTATGGATATCTGCTCTTTCATCTAAATTGAATAATGTGTGGTGGAAGGGAAGGGAGGTGCTGCGTTAACATTAAGTTAAATCTCAGAATGAACAATAATTGATAAAATCAAGTCTGAGTCATACATAAAAATAAATCGCAAGTTGATACATAATAAAGGGAACAAATTGAAGATAAAGAAAGAAAATTTACACTATTTACAAATTTTTAGACAGTATATGTATTGTGACGTACTTTAGCTGTTTCTTCTTTAAAGTACAGTGGTTGCCAATCGTTTCAAATAAATTAGTTTTAAATGTCTAGTGGTTTTTAGCATTTGTTGAATTAACACGTTCACGCCGGGGTGACCCACCGGTGGGTCACGCTAGATTGTTTAATCTTGGCAGTGCACCGGAGTAAAAACTGGTAACAATAAATTTCCTTTTTTAGTTTTTTTCCGGGAATAATAAAAATCCGTAACTAGCAATTGTTTTTAACGGATGCAATTTTTATATTGAATTGCTTCTTCGCAGTGATAAATTTCCTTTCAGTGAATTGTTATTGTTGAGAATAGATACTCTTCCCGAATATTATCTAATATTGAAATAGTTCTTCTACCAGTATTTTCTCTTTTCCCGTACAAGTATTTTTTACTTTTCCCGGCGTGGTTGCACTACAAGTGCAAATTGATAATTCTTTACCACTTTTATCAAAACGTTTTTTCAACACTGCAAATTTTGGCACAAACGCAACGTCCACAGAAAAAGGGTTAGGATACAAGTCAATGAAAATTTGTTTTAAGACGTTTCTTTTTTACTTCACTTTCACTGTAAATGATAATTAACAAGAACCTGAAATTTTGCATTTATACTTAAAATGTTTTTCGGTAGATATTCATTCGCATGACTATATATACATGTGTAACTTAATACCTGGACCCACATCGGGGACAATACTAGTATTTCCAGATCTGCTGACTAGTACGCCTTTTGTAAAATATTTTACAGATTGGTAGACATTTAAAAATCGAAGCTTTCAGAATATTTGGTAATTTTACCAGCATTTAATAAGCCTCACCACATAGGAACTGTAACATCATCAAAATATATCTGGGAGCCTGGGGCCGTTAGCGGCCTTTTTCCCATTCGTCTTGAATTGTGATCTTTAAGGTGGTTCTCTCTGGTGGGAACTGTAACACTGTGACGTAACTGCATATGAACTTTTAAATCATTTATATGTAGTGGTGTGGAAAATAAGTTTAATTTATTAAAAAATTATACACTAAAACAGTGTTTCCCAAAGTGTGGTACGCGTACCCCAAGGGGTACGGGAACAGTTTAGCGGGGGTACGCGTTCTTATGCGAATTATCTTGCAACAAACGAAAATTTCAAAATATTTTATTTAAAAACAAAGCTAGCCATGAAAATTTACGATTACATATTTTTCTATTGGCTATATTTTGCAGAGTTAACAGTTAATAATTAGTGGTTTCAACAGCCGGTTGTGATTTTTAACTTTCGTGTAATTTTTTATAGTAAAATTCTTTTATTAGTGGTACACACAGTTGCGAAAAATTTAGAAAGGGTACACAAAAGTCATAAGTTTGGGAAACACTGCACTAAAACATTAACTTAGTTAACATTAATTAGAATAAATTTTTATGAAAACCGGAGAAAGTTGTCAGCCCTGGTGTCTCCATCATTTCACCATTCAATTGCGCTTCGGGGTGGCATCTAAGTGGAATATCATACATTCCCACTCATATGTATCAGTTAGAGCTCCTCGCGGGGCTGATGCTAAGATAACTACCACATATGAGTATGAGTGTCTCCATCATGCATAAATTAAATCTCATTTCCTTTCAACATAATACACATATCTGATGGATTCCTTCCCAAGTGATTTTGGAAATAATTTGCCAGATAGTCTTGCAAGAGAAGGCTGTTGTCTCTCCCCTATTTCTTCTTCAGAACTTTTCTCAAAGAAACAATCTCAAATTAAGAAGGATTGGCTGATACCTTCTACCCACCATTGGTATCGGGGTAAGATAAGTTGAACTCCGACCCACCCCAGGGGGGTATACGGAGATAAAAGTTAAATTATTATATTAAAACATTTTTCTAAAAACTAAAATTAACAGTGGTGGTGATCAGTTAAAAGTGGATTAACTATAACATTTGACAATTAAAAACATGTTTTAAAGGCAATGAAATCCAATAGCGCCGGCGTAAATGTCGAAAATTAAATGATTATAATAATAAGGAAACAAGAGATAAAAAAATCTCAAAACTAAAATCAACGAAAGCTAAAGGCCTGAGTGTAAATGTCTAAAAGTAAAAGTCTGACTGGAAGTCTATGAAGTCTAAAATCAAAAGTAGATAAAATTTCAAAACGTAAGGCTAAAAGTTGATTAGTATAAATTAACGATGACATGTTCTATTGTTGGTTCATGATTGGGGTCAGTTGACCTAGGGCTAAAATATCCTCGAGGGTTTGTTTAACAACTTGAGTCACAATTTTCCTGCAGGTTAATATAGCAAAGAATTGGTGTTCCTCTTCGTAGTTATTCATGTGGGTTCCACGAAGTGCCCGGAATCTTGGACAGTGTTTAATTAGATGTTTAATGTCCTGTGCACTCCACAGTAATAATTTGGCCATGGTCAAGACTTAGACATAGTCATGGTCAAGACACAGAAGGCCTAGTCTTGACCCTTCTTTTTATAAGCAAATCCGTACCACCACCTCGCTCCTCGCGTTTACGTTTAATTTAACGTAAGAGCTTACGCTTTTGAGAGGATATAAAAATATACCCACTTTGCCCCAGGTACCACCAACACCAGGCTTCACCTGAATACATATTGAACTTTTACGGACTCATATGGGAGGAAATTCATTCATCCCCTCTTCTTGTATATGAGTTTTTCGATGTCAACGGATTCTTAGATCTCCGTCAGACCAAATGGGAGATAAGCAATGACAACATATGTTAAAAAATTACATCATATAATTTACTTACAAATGAATGGCAACGGAAAGATGCCCGTAAATGAATAAGATGACAAGCTGAAATGACTCTTAAGTATCTCTAAATGCAAACGCATTAAAATCCTACTTTATGGAAAAATCTCTCCATCTCAATCCCCAAACCCATTTTTCCTCTGAGTGGGCACCTCCTGTCCGGACAAATAATTTCATTGACAACCTTTCATCGCTGAAAAGACTCCCACCACCCACAGCAGGTATTCGAGAGAATTCTCTGAGAGGAATATCCCACCAGATCTCTTTCTCTTTTCTCTCAGCGACACATTCCTCTCTCTCCGAAACAAGAATATCCACTTGCTACCAACCAATTAAACACACTCACACACATACGTATGCCGCGGTTGCGGTCGCAGTCAACGGGCGATAATTATTAGTTTTGAGAAATGTCTTCGCATCTGGAAGACATAAAATTACTGAAGACTGTCACAGAACAGAAATGTGACTGTAGCAGGGGGTAGGGGGAGAGAATGGTAGCTAAATTGTATTACCGGACTTTCTGCGAACCAGCCGGATGGGCAGAGGGGTTGGGGGGAAATGCATAGCTTCGCCAAGAGAATGTTGCCGTCTTTGGCACGATAGAAATTAAATATTTATATCTTCAAGAATGCCGTTAAGGCCGCTCATTAAATTACAATTCTTGAAAAGGGTTTGGCGAGAGAAATATGCTTTTGACGAGCATCCCCCTGATTTTAACAGCGTTTTCCCATTTCCGATGAATTGGTGAGAACTTGCTTTGCTCTCTATTGATACGAAAATGGATGAATATTTTCTTTGTGACGGATATAAGGTCTTCACTGGACAGATGTTCGAAATTTTGGGGTCTCCAGTGAATTTGATGGGCAGTAGTAACTCCCTATCACTTGTTTCTCTCTTGGAATTTGGAACAGTTTTGCTTTTGTAAGATGTCTGATTTTGAAATCTACAGAAAGCGTGGAATGTACCTTAATTATAAAGAGATGCAAAGAGTTTGGGAATCGTCTGATTTTCGTTCATGCTACTGTCCAAAACTCATTATGGTTTAAAGAGAAATTTTACGTGAAGTGAAATATCAGACAATCGAAATTATCTGATATTTCATTTGCAAATTTATTAAAACTGATAGTTATAAATCTTTTAATAGGCTTATTCTAATTACAAGTGCATGCAATTTTAATGAAAATTATGAATCCAGTAAATTTACAGTATTAAAAACGGGAGTTATGTATAAAAGACACGAAAGAATCACATAAAAAAATATCAAAAGATATAAGGTTTAGCATATAAAAGAAACAAAAGTAATATAAATCAATAATTATCGCCTAGACGCCAAATTTGTATGAAAACGAAATAGATTAAAAAAAATTAGATTAATTCAGACAACTTTATAAATAAGAGCGTAATCGAACAATATAGAGAAGTTGCATAAAGTATCTAGTTCAGGCTATAATAAATGATGAATACTCTTTGTTTCAACTTCTCTGTGTTCTTATCACTATCCGTACCCCCTTTACCCAACTGATCAGGTGACAATAAAGAAAACGGGGCATTTTTTTCCCTTTAAACCCTGGGACGGGGTAATTATTTTTTCGATTCCTGCCTCCTTGTTTTTAGATCTCATTAAAGCGAATATCAAAGTTCTATCGAATTCAGCCGTGTTTCAAAAACCGATTAAGCTGCCACCATCGAATGATTGTTACTTCTCCCATTTGAAACAACGCATGGATATTTATTTATAAGTTGCACATCTATTTGTGCTGACGACAATCTATGAGTCGTTAGCGTTTCAAAGAATATCCGGAGGTTGAGGCGCAAGAGTAATTCGAAATCATTAACATCAGATGAAGTAAATGCTAAATAATTATTTTTGCCATTGGCTTTGCCTCATTTACTGTTTAACTCATTTGCCTATATTTCGCTTATTGCTGATTTTAAGTTTAATATTCTTAGTTCAGTAGGTTGTTTTACCTTTAAACCAAAGCTTTTGATTTTACATTATCCAAAAGAAATTGGCGTTTTAACTTCAAAACTGTATTAGTACAACATAATTTCTTTTAAAAAATAGTTTGGTACGACTTACACAAAACTGTCAAATTTTTCGCTTTTTGCAAAAGATTTTCTACTGCGGCAGCGAAAGTTAGGCTGATTGATTACACTGGGGGAAATTGTTATTTTTTGTTTTTGTTTTCTTGTTGCATGATATTTTTTTTAACAGATCTTTAACACTTTCGACTTGCCTTTTTAAATCAGCAATCGGCATCTCTCAAAAAGGCTACATGTTTTATTCAATTTAGTAACATATTCCTATCTAGGAATTCTTAAAATTTATTCAAGTGAATATCAAGTGTCCCCACTTCTCTGCTACGTAGGGGAGTCTTAAGAAAAAGAACGGAAATACGTTTCAGTCAATTCGATGTGATAAGGTCAAATGTTTTAATGTTATTTTGAAAGAAGCATAGAAGCGCATATTCGAGTCTGTATATAAACCCTTCCGTTTGTTAAAAACTTGTACATTAAGACAAAAAATAAACTAAACTAAAGATATCATTTTAAATATAATCTGTAGCTTTTCGAAAAAATCTGATTTCAAATTTAAAATCCCCATACCCGAATTAGATAAAAATCAAGTATTTGTATGGCTGAAATAGCCTGGTTGGCAGGGCGCTGGACTCACGTCCGTGAGAACGGGAGTTCGAATCTAGCGGGCAGAAGACTCCCCGTGTAAATGGTGACTGGTGCACGTTAAGTCACAAATTCCTTCATGTTCCCATAGCACATTATACTTCTGGAGGTACTGAATTGGAGATTGATCATTCTCTGGTTCAGGTCCAAATTACGATCTGTTGGTGAATGAATGGGTGCATGAATGGCTCCACCCTATAAAGGGTTGTGACGTATGGGTGTGGCAGAAGTCGAGTTTTCGGCTATAGAAGGCGCCACTGGAAAACAAGAACAATATTACCCCTTGCCTTAAATGGACCACGACCACAACAACAGCAACATCATCAAGTAGTACTTGTATAAATGTAACAATAAATCCGTTCTACAGTCAGGACTGTAATTAATTTATGTTTATTAAATTTATTTAATCAATCAATTGTAACTACCACCAAGACTTTAGAGCAAGTGGCATATATTTCAAGCGACAATATTACTTATAGTTTTCAATAGTAAGTGATAAAAAAAAAATGCTAGAAAAATGTGCTACGTTTAGTCTTTTTAAATCTTTTTTTGCATCATTTTAACCCTTTTTTAAGTTTAATTGCAAGAGCGATTCTGCGCCTCATGTAATTATATCAGCCACCCCGATACTCATTGATGCAATTATAAAAGGACCCCGTGCCTGTTCACCACTTTTTTTAAAATTGTTTCTCAAAAAACGTTAATTTGTGCAGAGCATCTTGTGTTTTTATAAACTGAAAAGTTTTTAAAAATAATGTTTAAAAGCGTTTTCTATACTCTGTTTCAAGTTAAGAAGAAACTATTATCTAAATGGAGAGAGCCTGTTTGCATCTAAGTGCGCGCCAAATGGATGCCAAGCTCATTTGCTTTGTTAAGGGCATGTCAGCATTAGACGCTCCATTTTTATAGGTCCAATCAAATCCAATGCTCTTGCAACGTCATATAGTTGTTTTTTTTTCTTCTTTCAAGAATGAAATGGTCTCCTTGTTTATCGAAATATATCGCCAAGTTTAGGAATCCAGGAAGACTTCGAAGATATATTCTTTTTTAAATAACTGAATGATATATATCTTAAAAAATTACACGAATTAAATTTCTGTCTTACATGTTTAAACTTTAAAATCTTTTATATTGTTCTGAAAAAAATATTTGTATAGCTTAATAGCGAAATAAAACGGAACTACATGCAGACGTGGATGATTACTTAAATCATATACCGCAATGCATACCTGTCAACTTTCATTCTTTCCGAGAATGGATTTTCAGAGTGGTTGTAAAACAGTAAACGAAAAACAATCTGACTCAAAAATATATTTATATTTTGATCTTGTTGAAATTCGCTTGTGCAAGGATTATTATGCTTTTATATATCATATTTATTGTAATTATTTATATGTAGTGGTGGTCAAATTCATTTATAATTATCATTATAATTCAAAAAGTTAATTGGAATAACATGAGTATTGCTACCACTTTAAATATGAAAATAAAATCTTTCCGGAAAATCCGGAAGAGTTGGCAGGTATGGCAATGGTCTTTTCTTAACTTGCCACGGAGTATAGATATTGTTAATTTTAATCTTTTTTAATAGATGTTTGCATTATTTTAAAACGCTTTTTAATTTTAAGCCTATTCGAGATCCTTACACTTCACGTAAAATAACAGATCTGCCAACTACTATGATTTTTGTAAAATATTTTTTAGAGTGGTTGAAATTTAATAGCCAAAACTTTCAGAATTTTGGGTTATTTTGTTAGTACTTTAAAAGCCTTACCTTGACTGAGCTAAAACTAAGTGGAATTTTATATCAACTTTTAAATCGTTTATATGTATCATTTATATGTATATGAATCATTTATATGCAGAAAATACGTTTAATTAAATAAAAAATAACGCGTTAAAACTTTAACTTAGCTGCCACTAGAATAAATTTTAACAAAAAGTTTAGTAATAAGTAATAAAAGTTAAAGCAGTTAAAAAAAACATATTCAGGGGTATTTATTAATCATGGAAATTTTCATAAAGTGCTCGCATCAATTTGATTGTGTTCGATGCAACATAATTATTATTGCTTATACTAATCCGAATTAGTTTTGGATATTAACACTAGGATTACGGACGTTTCTTACATACCTATCTCTACGAACACGCGTCATAATTTGATGCATGAAAGAATACATATAATTGTGATTCTTAATTTAATAAATTCTATTTAGTTGATTTTTATCCACCATTATTTCTAAATAATTCGTAGATTTATATAATTCACCACTTTTTATTTGCAAAATTGACTTAGTAGTTTTTTTACCGTTTTTTTTAATAAAGTATTTTAGCGTGTCCAGAGCAGTTAACATCTCTGCACTTAGAAACCAATGTAAGAAAAAAATGAATACTATGAATATGAGTACTATAAGAAAAAAAAATGAAAACATGAGATATATATTTATGATATATTCTAGTATTTTATTTTTCAATACTCAAACTAAGCAACTGAAACCTTCAAAATCTGACACTCTGACATCAATTGACATTCTGCATTTGTTCTTTCTATTATTGCTTATCGGCAACAGTTGTTTATCGCTTGTTTCATTTGAGATATCGATATCGTATAACGGATCAAAGTTTTGTCGGTACATTCCTATTTATTATGTATGTTTACTCAAAATTTTGTCTAAATTACGATCGCGTCAAATTGACGCATATCCGTAGAGATAGGTACACCACAAAGAGAATTTCAATATTTCAACGCTTTTTGAAGAAAATAGACTTCAATATATATTTATCTTGATCAGTAGTGATTTTTATTTTAATTTAGCATGATTTTTATTTTAAATTAGGTAGTATAAATAAAATGAGGCCAAGAATTATTAGCCAGACCTTCTAATAAATTTAAAATAAAATATTTTGGTACAATAAAATAGTCCATTTTTTTACCATTAGAACCACTTGATCGTGCCACTAACCTGGTTCATCCAGTCAATTGAAAGTTGTTGTTTTTTTATTCATTAATGTCTATAGTTTGTCTGCGATAAGAATTCCCCAAGCTGCAAAGTCTGAGGCCATCTGCTGCTAAGGAAACAAGAATAGCCCATTTCAGGAAGGGTAGCTTCTTTTCTATCTAGGGCTAACACAATAGACCCGAGAAAAAGATTACCTTTTTCAAGCCGACCATAACCAAAACTAAGCAGTGTCCCCACTTGAAGTAGTTATGCCTTGTAACCATATTCACAGCAACGGGTCCAGACGTATGGCTAGGGGAGTTCTTACTTTAGACAAACTATACTCTAGTTCATTCATTCACACAAATCCTTCTCCCCAACCTTCTTTCTTACAATAATATTAACGATTTCGCGAATTAGCATTAGCTCTCGCTTGCTCCCCTACGTAAGATTTTAAGTAATTGCGCAATAAGAGTGCGCATGTGTCAATTCTGGGGAAATGCGCATGCGCCCGTTAAAAAATATCAAACTTACGTATGCAGAGATGCCAACTTGCTCCGAACAGCAAATATATATTTTAAAGTAGTAGTTTATCAATTGTGATTCTTGGTTAAATAAATTCAATTTAGTAGATTTTTATCCACCGTTATTTCTAAATAATTCGTAAGCTTATATAATTCACCATTTTATAAAAATATATGGGTTAGGGGCCGCTGCGCGGCCCAGGCACCCAATTTTAGTTAAATAAAGAGAAGAAAGAGAAAAATATGTTATGCTATACCTTTTAAAAAGCAAGCAAAAATGCTCAAATATTTGCAAAACTTACTTTGAATTTATTTACCGTTTTTATAATTATTTTGGCATGTCCAGAGCAGTTGGCATCTCTGCGTATGTGAAAATTAGAGATTTTGCAAAAATCCGTAAGCTATAAACGCTATCATATAGAATATCATTTTAACTTTTACCACAAATTCAAAACATTTAGAAAAATCAGTAAGCGTCCGTTAAAGTTGTAGTGGAAGATCAGTTCAGCAATTGTTGTAATATCCCATGATTCCTATCGAAATTTCATCCATAAGTTCCTTCAAGTTCGTATTTTAACGCATCGTTGAAAAGCGACTTTTCTGAAAATTACCCCATGTGCATATTGTTTTGAAAGCGAATGTGGAAGAAAAACAATATAAGTAAACTTTAAAATTTTTTAATGCAGTATGATAAAGAGTATAACAATCACATCTAATGGCACACCACGAGTTTTGCAAATATATCAGGTTTCGTAAAGTTATAATAAATTGGTAGAGAATTAAATAGTAAAACTTGAAAAGTATAGGAAAATTACGCCCACTTTTTAAAATAGTCACCACGAGATCACTGCGAACTAAAATACGAATTAACTCGTGACCGGTCAGCAATGTGTTAAAATTGAAGGTTGGCTTAAGCAGAAAAAAAAAAAAAACATTTAACAGCGATTATCTTCGTAGCGTTAATTCGCGATCGCAACGAACTATAGGGGGCGTTGTTGCATGAGACTAATACCTGCGATTTCTATATGAACAGTCATTCAGTTACTCTAGAGACGTCGTTAATGTAGCACGTAGCATTGCAACGTTCCTTCTTTATTGTGGCTAATTAAATTTAAAAAAGAAAAATGCTTGATATTCTTTCTAATGCAAACGAAAACAAAATGGTATCTCTTTTTATTAGAGAAGGAATATCCAAAACACATCGGAAAAATATTTGTACATTAACAGAAAAAAATATATATATTCTTATAAGAGTTAAAACCTAATGCCCGAGAAATAGTTTTACTAAATTTAATGATATAACATGAAAGGCTTATTTAAACTTTGCATTCCATAGTCTTAAGAATCATATTACTTCAAAAATTAAAATGAACAAAAAGTATACATAAGCCTCATAATTTTATGAAATTTAATTTTGTAAACAAAGTTTTTTGACAGCAATTTTTATCAAAAAATTTCAAGTTTCAATAAAAATCATTATTTAGAAACTAAGAAACGTAAAATAAAGAATGCTGACGAAACAAAAACAGAAAGAAAAAAAAACAATTCTTTTTTGTCTCCATTTTTAGTGCTACGAAAATTCGTCTTTGGGATTTGCCAAAAACAAAACAAGATGCAATTTTATTTTTTCAGGAGGGAAATATTTTACCGAAAAAACGAAAATGTACCAATTCCCACAACATGAAACTTTATCTTGGTAAACGTACGTTTTGGAAATGTTATTTCATTTGGAATCTTATTTATCAGAGTTCATATGGCGATATGATTGTTTTGAATCTATGGTAAACTCTCTATCTCGGTTCATTTTCCAACGAAATCCGATTGACTATTTTGATTTTAAATAAAGTGTTTTATTTTATGAATCGTCGCAAAAATTTTAAGTGTAGATTGGCGGCACTTAAAAACCGCCAAATCTGTAGTGGCGGTGGCGTTAATACGTAAGTACCGAATTTTTATTCCATACTTTTCTGAATCATATTACTTCAAACATTGGAATATACAAGAAGTATACACATAATGTTATACCATTTAATTTTTCAAAAAAAGTATTTTGAGAACAATTTTTATCAAAAAATTATAAACTAAAAAACGGAAAATAAAGAATTCTTAGGATAAAAAAACGATTTTAAGAATTCTTAACATTGAAATAAAAACTTTCATATTGTTTCTTTTTTTATTATTCTTATAGTTCTTAATCAGACGTAAAAAACCATTCTGTAGAGAACCATCATCAAATGAAAAAAAAAATATTTACAAGCAAATTTTTTATTGTAAAAATCATTGCACTTACCTGATTTATAATTCCCGGAGAATTCCAAAATGATAAGTTCCTTGTTTGAAAACTTTATTCTCAAATAATAGATACATAGTTTATCCCTTCATTACTTTTAGATAACATACTACACAGCAAAATTTTATAATTGATATGAATTTGAATATGTTG
Source organism: Parasteatoda tepidariorum (assembly GCF_982258835.1). Classification (NCBI taxonomy): domain Eukaryota; kingdom Metazoa; phylum Arthropoda; class Arachnida; order Araneae; family Theridiidae; genus Parasteatoda; species Parasteatoda tepidariorum. The sequence continues at coordinate 10,062,453 of NC_141759.1, forward strand.
CTAAAAACAGAATAGCTGAATTCTAGTTGAACTTATTCTTTCAAAACTAAAAAATACTTACCAAGAAAACGATTAAAATTAATTAAGAATCAGCACAAATGGCACTATTTCAAGTAACTTGGATAATTTTTTATTGCTGTTTTCCGAATTATATGGATACAGAAATATATACTATTCTATAACGAAGAAGAATATGCTATAACTATTACAATTCTGTATGTTCTGAATTCATATTTATTCACTGGAATGACAAAAGCAATGTTGACTTCACTTTAATTCGTAATGAGTTGAAGACAGAAGAAATGCATTTTACCTTAATACACACATCTGTAACATTATCCGAAATCGGAAGTCATCAGTTGCAAGCTTGTTGATAAAAGAAATTAAAAATTATTGAGGAATTTTTCTTCAAATGTTTGGCGTGTTCTGTTCCTGAAAGATTTACTAATATTCTGGAGATTTTTTTCAAGTTCTTCGGCCTTTTCCTTAGGGAAATTTTGTTTCTTATTTGCTGCTAAAAAATGGCGTCTGATTCTGTCAACGATTTTGATGGAACTAAATGAAAACGTGATAAATTAATGTCTGATATTTACAGGCTCCCGCTAGACGGCGTACTCGAGCGTTGCGATCGCGAATTACGCCAAGATACGTAGCGTTTAAACATCTAAAATAAATGCGAGCATGCGCAGCTCTTTCAAATCTTACGTACAGGACGGTATTGAAGCTAACACAACAGTGTGAAATCTCCCTGATACTATTTCCTTAACGTCTTTTGCAGAGATGCTAACTGCTCCGGACACGCCAAAATAATTTAAAATGCGGTAAATAACAACTAACTATATTTTGCAAATATTTGGCTATTTTTGCTTGCTTTTTAAAAGGAATAGCAAGTAAGAACTACGATAAAAAAATGGTGCATTATATTAGCCTACGAATTATTTGGAAATAGTGGTGGATAAAAATCTACTAAATTGAACTAAGAATCACAATTGATAAACTACCACTTTAAAATATTTCTCTGCTTCTGTCTCACTTCTCTGCTTTCTAAAAGCTGGCAACATCAAGCAAATTTTTACATTGCAAGTATGTGCCTTATTTAAGGGAAGATCCATACCTGCCAACTTTTACGCATTTGGCGTAAAATTTTATTTTTATATTTAAAATGGTAGTAAATATATACTATATTTTCATTTATAAACTTTATTTTTAAGTGATTTTGATCACCACTATTCTTAAAAAAATTAAGCATATACATTAATATGCGTTGATATCATGGTTGTCAGCTGATGTTTCTTCAAATACAGCGTATTTTTCTGCTTACAATCGAAATTTTAATTCCATGTTACTACCACTGGGAAAAATCATAATGGAAGGGATTAAAAGTTGGCAGGTATGAAGATCCCAATCTAGCATTTAATTGATTATCGAATTTTTTAATTTTTATATAATTTATATTTATTAATTAAAGTGGTATCTTAGAATCCTCCAAAAATTTCTGTTTGATTAATTACAGAGATGCCAACTGCTCCGGACACGACTAAATATTTAAAAAAACGGTAAATAACTATCAACTAAATTTTGCAAATACTTGACTATTTTCGCTTGCTTTATAAATCGTATAGCATGACCTAAGTACTTTAAAGTGGTGAATTATATAAGATTACGAATGATTTAGAAATAGTGGTGGATAAAAATTTACTAAATTGAATTTATTAATCCAAGAATCACAATTGATAAACTACCACTTTAAAATATATATTTGCTGTCCGGAGCAAGTTGGCATCTCTGTAATTATGTGTGTTTTGTATGCTAATTTATGGCACAAAGAGGATTCGAATCCAAGTTTCGACGAGCATTGGGATGGGTCGCAGTTTAACGTTAGTGCTGAAAAATTACCAACCATCATTACTAATAAGTATACTGAACTATACACTAATGCTGGCCTACCATTCTTTCAACGGTTTCCTGAATTTTTTTTCGAGTGGTAGCTAAGTTTATGCTTTAATTTACTATTCTCTCTTTTACAACTTTGATGTAAAGTTGTATTTCACACCACTACTTACAAATTATTCAAAAGCTTATGTAAAAAGCAACTTTAACTTTTATCATGTGGTGAAACTTTTAAAAATTATATCAAAATTACCAAAAATCATGTAAAATTCGGTTTTTAATTGTCTACCACTCAATAATATATTTTTCAAAAAGCGTAGTAGTTGGCAGCCCTGGTAATGTTTGTGAAAATTACGATACCATAAAGGAATAACCAGAAATAAATAATTTCAAATATTCAGAAAAGTGGTTCAAATGAACATGTGCAATCACTTTGTAATTCTTTTAATTTGCAATATTTATTACATTTCTTGTAATTTTTTTTCCAGTTTGCGCAATTCTTTCATGCTGCTGCAATTTTCACAAACAAGAGTGTATCATTCTGAATTGATATATTCTTTTAATGAGCCAATCGAATTGATTTATGGCAGGGTTCCAACGGGTCTTGAAAATTTAAAAAAGGGGCAACTAAAATAAAACAAATATAGATATTTTAATTTCTGTGTATACAACACTAAAAATCATTTCATTTTCATTTATTAACAAAAAATTGGGTACCTGGGTCAACAACACTAAAAATCGTTTTCCAAAGAAAGTATATATGCATAAAAACTTAACAATAAAGTGGCATATCATACCTGCCAACTCTTCCGGTTTTTCCGGAAGATTTTAATTTTGTATTTAAAGTATACCGAAACTCATGTCATGTCATTAAAATTTTTGAATTATAATAATAATTATAAATAAGTTTGACCACCACTACGTTTAAATAATTACAACAAATATATTAAAGCATACTAACATACCTGCCAACTCTTCCGAATTTTCCAAAAAGTTTTATTTTCATATTTAAAGTGGTAGTGTATATATTCTATTTTTTCTTTTATAAACTTAATTTTTAAATGATTTTGATCAACACTATTCTTGCAAAAATTAAGCACATATATATGCGTTACGATCATGGTTGTCAACTTAAGTTTTTTCAAATACAACGTATTTGTTTGCTTAAAAATGAAGTTTTAATTTCATCTTAATACCACTGGGAAAAATGATAATGGAAGGGATTAAAAGTTGGCAGGTATGTACTAATCTTAACGATAGCGAATTTTAACCTAGTCAAAATATAAATATATTTTTGAGTAAGGTTGTTTTTCGGTAATTGTTTTACTACCCCTTGGAAAATTCATTCTCAGAAAGAGGGAAAGTTGGCAGGTATATTAAAATAAAAGATCACTTCTAAAGTTAACCTAAATTTACTACCACTACTAAAACTTTTCAAGGACCACGGGTGCACTTTCAAAGTTATAATTCTAACATTTTGCGCAGATATCATAGATAAAAATGGTAACTTTTTAGTGCTCCAGGAGGAAAATTAATAAAATGAATTTTTTTCACGAGTTTTAAGCATTTTTAGTCAATTTTCGGCTGATTGAGGTTGGAGGAAATTATTTATTTATACAAATCTCAACTTCCCGACCGAAGCCGACCTCACATCAGAAAGGTCCTGCGTTTGAATCCCGGACAAGGCATGGATCCTCTGAAAGAGTGCCCAACAATTCCTCCTTTACTGATATCTGAATGACGAGTGTCAATCAGGTGAGTATAGGAAAAATAAATAAATTTCACATCTGTATTAAAAACTTCATCCAACTACAGGGTTGCCAACTTTTCGCGCTTTTTGCAAATATTTATTCTAGTGGTAGCTAAGTTGTTGTTTTATTTTTTATTCATTTAAACCTTTTATTCCTCACGTAAGTACCGAATTTTTATTCCATACTTTTCTGAATCATATTACTTCAAACATTAGAGTATATAAAAAGTATACATAAACACATAATGTTATACCATTTAATGTTACACCATCGTCGTTTGAAAATTTAATATCTACATAGATTATTCCTTCATTACTTTTGGATAACATACCACACATCAAAATTTTATATTTGCATACCTGTCAACTCTTCCGGAAGATTTTATTTTCATATTTAAAGTGGTAGCAATACTCAGGTTATTCTTATTAACTTTTTGAATTATAATAATAATTATAAATGAGTTCGACCACCACTACATATAAATAATTACAATAAATATATGAAAGCATAATAATCCTTGCGCAAGTGAATTTCAACGGGATCAAAATATAAATATATTTTTGAGTCAGATTGTTTTTCGTTTATTGTTTTACAACCACTCTGAAAATCCATTCTCGGAAAGAGTGAAAGTTGGCAGGTATGTAATTGTATGATCTCGATATGAATTTCAATACGTATGCTTGAGGACAGAATAGCTGAATTCTAGTTGAAATTATTTTTTTAAAACTAAAAAATGCTTATCAAGAAAACGATAAAAATTTATTAATAATCAGCACAAATCATACTATTGCAAGTAATTCGGAGAATTCTTCATTGTTGTTTTCTGAATTATATAGATATAGAAATATTCACTATTCTATAAAGAAGAAGAATATTCTATAACTATTACAGATCTGTACATTCTGAATTAACATTTATTCATTGAAATGACGAAACCAATGTTGACTTCACTTTAATTTTTAATGAATTGAAGACATAAAAAATTATTTTACCGTAATACACACATCTGTAACATCAAGTGATCATGAAATCCGATTAAGGTAAAACTTATTGAGAAATTGTTCTTCAAATGCTTGGCGTGTTCTGCTTCAATGTTTGGCATGTTCTGGTTAGTTTTTTCAAGTTCTTCTACCTTTTCCTTAGGGAAACTTTGCTTCTTATTTGCTGCTAAGAAAAATGGCATCCGTCATTGCCAATGGTTATGATGGAATTAATTTCCGATATTTTCAGGTTTCCGCTAGAGGGCGTACTAGACCGTTGCGATCGCGAATTATTATAGATGCACGTATCTGAAATTGTAAAATTATTTTTTGTGAAAGTAGTTGTGATTATACTATCCATATTTATTTTTTTTTTTTAAAAAAAAATACTATTTTGAAATTTTGTCACAATTTGCTTAAATTTGATAGTTTGAAAGTGGAAGATATGATCAAGAAAATCGAGTATCTAATCTATTTACTTTTAAGGAAAAAAGAGTTTCATGAGAATTTTGAATGTTCAATGCCTTTTTATATATATATATATATATATCTTAAAATGTCTCCGTATTTTAATAAAGATATATTTATTGCTGCTAGTCTTTAGGTTGCCCATTTTGGGTTTACACGTAGCACCCATAAAGAACGAGAAAGAGATAATTATCCTTCTCATCATTCAAGACATAACTGCCTTTAAAAAGCCCTTAGAAGATGATGACTTCAAAGTCATATTTTAGTTTAGGAAAAAATAAATCACTATGTAGCATTTTGCTCGGGGGTCTAAGTTATGACTCTCTATATATTTCCTTAAAATTAGTTATTATAAATTTACTACAAGAACCATGTAGTTTCTATTTCTTCTGCTTTAGGGCTGAACAAGTTCGCGCGATTGGCCAGGTCTGTGACCAGAAGTCGATCCGATCTTATTCAAAAATTTTCGATGCATCGACCCATCAAAGCAGAAAACACAAAACAATCACAAATCTCTCAATTATCTCTTTAAATTATCATAAAGTAAAAAATATATTATCTATTAAGCTATAAAAAACAACAAAGTTAAATTATCATTAAATGAAATTTGGCTTCATAACACTATCTATTAGACTATAAAAAAGTTACAAACTTAAATTAGTATAATTTAAGAATAAAATTCCTTCCATAAAAAAAAAAAAAAATCAACTAAAATTTAGGGGTCTCTCTGGCAGAGCGGTATCGTCCGCCAAATGACAAGCGTGGAGTGGAGGTAGCGAGAGTTTAAATTGCGCTGTTAATCTGGATGTATTTTCGTGCTGTCCTTTGAGCCTTAAAGAAGAAGAAAAAAGGGGGTTTTCAGAGAAGATACGCTTTTGGGACAGATTTCGTAACCTAATATATAGTCTGCACTAATTAATTAGCATATTTGAGGTCACCCCCTCCAAACATTAGAATAAGTCCTAGAATGTGAAGACCCGAACATTAGATCCAAAGTTATTCGTGGTAATCCGTTTTTTTATTTTGGCGCACTATAAATCGAATTAATGATATTTTTACTTATTTTGATTTTTAATCCATATATTAAGCGTGACGAACTACAAAACATCAATTGTACACACTTGAGTGGAATTAAAGCCACTTTATATAAATTATTTTTTTCATCCCAGTTGTGATTTTGTACGAATAATTTTATGACTCACCACCCCGAAGATACGAGACAACAACTGAATTACTTCTACTTCCAAAACTACAGAAATTCCGTAGTTATTGGGGGATATAATGTTTCCTATGTCAGTCTGGAAGACAGAGCAAATTCCATACCGGCCAACTTTTACGCATTTGGCGTAAAATGTTATTTTTATATTTAAAGTGGTAGTAAATGTGTTCCATTTTTTTCCTTTATATGATTAATTTTAGAATGATTCTGATTACCACTATTCTTAAAAGAATTAAGCATAAATAATAATATGAATCACTCTCACGGTTGTCAGTCAAAGCTAATTCAAATACACCGTATTATTTTGCTTACAATTGAAATTTTAATTCCATTTGACTACCACTGGGAAAAATTAAAATGGAAGGGAATAAAAGTTGGCAGGTATGAAATTCGATGTACTTTACCCTTTACCTTTTTAAGTAGTCTACCTTTTAGTGTAAACAGTATGTCAACACTAATTCAATAAATGTTACAAATCAATGTTGTAAATCTAATTGCTTTAAAACGTTTAGCGACAGCTATTTTCAAAACAACAAAAAGTTCACATAAGTTACTTTACGTAAAAAATACTGTCCAAGGCAACATTTGCTTATTTGCTCACTGACTAAAAATTTGCTGCCTTGGAAGCTAATTTACACTCCGGCCTTAAAAGACTAGCTCTCTTTTTTAGAGATTTTTCCCTTGGTTGTAATTATAATGCCTGCTTTTATTTCATTTAAAATTTGTTACCTAAACTTAAAGAAAAATAAACTCAAATATTATGTCAAATACAACAAATATTAATAAAACACCTACAGCAGTGGTAAAAAGCCACTGGATTTGAGTTAATTGGATGACATTTCCTCTTAGTGATACCATCTACCAGCATATTTTAAAAATGCAAGTAGCTGTGTTTAAAATGATGATATATTTATTACGGATTAATAATTACTTAGACTTAGACTAAGGTGGTGTACGCAGTACCTGTCCGCGAAGCGGACACTCCACTGCTTCATCTGTAGTAGAGCCCGTGGGCGCCTAGGGTGATGTCGTTTTGTAGAAAAAAATTGAAGGTGGCTTGGGAGGGTGGAAGGCTTGGTGGAGAGTGATGACGTCACTATGGCTTGTTTTCAGGTAATAGGGAACGAATGAGCTGTACCAGCTCCTCGTTTTTGAGTAGTTCTTGCATCTCTCTGAAGATATGAAGAAATCTGGTGGCTGTTTGGGTAGCACTCCTGTGCTCTCCTTTCTTTTGTGGTGGCTTTCGGATTAATAATTAGATGATTTTTGAAATATTATATAAACTTATATTTATTTTTCAAAGTGGTATTTAATTTTAACAAGTATTTTTGTTTAATTGAAATCAATTTTTTTGTTACTTTTAATTTTCTGTTGCTTGAAATTTTTGATTCGAGATATCAATGTCGCTGATTTCGAATCATCGGTTTTCCACTGCAAGTTACAGTTTTTATGCAGCTCAATACCGCAGTCCCTACCAAAATTTTTTAAAATACACTCCAGTGAAGAGTAAGTATCCTCACTTCTCTACCACGTAGGGAGTGGTAGGAAGAAGGGAATAATATTTTTTATTTTATGATGCTATACGATAATGTCATATATTTTTGTCTTATTTACAGATTTGTAATCCCTAAATGTATGATTTAGTACTTGCATAAATGTAGTACAAAAAATTGTTCCCCAATGTCATGTATAATTCTTATACAAGTCCGTAGCACAAGGCAGAATCAAGCGAAATTTTTGGATTGTATTACGGTGGATAAAAAATTTGGAATGTTTTTAAAACTTCTGGTGGTAGTTCGGAAATGTTGTCAATACTATTGTTAATAAGTATGCACAATTGTATTATTTTGCACTGATATTTTTGATTGAACTATCTGAGCTTCGGTCTTTTTATTTATTTTTTTTTTACTTATTTTTATTTTTTATTTTTCATATTCGTTGTTGAAAAGTCGACCCAATTTTTGGGTTTACGACTACTAAAACCTAGCTTAGCCCCGACCCTGTAAGAGGGCATCCGGAGTTCGAAAGTTCGAAGTGCGCGCAACAGTTCAATCACATAAGCAAACATATTCAAACTTTTCAAATTAGAGTTGTAACAAATAGGTAGAACATTAAATATGAAATCCACTAAATATTTACGACTACTAATGTTCAACTCTTTTGCCTTGAAATTTTGAACCCAATTCCGAAGACAAGGGAACTCCTGGAACAAGTATTGGGAGAAATTTGCCTTCGTGAAGAACTTTTTGATGGAACTAACCCGCATTTGCGTTACAAGGAGAGGAAGACCACGAGAGCCTCCCACGGTTAGTCTGACGGCAAGGGGACTCTAAGCCATGAAAAATATCAAACTTACTTGTGTAAAAATTAAAGATTTTCGAAAAATCCGTAAGTTATAAACGCTAGCACAGTGGAATATCATTTTAACTTTGATCACAAATTCAAAACAAACATTTACAAAAATCCGTGAGCCTCCGTAAAAGTAGTAGTGGAATATCAATCCAAGTAGAAGTGGAACATCTGTTCAGCAATTGTTGTAATATAACATGATTCCTTTCTAAATTTTATCCACGAGTTTCTTCAAGTTCGTGTTTTAAAATTGAAGGTTAGCTGACGCAAAAAAAAAAAAATCATTTAACAACGAATGCCTTCGTAGCGTTAATTACGTCAAGATACGTGCGTTTAAACATCTAAAGTAAATGCGAGTATGCGCAGCTCCTTCAAAGCTTACGTACGGGTTCGTACTGACGCTAACGCAACAGTGCGAAATCTCCCTAATATTATGCCATTCAAACTTCAATTAATGAACGGAGGCACCAATTACACAGACATAATACTCGACATTCTTAAAGCAGGCAACATCAAGCAAATTTTTAAAGGAAGATCTAAATCAAGCCATTTCAGTAATTATAGAGTTTTTGAATTTTTATAATAATTTATATTTAATAATAAAAGTAGTTCAAATTCTCCAAAAAATTTCTGTTTGTTTAATTATGCGTGTTTTTTAGGCTACTTTATGTAGTATTCTAATGTAATAGTAATAAGTATTCAAAATCATACATTAATGTTGGCCTGCCATCTTTCAACGCTTTCTCGAAAAATTTGTTCTAGTGATAGCTAAGTTTATGCATTAAATTATTATTCTCTCTTTTATAACTTTGATGTAAAGTTGTATTTCCCACCACTACTTACAAATAATTCAAAAGCTTACGTAAAAAACAACTGTTACCCTTATCATCTGGTGAATTTTCTAAAATAATAGCAAAATTACCAAATATTTTGTAAAATTCAGTTCTTAATTGTCTACCACTCCATAATATGTTTTGCAAGAAGCATAGAAGTTGGCAGCTCTGCTAATGTTTGTGACAATTACGATACCATGAAACATATAACCAGAAATAAAGGATTTCAAATATTCATGATAGTGGTACAAATAAACATGTGCAATCACTTTGTAATTCTTTCAATTTGCATTATTTATTACATTTCTTGAATTTTTTTTTCCAGTTTGCGTACTTCTTTCGTGGTGCTGCAATTTTCACAAACATGATTGTATCATTCTGAATTGATATCTTCTTTTGAAGAGCCAATCGAATTGGTTTAAAGCAGGGTTCCAAAGGGCCTAGAAAATTTTAAAGAGATATAACAAAAATAAAACATATGTCGATATTTCAATTCCCGTGTAACCACCACTTAAAATTGTAACATGAAAACTCCATTTTCTAAACCATTGGCAGTAAAGTGGTATATTAAAATAAGAAATTTCTTCTAGAGGTAGCCTATATTTACTACCACTATTAAAACATTTCAAGGACCGAGGGAGGTCTGTTAAAGTTGCGCACTTTGCGCAGATATCTTAGCTAGATGTAGTAACTTTTAGCAATTTTGCTTGGGGATTGCGAAATAATTTTTTACAAGTGAAATGTATAATTAAAACAAGGGATTATTTTTAAATTTATTAATATTATTATTACTAACACTTAGAGAAGTTTTCGTGAATGTGCCGCATCTTTATAAAAATTGTGTACTATGTCCTATTACAGGTTTAAAATGCCACAAACACTGTTTCTGATATAAATAATATATTGTTATCTCATATACTTTAAATACAATTAACTATTGTATGAAACAGGATAATAAAGATTTTTAAACGCTTTCTAAGAAACGCTTTTATGAGAATTCGGGTATTATGCCTCACATTATGAAAACAAATTAAAATGTATTTCTGGATGCTAAATGTTATCTTGTAACATAAAGGAACACTTAATAAAATCAATTTACACACTTATTTGCGTTTTACATACTTGCTACATGATGTTCTGTTATCCTAGGCATTAAAGTAAACGTTTTAACAATTTTCTAATACTCCTTTTTTCTTTTTCAATTTTTTGCGATGTTTCAATTTTCGATTAAAACAAAAAGGTTTTTTCTAAAAACCCGCGATTTTTAAAATGAATTATTATTTTACATCTGCCTGTATTTCAAAGAGAGTAGACAATATTTAGTTGGTTTTTATATCAACAAATGGATCAAAAGGAAAGGAAATGAGGATTTGTTTTTTTATCTCCTATTTAAAAATATCCGTTTACAAAATAATTTTCGTTTTAAGGAATAACTTTTCAATTTTTATTGTCAATAAGTGTTTCGTGAACTAGAGAAGTCTCAGTTCGAGTCTTTGAACGAAAGCAGCGGAATGAAATCTGCTCTACAGGGAGCGGAATTTCAATTCTGAGACCTTTAAAGTCGAGGAAAGGAAAGATGATTCTACTAGAAAAAGAAAAATTTATTTTTGAAAAAAAATACTGATAATTTGTGATTTATTGGTGTTGACTCAGGAAACAAACTAAATTTTAATAGAAATTTAAATCTATTATTATAGCTGCGCATCTAAAATTGTAAAACCTTTTCAGGAACGAAAGTATCGATATCGAAAGTATCGTATCGAGAGCCTCCCACTATCCATATATAGTTTTTTTTTATTAAAAAAATATTTTTTCTAAATTTTGTCGAAATTTGCTTAAATTTGATTGCCCGAAATTGTGAAACATGCTCTGGAAAATCGAGTGTCTAATCTATTTAATTATAAGGAAAAAAGAGTTACATGATAAGTTTGGATTTTTAAATGACTTTATGTGTTTTAAAATGTCTCATATATCTTAAATGTCTGATATATCTTAAAGTGATATATTTATTACTGTTAACTTTTACGGTCTCCATTAAGGGTTTACAGGAAACACTCATAAAAAACAAGAAAGACATGTATACCTTCTCATTTTTTGTCTGATTAGAACGCTATGGAGATAAACTCATTAGTAAACGAACCATTTAATATGAAATCTATTAAAAATTAGAAAGTGGTAGCAAATATATTTCTAAAAATTTGTTTCATTTATGAATATAATTGGTCTGTTTCATATACTTGTCAACCGCTACAGATTTAATTCTCAAATATTGTATGTTAAATTTCTCTCAAGTACTTTTTAAATAGAATTTGGGTTCATGCGCACAACTGGTTCACTTTTTAAATAAACTGTGTAGACTACTAATAAGAAACCGTGTGGAGGCTTTCTGATGTAGGAGGTGATATCGAAGTACAGTTATGACTGTCTATATATTTCCTTGAAATTAGTTACTATAAAAAAACTATAAGAACCATGTAGTTTCAATTTCTTCTGTTTTAGGGCTGAGCAAGTTCGCGTGATTGACCAGGTCTGTGACCAGAAGTCGACCCGTTCTTATTCAACAATTTTCGATGCATCTACCCATCAAAGCAGTAGACACAAAACAATCACAAATCATTCATGTATTTAAATTATCATAAAGTGATTTTATTTAGTATTAACTATTAAGCTGCAAAAAAAAAAAGTTAAATTATAATTAAATGAAATTTGGCTTCAGAATACTATCTATTAGACTATAAAAATCTACGAATTTAAATTAGTATAACTTAAGTAAAAAACTTTTTCATGAAAAAAAATCAACTAAAATTTAGGGTCTCCCTGGCAGACGGTATCGTCCGCCAAAAGACAAGCGTGGAGTGGAGGTAGCGAGAGTTTAAATTGCGCTGTTAATCTGGATGTATCTTCGTGCTGTCCTTTGAGCCTTAAAGAAGAAGAAAAAAGGGGGTTTTCAGAAAAGGTACGCTCTTGGGTCTGATTTCGTAACCTAATATATAGTCTGCTCTAATTAGCATATTTGAGGTCACCCCCTAGAAACATTAGAATAAGTCCTAGAATGTGAAGAACCGAACATTAGATCAAAAGTTATTCGTGTCGATCCGTTCATTTTTTTGCTTTATTTTTGGCGCACTATTAGTTTAATTAATGATATTTTGATTTTTAATCCATATATTAAGCGTGACGAACAACAACACATCAACTGTACACACTTGAGTGGAATTAAAGTTACTTTATATTAATTATTTTATTCATCCCAGTTGTAATTTTGTATGAATATTTTTATAACTCACCACCCAGAAGATACGCAGGGATGTCAACTGCTCCGCATTCAGATATAGGATTAGTAAAGTGGTAGCAAATTATTTGGTAAAATTAGCTAGAAAAGGAGAGGTACGCCTACTTTTTAATAGAGCAACCAATAAATTTCAGCTGTAACGTTGCTTTTTATATGATACTTATAATTTTTGATATTTAGTGGTGAAAAAATTAATTAAAAAGAAAAATACTAAACTAAAAGTAACTTAAATTTCGCTACCAATAGAAAATACTATTTTACAAAGCGAAGCAAGTTGGTATCTCTGCATACGAGACAACAACTGAATTACATCTACTTCTGAAACTGCTGAAATTCCGTAGTTATTGGGAGATATTGTGTTTCCTATGTCAGTCTGGAAGACAGAACAAATTCGATGTACTTTCCCTTTTACTTTTTTCGTAGTCTACCTTTTAGTGTAAACAGTCTGTCAACACTAATTCAATAAATGTTACAAATCACTAGAAATATAAATGCTTTAAAACGTTTAGCGACAGCTGGGCTATTCCATGGTAACTTACGTTACATTCACAGAAACTTTATTGCACTGAGAACTTAGAAGCAAACAAATAATACTAATACACAATCTAAAATAAAGTGATTTCTTAAAATTACAATCAAAACCAAAAGGAACCTAATTAGAATAATTAATATTTTTCAATTTAGGCAGTGTAAAAATCTAAAACTAGTGTGGTAACTTACGTTACTGAAAAAGGAATGGCATAAATTTGCAATATGCTTGAAGGCAAAATTCTGTTCTTATACAAATGTTAATTGATTAAGATTATATGTATCATTTTACTGACATGTTTAAATATTTATTATGCCTAGATTTAAGATTTTATTTCAAAAGTTAAATAAAATATAATTTTTTAAATGGGTAACTTACGTTACAGTAACTTACGTTACGAAATTCCCTTTGCATCAAATTTTTACTCCAATAATGTACAAATGCAAATTAACATATTTAAACAGTATAGTGCAAGGGAGAAAAAGTGTACATGAAGTAAACTCAAAAAACTTTTGATTTACACACTTGATTCAGACATCACTATGCACACTTATAATGTCCTCTGTTATTAACTAGTATAGGGGCTCAATTCTTTTTACCATGCTTTCTTTCTGGTAGAATATTTCATCTCTTTTTCCTGGTCAATTCCAATAGATTCCCACAGCAGCCATTTCAGTGATTTTAAATTCTTGCTCTTCAACAGACATTACCACACCAGTATATAACATTTCCTCGTATCTATACATATACCAATCTCCAGCTTTTATTTTGGATTCATCATTTTGTTTTTCAACATCTTTCACTTAAAAAACCCTTCTGGTATACCTTCTTGAACTTTTAAATGGTGGATCTGCTTAATGTTTTTAATCTGTGGAGCTTTTGAGAATAGACTACACAGATTAACTTTTTCTGACGCTTCTTAATATCTTCTGGTGTGTTTTCTACCATTTTTATTTTTGTTCAATGCTCTTGTGTTGCTGCCCCAAACTCAGAGGCATTGATGACAATATGTTTTCTTTTCAATACATTTCTTACACTTTCTTTAATAGATCCACCTGTCCCATCAACAGGACTCTTGCCGTGTGACGTGGCAAAATAATTCCACATCAATATTTTTCCGTGATGAATCTCAAAAACAGGTAAGACCGGAGCTAATATATTGATTCTTGAACTGACTCCTTGGCCCATCTGATCAGATGTGAACATTTTTGATATCCACCGGCACACATTCTCCAGACCAGCACTCATCTTTTTTTTCTGAACATAAAAATAATTTTCTGAAGAATTGCGTAAAATGGAACATTATGGAATTTTCTGAAGGCTTCAGTAGCTTATCCGAAGTTTTCGTGATACTTACAAAGACAAACATTTCTAGGAGGTTTGTAACTAAGCAAGACATGCTTTGGACGGAGCTCAAAGGACTTAGTTTTCCAATTTTGCATTTTCGATTTTTTTCCATAAACATTTGGTACATTTCTCGGACTGAATGAAGAAGATAACATGCTTGTACTTTCTTCTTGCCACCATTAGCTTGTAGAGAGATTTCGTCCAACTTTGAAAACATATGAATGCCAACACCCAATAAAATGATTTAATGCAAAGATTTTCAATAAAATTAATATCCTAAGGCAGTGTTTATTTATTTAAACTTTGTTATTGTAATTGGATACATCTTATTTAGTTTATATGCCAATTTTCAAAAGAAATGAACTCATTTCACATTGGTAACTTACATTACATGCAAGTCAGTAACTTACGTTACATATATTGAATAGTGCACAAAACAATAAATAAATAATATTTGAAAGGAAAACTATTGCTACTTATTTAGTGCTAGCCTCTAAGAAAGAAAAAATAATATTCTTACTTTTGTATCACATGTTTTTTTTTACACATAAAAACTTTTCCTAGTTTTTGGTAACTTACGTTACATGCATTAATGTTTAGTTGAAATTTATATAATTACGTGAATTTAACAACGAAAAGTTATTTTAACACTGCACAATACTTCTACTAAGTGTAATAAACAATATTTATTCTTTGGAACATTTTGAAAGGAAGATAATGTTAACTTACTGATTTTCAGAATCTGACCATGCTCTTCACCCAAATCAGAACAAGCAAATGCCAATGTTCAATGGGGTACCAACACTAAAAAACTGAATTCTCAAAATTTTTTTTTATAAATTATCAAACTTCAAACCTTTCTAATTCAGAAAAAATCCAAAATAATAACATTATTCTTATTTGAATTTTCCGATTTGACTGTCCAAGGTAACACTTGCTTATTTGCTCACTGACTAAAAATTTGCTGCCTTGGAAGCTAATTTACACTCCGGCCTTAACCCCTTGGGGACGGGTGATTCAGAAAAGCATTCCTACAAAATCAGAATCAAGTAGTAATTAAGTAAAAAACGGTAACTTAAATGTAGTCGTTTCTAATTTGACAGACTTATTTTGCTTTTACTTTAATTATTGTTAGTTTAATCATACATATAATCAATGTTAATTCAAATTACAACTAAATAGTTTTATTTTGAACAAAGTAATGGTGAATTAAATAAATCAAACAATCATAACTCCGCCCACAAATAAACTGCTAAAGAAATACTTTGATTACCAGTTTTATATTTTCACCCTGATTGATACGGATTTATGCTGGCACGTATTTGTGACAGTCGGCGCGAAAGGGTTAATAGACTCGCTCTCTTTTTTAGAGATATTTCTCTTGTTTGTAATTATAATGCCTGCTTTTATCTCATTTAAAATTTGTTACCTAAACTTAAAGAAAAATAAACTCAAATATTATGTCAAATACAACAAATATTACTAAAACACCTTACAGCAGTGGTAAAAGGCCACTGGATTTTAGTTAATTGGATGACATTTCCTCTTAGTGATACCATCTACCAGCATATTTCAAAAATGCAAGTAGCTGCCTTTAAACTGATGATCGTTGTATAATTGAGTAATAAACAGATAATTTTTGAAATATTATATAAACTTATATTTATTTTTCAAAGTGGTAGTTAATTTTAGCAAGTAATTTTGTTTAATTTGAATCAATTTTTTTGCTACTTTTAATTTTCTATTGCTTGAAATTTTTGATTCAATACATCAATGTCGCTGATTTCGAATCATCGGTTTTCCACTGCAAGCTACAGTTTTTATGCAGCTCAATAGCGCAGTCCCTACCAAATTTTTTTTAAATCCACTAAAGTGAAGAGTAAGTATCCTCAGTTCTCTACCACGTAGGGAGTGGTAGGAAGAAGGGAAAAATATTTTTTATTTTATGATGCTATACGATAATGTCATATATTTTTTGTCTTATTTACAGATTTGTAATCCCTAAATGTATGATTTAGTACTTGCATAAATGTAGTACAAAAAATTGTTCCCCAATGTCTTGTATAATTCTTATACAAGTTCGTAGCACAAGGCAGAATCAAGCGAAATTTTTGGATTGTATTACGGTGTATAAAAAATTTGGAATGCTTTTAAAACTTCTGGTGGTAGTTCAGAAATGTTGTCAATACTATTATTAATAAGTATGCACAATTGTATTATTTTGCATTGATATTTTTGATTGAACTATCTGAACTTCGGTCTTTTTTTTTTTTACTTATTTTTATTTTTAATTTTTCATATCCGTTGTTGAAAAGTAGACCCAATTTTTGGGTTTACGACTACTAAAAACTAGCTTAGCCCCGACCCTGTAAGGGGGCATCCGGAGTTCGAAAGTTCGAAGTGCGCGCAACAGTTCAATCACATAAGCAAACATATTCAAACTTTTCAAATTAGAGTTGTAACAAATAGATAGAACATTAAATATGAAATCCACTAAATATTTACGACTACTAATGTTCAACTCTTTTGCCTTGTAATTTTGAATCCAACTCCGAAGACAAGGGAACTCCTGGAACAAGTATTGGGAGAAATTTGCCTTCGTGGAGAAATTTTTGATGGAACTAACCCGCATTTGCGTTACAAGGAGAGGAAGACCACGAGAGCCTCCCACTGTTAGTCTGACGGCAAGGGGACTCTAAGCCATGATCCATCTATCACTGAGGATATTTCAAGTCAGCACTGTGGTCGATACAAGCCGGATGCGAAATTCGTATCGACCTGCCATCGCCGGGATCGAACCCCGGCTCATCTCATTGGAAGGTGAACGCGGTATTCCCTGAGCCATCGCGGCTCAACTTCGGTCTTTTGAAGAAGAATTTGATTTTAAATTCTGAGATTTTTAACAAATATCCTTTTGAATAAAAGGTACCATTTGTTTTGCTCCTCTGCAAGGCAAACATTTTTTTTTAATTTAATTAATTTTTTCTTAAATTTTAATATTTTTAGTCAATTTTTGGCTCTTTGACAATGAAGTGATAAGCTGAATATTTGTTCCTTTCCAATTATTTGTTTCAACCATTTCTTCTGCTCTTAGTAAACTCTCTTCTTCTGTAGAAATATAAAAGTTTTATAACTTCAATATTTTTTAAACAATTTATCTATCTCACTGACTATTATGGACATGAGGAATGGGCAAAGGTCATGTTTAAACCTGGTATCTAGCTCCATTTGATAAGTGAAGAGAAATGATGTGTTAGCGTTTACACAAAGTCGGTGCTATATCGACTATTTCTTTTTGTTACGGTCCACTTAAGCTTTAAAAATGAAAAAAAAAAAAAAAATGTGCAATACTTGAACTTCAATGTGGTCAACATTGTGGTAATAAACAGTGGTAAACAAAGCTATTTTTCTTAAACAAGAGCAATCATCGTTTTAAAATCGTATGTTACATGTTATGTGTAATTCCTTTCCAATTATTTGTTTCAACCATTTCTTCTGCTCTTAGTAAACTCTCTTCTTCTGTAGAAATATAAAAGTTTTATAACCTCAATATTTTTTAAACAATTTATCTATCTCACTGACTATTATGGACATGAGGAATGGGCAAAGGTCATGTTTAAACCTGGTATCTAGCTCCATTTGATAAGTGAAGAGAAATGATGTGTTAGCGTTTACACAAAGTCGGTGCTATATCGACTATTTCTTTTTGTTACGGTCCACTTAAGCTTTAAAAATGAAAAAAAAAAAAAAAAATGTGCAATACTTGAACTTCAATGTGGTCAACATTGTGGTAATAAACAGTGGTAAACAAAGCTATTTTTCTTAAACAAGAGCAATCATCGTTTTAAAATCGTATGTTACATGTTATGTGTAATTCCTTTCCAATTATTTGTTTCAACCATTTCTTCTGCTCTTAGTAAACTCTCTTCTTCTGTAGAAATATAAAAGTTTTATAACCTCAATATTTTTTAAACAATTTATCTATCTCACTGACTATTATGGACATGAGGAATGGGCAAAGGTCATGTTTAAACCTGGTATCTAGCTCCATTTGATAAGTGAAGAGAAATGATGTGTTAGCGTTTACACAAAGTCGGTGCTATATCGACTATTTCTTTTTGTTACGGTCCACTTAAGCTTTAAAAATGAAAAAAAAAAAAAAAATGTGCAATACTTGAACTTCAATGTGGTCAACATTGTGGTAATAAACAGTGGTAAACAAAGCTATTTTTCTTAAACAAGAGCAATCATCGTTTTAAAATCGTATGTTACATGTTATGTGTAATTCCTTTCCAATTATTTGTTTCAACCATTTCTTCTGCTCTTAGTAAACTCTCTTCTTCTGTAGAAATATAAAAGTTTTATAACCTCAATATTTTTTAAACAATTTATCTATCTCACTGACTATTATGGACATGAGGAATGGGCAAAGGTCATGTTTAAACCTGGTATCTAGCTCCATTTGATAAGTGAAGAGAAATGATGTGTTAGCGTTTACACAAAGTCGGTGCTATATCGACTATTTCTTTTTGTTACGGTCCACTTAAGCTTTAAAAATGAAAAAAAAAAAAAAAATGTGCAATACTTGAACTTCAATGTGGTCAACATTGTGGTAATAAACAGTGGTAAACAAAGCTATTTTTCTTAAACAAGAGCAATCATCGTTTTAAAATCGTATGTTACATGTTATGTGTAATATGTGTTAAATGACAGAAATTTTATTTTATTTTATAACCGTCGCTGAACGGCTCAATAGAACAGTTTTTTTGGTCTTCGACTGCTAATGTTCAACTCCGTTGCCTTGTAATTTTGATCCCAATCCAGAAAACAAGAGAATTCCTGGATCAAGTTCTAGGAAAAATT
This sequence comes from Parasteatoda tepidariorum, assembly GCF_982258835.1. Classification (NCBI taxonomy): domain Eukaryota; kingdom Metazoa; phylum Arthropoda; class Arachnida; order Araneae; family Theridiidae; genus Parasteatoda; species Parasteatoda tepidariorum. The sequence continues at coordinate 10,081,974 of NC_141759.1, forward strand.
TGCCTACCTAGAGGACTCGTTTTGAGGGAATTAACCCAGATTTGAGTTACGTGGAAAGGAAAACCACGAAAATCTCCCTCGATAACCTGGACAACAACGGGATCAAACCCATGATCCGTCTGCTAGTGAGGATATTTTACGTTAGCACTGTGGTTGGAGCAAGGCGTATAACGAATTCGTATCGACCAGTCATCACTGTGATTCGAACCCAGTTCGAATCCCAGTGATTTGCCTTCTAATTGGAAGGCAAACGCGGTATCCCTTGGGAATTGAACAAAAATATGGAAACACTGCACTAACGCTATGTAAACAATAATGTAAAATTTGCGTCAATTTGCCTTGTAGAATTTGCATCAATCGAAATGAGAGAAGGAAATTGAAAACTTTTTTCCTTTTTCAATACTACTCTAATTATAAAGCATTGTAATATGAATATTGCGATTGATACTGTTATTAAAAATATAAAAAAAAAGGTACCTAACTGCCCAATCCTCGTCTTGATCAATCCAAATATTGCATTTTAAAATGACCGTTTCTAAAAAGCTTCGGACATGATATTTAATTGTATTAACAGTTTTTCCATGCAAAATATTTCAATACATTTGATGCTTTAAGACAGTGGTTCTAAACCTTTTGAAGCCGCGACCCAAATTTGAGATATATGTTCATGTCGCGACCCAAAAAAAAGTCAAAATTAGGCTGAGTAAGCCACAATGACTTCTTCTAGGAGGTGTTGGTATTACTTATTATTTGGTGTATTACTAACGTTTTTGGTTCGACTCAGCGCGACCCAAGAAATATGCTTCGCGACCCAATTTTGGGTCGCGACCCATAGGTTAAGAACCGCTGCTTTAAGATACAGTCCTTGGCCAAATTATTTGACGTACTATATATAAGATTCTACGCAAAGTTAATTATCAAGTGATGCTATGTAGCTTAATTGTTCATACGCGACTGAAACCGGTTTGCACTTGTTTACGTTCGTGTATCAATTGCTTAACATTGTAATGCAATACGCTAAAAATAAGAAAGTATATAAAAAATCTCCTGAATAAAAACCCATTTCATGTATGTTTAAATATAAAAGTATTGCGTATAAACTCGTGCAAAACATGTCATTATTAAAAAACTACGGTGCGTCAATTAATTTGGTCTAATTATTATAATATACTAACATAATACCTGATATAATAAATGTTCTATATTTATATAATATATCGTCCAATTAATCCAATCGTCGATTTTATATTATAGATCGTCCAATTTAAAAAGTAACTAACTTGGTAAGTATTTTTTAATTTTGAAAGATAAATTTCAACTAGAATTCAGCTATTCTCTTTTAAGTTACATATTCAGCTATTTTGTTTTAAATCATATCGAGATCTTGCAATTATAAAATTTTATTGTGTGGTCATCTTAAAGAAATGAAGGGATAATTAATATATTATATATTATTTGAGAATAAAGTTTTCAAATGAAGAATATATCATTTTGGAATTCTTTATAAAGCAGGTACGAGTTGCGATTTTTATAATTAAATATTTTACTTGTAAATAATTTTTTTCTTATTTGATGATAATTTTCTATAGAATGGTTTTTTACGTCCAATTATGAATTTAAAAAAAGAAAGAAAAAAAAAAAAAAAAAAAAAAGAGGAATGAATTTTTTTTTTAATGTAAGGAATTTTTAGAATCTTTTTTGTTTTTTTTTTGCTCGCATTTTTCATTTTACGTTTTTTAGTTTCTAAATAATGATTTTTATTGAAACTTAAAATATTTTGATAAAAGTTGCAGTCAAATTTTTTCTTTTTTTTGCAAAATTAAATGATATAAAATTGTGAGCTTAAGTATACTTTTTGCTTATTTTAATGTTTGAAGTAATATGATTCTTGAAACTATGGAAATATAAAGTTTAAATAGGTCCTTCCTGTTATGTTTTTAAATTTAGTAAAACTATTTCTCAGGCATTACGTTTTAACTCTAATAAGAAGATACTTATTTTTTTTCTCTGTTTATTTACAAATATTTTTCCGATATGTTTTGGATGTTCCTTCTCCAAAAAAAGAGATACCATTTTGTTTTCGTTTTTAAAAGAAAGAATATCAAAAAAAATTTTTTTTTTTTATATTTAATAAGATACAATAAAGAAGGAACGTTACAATGCTACACTGAGGAGATTTCCAGAGAAATTGAATGATTGTTCGTATGGTAATAGCAGGAATTCGACTCATAGAACAACGCCCCCTGTAGTTCGCTGCGATCGAGAATTGGTGAAATTTCAAAATTACCAAGTGCTTTTGTTCACCTTGGTTCTTAAAATTGTTTTTCAAAAAATGTTACAATTAGTGCCACTAATCTGGTTCATCCAGTCAATTGAACGTTGTTTTTTTTTTTTTTTTTGAAAAAAAAAAAAAATTCGGCAATGTCTACTCTAGCTCATTTGTTCACACAAATCCTTCTCCCCAACCTATTTCTTACAACAACATTAACGATTTCGCAAATTTGCGTCAGCTCTCGTTCGCTCCCCTGCGTGGGATTTTAAGTTATTGCGCTGTAAGAGTGGGCTTGTGTCAATTCTGTTGAACTGCACATGCGCCTGTGAAAAAATATCAAACTTACTTGTGTGAAAATTAAAGATTTTGCAAAAATCCGTAAGTTATAAACGCTGGCATAGTGGAATATCATTTTAACTTTGATCACAAATTCAAAACAAACATTTACAAAAATTCGTGAGCCTCCGTAAAAATAGTAGTGGAATATCAATCCAAGTAGTAGTGGAACATCTGTTCAGCAATTGATGTAATATAACATGATTCCTTTCTGAATTTTCAAGTTTGTGTTTTAAAATTGAAGGTTGGCTTAAGCAAAAAAAAAATCATTTAACAGCGATTGTCTTCGTAGCGTTAATTACGACAAGATACGTAGCGTTTAAACATCGAAAATAAATGCGAGCATGCGCAGCTCTTTCAAAGCTTACGTACGGGTTCGTACTGACACTAACGCAACAGTGCGAAATCTCCCTAATATTATGCCATTCAAATTTCAACTAATGAACCGAAGCACCAATGACAGAGATATAATTTTCAACATTCTTGAAGCAGGCAACATCAAGCAAATTTTTAGATTGCGAGTATGTACCACTTTTTAAGGAAGATCTAAATCAAGCCATTTCACTAACCATAGAATATTTGAATTTTTATAATAACTTATATTTATTAATAAAAATGGTATGAATTCTCCAAAAATTTCTGTTGGATTAATTATGCGTGTTTTTTAAGCTACTTTATGGCACAAAGAGGATTCGAACCCGATTTTCCGCAAGCATTGAGGTGGGTCGAAGTGTCTTAAAATTTTTAACGTTAGTGCGGAAAAATTGCCAAATATCATTTAGTAATAAGTATTCAAAATCATACACTATTGTTGGCCTGCCATCTTTAAACGCTTTTTGAAAAAATTTGTTCTAGCGGTAGCTAAGTTTATGCTTTAAATTATTATTCTCTCTTTTATAACTTTGATGTAAAGTTGTATTTCCCATCAATACTTACAAATAATTCAAAAGCTTGCATCATCTGGTGAATTTTCTAAAACAATAGCAAAATTACCAAATATTTTGTAAAATTCGGTTCTTAATTGTATACTACTCCATAATATATTTTGCAAAAAGCATAGAAGTTGGCAGCTCTGCTAATGTTTGTGAAAATTACGATACCATGAAAGCTATAGCCAGAAATAAACGATTTCAAATATTCATGATAGTGGTACGAATAAACACGTGCAATCACTTTGTAATTCTTTCAATTTGCATTATTTATTACATTTCTTGTAAATTTTTCTTTTTCAATTTGCGTACTTCTTTCATGGTGCAGCAATTTTCACAAACATGATTGTATCATTCTGAATTGATATCTTCTTTTGAAGGGCCAATCGAATAGGTTCGAAGCAGGGTTCCAAAGGGCCTAGAAGATTTTAAAAAGAGATAACAAAAATAAAACAAATGTCGATATTTTAATTCCCGTGTAACCACCACTAAAAATTGTTACATGAAAACCCCACTTTCTGAACCATTGACAGTAAAGTGGTATATTAAAATAAGAAATTTCTTCTAGAGGTAACCTATATTTACTACCAACATTAAAACATTTCAAGGACCGAGGGAGGTCTGTTAACCGGTTAACGCCCAGCGTCATATATTTAGGACAGATCCTTTTTTCAAAGACATTCATTGTGGTGGAAAGCTTTTTTCAGTATTTCCATTTATCTGGGTAAATTTAAAGATTCTCAGATACCATGAGGATTTAGTTACTTCTGACTAGATCTAGAATTATAAGGAGCAAGTACTTTTTGATCTATCAAAGACTTTCTGAATGCTCTAACAGTAGAAAAATCAATTAATTTCGATAATATATTATACCACTTTTCCTATAAAACCACTTCTTGTATGATTTCAATTTATAAATTCGGGACAAAACGGGTTAAAGTTATAATTCGAACACTTTGCGCAGATATCTTAGCTAGAAGTGGTAACATTTAGCAATTTTGCTTGGGGATCGCGAAAAAATTTTTTACAAGTGAAATGTATAATTAAAACAAGGGATTATTTTTAAATTCATTAATATTATTATTACTACCACGTAGAGAAGTTTTCGTCAATGTGTCGCATCTTTATAAAAATTGTGTACTATGTCCTATTATAGGTTTAACAATGCAACAAACACTGTTTCTGATATAAATAATTTATTGTTATCTCATATACTTTAAATACAATTAACTATTGTATGAAACACGATAATAAAGATTTTTAAACGCTTTCTGAGAAACGTTTTTATGAGAATTCGGGTATTACGCCTCACATTATGAAAACAAATTAAAATGTATTTCTGGATGCTAAATGTTATCTTGTAACATAAAGGAACACTTAATAAAATCAATTTACACACTTACTTACGTTTTACATACTTGCTACATGATGTTCTGTTATCCTAAGCATTAAAGTATGCGTTTTAACAATTTTCAAATACTCCTTTTTTTTTCTCAATTTTTTGCGATATTTCAATTTTCGATTAAAACAAAAAGGTTTTTTCTAAAAACCAGCGATTTTTAAAATGAACTATTATTTTTGATTTGCCTATACTTCAAAGAGAGTAGACAATATTTAGTCGGTTTTTATATCAACAAATGGATAAAAGGAAAGGAAATGAGGATTTGTTTTTCATCTCCTGTTTAAAAATCTCCGTTAAGTTATTCGTGGTAATCCGTTTTTTTTTCTTTTATACTATAAATTATAAATTGAATTAATGATATTTTGACTTATTTTGATTTTTAATCCGTATATTAAGCGCGACGAACTACAAAACATCAATTTTACACTATATAGCTACTTTGTATTATAGCTACTTTATATTAATTATTTTTTTCCATCCCAGTTGTGATTTTGTATGAATATTTTTATAACTCACCACCCAGAAGATACGCAGGGATGCCAACTGCTCCGCTTTCTGAAATAGGTTTAGTAAAGTGGTAGCAAATTATTTGGTAAAATTCGCTAGAGAAGGAGAGGTACGCCTACTTTTTAATAGAGCAACTTTAACGTTGCATTTTATATGATATTTATAATTTTTGATATTTAGTGGTGAAAAAATTACTTAAAGGGAAAAATACTAAACTAAAAGTGACTTAAATTGCGCTACCACTAGAAAATACTACTTTACAAAGCGGAGCAAGTTGGCATCTCTGGATACGAGACAACAACTGAATTACCTCTACTTCTGAAACTACTGAAATTTCGTAGTTATTGCGGGATATTATGTTTCCTATGTCAGTCTGGAAGACAGAGCAAATTCGATGTACTTTACCTTTTTACGTAGTCTACCTTTTAGTGTAAACAGTACGTCAACACTAATTCAATTAATGTTACAAATCACTTGAAATCCAAATCTAATTGCTTTAAAACGTTCAGCGACAGCTATGTTTCAAACAACAAAAAAGTTGACGTAAGTTACTTAACATAAAAAGTACTGTACAAGGCAACACTTGCTTATTTTCACTCTGACCAAAAATTTGCTGCCCTGGAAGCTAATTTACACTCCAACGGCCTTAAAAGACTCGCTTTCTTTTTTGGAGATTTTTCTCTTGGTTGTAATTATAATGCCAGCTTTTATTTCGTTTAAAGTTTGTTACCTAAACTTAAAGGAAAATAAACTCAAATATTATGTCAAATACTGTAACAGCCACCCCATAGACTGCTGAACTCAAACTGTATTTTATTTTAACTTTTTATAATATTTCACTATGTATGGGATATGGGCCTTCTGCACGGCCCAGGTGTCCAATTTTTTATAAATGAATAAAGAAAGAAATTATGTCCAATATTAAAAAAACACCTACAGCAGTGGTAAAAAGCCACTGAATTGGATGCCGTTTCCTCTTTGTAACACCAACTACCAGCAAATTTTAAAAATGCTAGTAGCCGCCCTTATAAGGATGGTTTGTAACTTCAAGATGGTTAACAACAACTCTTAAAAATATTTATAAACTTTTATTTATTATTCAAAGTGGTAGTTAATTTTAACAAGTATTTTTTTTTTAATTGATTAGCAACTGGAATTAATTTTTTTCTTAAGTCACTGGAGTCAAGTTATTTTTGCTACAGACTTGTAGTCTGTAGCACAAGACAGATTCAAGCAAAATTTTTGGATTGTATTTTGGTGGATAAAAAATTTGGAATGTCTGTAAAACTATTGGTGGTAGATCGGAAATGTTATTAATAAGTATGCAAATTTTTATTATTTTGTATTGCTATTTTTTATGAAACTATCTGAACTTCGGACTTTTTCTTTTTCGTTTTAATATCCATCGTTAAACAGCCGACCCAATTTTTGGGTTTACGACTACTAATGACTAGCTTAACCCAGCCCCCCGTAAGGGGGCATCCGGGGACACTCCAAAAGTCTGAAGTGTGCGCAACAGTTCAAGCACATAAGCAAACATATTCAAAATTTTCAAATTAGAGTTTTAACAAATAGGTAGAATATTAAATATGAAATCCACTAAATATTTACAACTACAATGTTCAACTCCGTTGTCTTGTAATTTTGAACCCAATCCAGAAGACAAGGGATTATATTAATTATTTTTTTCATTCCAGTTGTAATTTTGAATGAATATTTTTATAAGATATGAGACAATAACTGAATTACCTCTACTTCTAAAACCACTGAAATTCCGTAGTTATTGGGGGATATTGTGTTTCCTATGTTAGTCTGGAAGACAGAGCAAATTCGATGTTCTTTACCTCTTTACGTAGTCTACCTTTAAATGTAAACAGTACGTCAGCACTAATTCAATAAATGTTACACATCATTAGAAATGTAAATCTAATTGCGTTGAAACATTTAGCGACAGCCATTTTTTAAACAACAAAAAGTTGACATAAGTTACTTTACGTTAAAAGTACTGTACAAGGCAACACTTGTTTATTTTCTCTCTGACAAAAATTTGCTGCCCTGGAAGCTAATTTACATTCCAACGGCCTTAAAAGACTAGCTCTCTTTTTTGGAAATTTTTCCCTTGACTGTAATTATAATGCCAGCTTTTATTTCGTTTAAAATTTGTTACCTAATCTTAAAGAAAAATAAACTCAAATAATTCATACATGCCAACTTTTAATCCCTTCCATTATCATTTTTCCCAGTGGTATTGAAATGAAATTAGAACTTCAATTTTAAGCAAACAAATACGTTGTATTTGAGAAAACGTAAGTTGACAACTTTGATGGTAACGCATATTAATATATGTGCTTAATTTTTCTGGGAATAGTGGTGATCAAAATCATTTTAAAATTAAGTTTATAAAAGAAAAAATAGTATATACTTACTACCACTTTAAATATGAAAATAAAATCATCCGGAAGAGTTGGCAGTTACAAAATATTATGTTAACTATAAAAAAAACAACTACTGCAGTGGTTGAGAGCGACTGGAACCGTTGACAATTCCTCCGTTAGTAACACCAACTACCAGCATATTTTAAAAATGCAAGTAGCCGCCTTATGCAATATATATTTTAACGTTTTTAATGTGATTTAAAGACCGATTTTTCGAAAAATATCTAAACTTATATTTATTGTTTAAAGTGGTAGTTAATTTCAACAAGTATTTTTGTTTAATTGATTACCAACTGGAATAAATTTTTTTGTTACTTTCAATTTTCTGTTGCTTGAAGTTTTTGATTCGAGATAGCAATGTGTCTGATTTCGAATCATCGGTTTTCCATTGCAAGCTTCAGTTTTTATGTAGCTCAATAGCGTTGTCCTAACCAAAAATTTTTTAAAATCCACTCCAGGGAAGACTAAGTATCCTCTTTTCTCTACCTCGTAGGAAGTGTAGGAAGAAGAGAATAATATATTTTTATTATATGATGCTATACGATAATGTCATATATTTTTTGTCTTATTTACAGATTTGTAATCCCTAAAGGTATGATTTAATACTTGTATAAATGTCATACATAATTCTTATACAATTCTGTAGCACTAGGCAGACAGAAGTGAAATTTTCAGATTGTATTTCGGTGGAAAAAATTTGTAATGTCTTTAAAACTTTTGGTTGTAGTTCGGAAATGTTGTCAATACCATTATTAATAAGTATGCAAAATTTTATTATTTTGCATTGATATTTTGATGGAACTATCTGAACTTAAGTCTTTTGGAGAAGGTTTTGATTTGTAATTCTGAGATTTTTTACAAATATTCATTTGAATTTAAGGAACCACTTGTTTTGTGCTTCTGCAAGGCATACATTTAGTAAAAAAAAAAAATTTCTTTTTTTAATTTCAAATATCTTTAGTCAATTTTTGGCTTTTTGACAACGAGGTGATAAGCTGGACATTTGTTCCTTTTCAATTATTTTTTTAGACCATTTCTTCTGCTCTTAGTAAACTCTCTTCTACTGTAGAAATATAAAAGTTTGATAGCTTCAATATTTTTTAACCAATTTATCTTCCTCACTGACTATTATGGACATGAGGAATAGGCAAAGGCCATGTTTGGCCTAGGTACCTAACTCCATTTGATAAGTGAAGAGAAGTGATGTGTTAGCGTTTACGCAAACTCGGGGCTATATCGACTATTCTTTTTGTTACTCTCCACTTAAGCTTTAAAAATTCATTATACTTGAACTACACTATGGTCACCATAGCGGTAAACAAAGTTATTGTCCTTGAAGGAAAGTAACCATCGTCTTAACAAAGGTGCTCAACTCCGTTGCCTTGCAATTTTGAATTCAATTCAGAAAACAAGGGAATTCCTGGATCAAGTACTGGGAAAAATTTGCTTTTGTGGAGGACTTTTTTGAGAGAATTAACCCATATTTGCGTTACATGGAGAGGAAAACCAAGGTTAGCTGGACGGCAAGGGGACTCTAACCCATGATCCGGTTGCCACTGAGGATATTTTACGTCAGCACTGTGGTAGGAGCAAGGCGGATGCGGAATTTGTATCGACCAGTCATCACTGGGAATCGAGCCCGGCTTGCCTAATTGGAAGGCAAACGTTCTATCCCCTGGGGATTGGACAAAAATACGGAAACACTTCTATACTTATAACGCTATGTAACCAGTAATTTTCTAGCGGAAAATATTTTTGAGAATTTTACATGGAAAAACAATTACTGCACTTTGAAGATTAGGCTTGAAGCTTTCAGAAATTGTTTTCTTTCTACCCTTGAAAAATTTGCAGCAATCGAAATGAGCTTAGGAAATTAAAAACCTTTTTTTCCTTTTATAGTACCACTATAATTATAAAGCAATGTTATATAAATATTGCGATCGTAAATTATGAATTCAAAATTGCTGATATTAAAAATAAAAAAGGTACATATCTCCCTCTCCTCATCTCTGTCAATCCAAATATTGCATTTTAAAATGACCATTTCTAAAAGCTTCGAGCGTGATATTTAATTGTATCAACAGTTTTTCCATGCAAAATATCTCAATACATACCTGCCAACTTTTAATCCTTTCCAAAATAATTTTGGAAAGTAGTGGTACTAAAATTGAATTAAAACTTCAATTTTAAGCAAACAAATACGTTGTATTTAAGAAAACTTAAGTTGACAACCGTGGTAGTAGCGCATATTTATATATCTGCTTAATTTTTGTAAAAATAGTGGTGATCAAAATCATTTAAAAATTAAAATTATAAAAGAAAAAATAGTATATATTTACTACCACTTTAAATATAAAAATAAAATCTTCCGGAAGAGTTGGCAGGAATGTCAATACCTATGCTGCTTTAAGATACAGTCCTCGGCTAAATTATTTGACTTAAAGATTCTACGCAAAATGTTAATTATTAGGTGATACTCTATACAGCTTTATTGTTTTTACTCGACTGAAACCGGTTTGCACTTGTTTACGTCCGTGTATCAATGGGTTAACATTGTAATGCAATACGTTAAAAATAAGGAAGTATATAAAAAAAATCTGATGAATAAAAACCCATTTCATGTATGTTTAAATATAAAAGAATTGCATATAAACTCGTGCAAAACATGTCACTATTAAAAAACTACAGTACGTCTAATAATTTGGACTAGTTATTATAATATACTTACATAGTACCTGATGTATTAAATGTTCTATATTTATCGTCTAATTTAAAAAATTGATACACGAACGCAAACAAGTGCTAACCGGTTTCAGCCTCGTGAAAACAATAAAGCCGTATATAGAATCTTATAATGCGTCTAACAATTTGATCAGAGAGTGTGTACTTTTTGCAATGAGTTAGTATAGGAGTGTTCTCATATTTTTGCCTAACCCCAGCAGAACATAAGACTAGACTAAGAAAAGAAAAATAATACGTATATTTAGAAAGACAGGAACAATATCGTTTTTTTTAATATATTCCTTCCATAGGACATTTCGAGTTAACCCTTTGGGGACGGGTGATTCAGAAAAGCATTCGTACAAAATCAGAATCAAGTCGTAATTAAATAAAAAACGGTAACTTAAATGTAGTCGTTGCTAATTTGACAGACTTACTTTTCTTTTAATTTAATTATTGTTAACTAAATCATATATACAATCAATGATAATTCAAAGTATAACTAAATAGTTTTATTTTGAACAAAGTAATGGTGAATTAAATAAATCAAAAAATTATAACTCCGCCCACAAATAAACTGCTAAAGAAATACTTTGATTACCAGTTTTATCTTCTTACCCTGATTGATACGGTTTTATGCTGTCACGTATTTGTGACAGTCGGCCCCAAAGGGTTAAGGAAGGAACATCTATCGAAAAAAGTACTAAAATATTGTAGAAAAGTCCACTTCTAAATGTACTCTTCCCCCCTGACCCAACTTCCCCTGTCATGGGGTCTAGTGAAATTTTTATCGTTTTCTTGGTATTTTTTAATTTTGAATGATAAATTTCACCTAGAATTCAGCTATTCTGTTTTAAGTTACATATTCAGCTTTTCTGTTTTAAATCATATCGAGATTTTGCAATTATAAAATTTTATTGTGTGGTCATCTTGACCCTGTAACGGGCCCTTTATTTCTGGTAAAGGTGAATTAAAGTATTTTAGGAATTGAAATTGTTTTAAGAACAGTAATTGATATAAAAAAAAACTCATTTAGTTAATATAAATGGCACTTTTTGGTGGTAAATATATTTAACATGACCTATTAGGAACTTGCTGACATTTATTTTTCTTTATTTATAAAATAAATTCCTTAAATGCTACAAACTTCAAAAGGAATTACGTATTTTATAACTTTTATATGTTTTTTAAAAGTGACAAATGGTTACCAATTTTATTCAAACTCACTTCAAGAAAGCTGAAGTTATTGAAAAATGGAAACCTAAATTAAAAGTGGTAAAACGTGGTGGTAAGTATACTTACCACGACCTTCAAAAGGGATAAAGTAATGAAGGGATAATCTATATATACATATTATTTGAGAATAAAGTTTTCAAATGAAGAAAATATCATTTTGGAATTCTTTATAAAGCAGGTAAGAGTTACTTTTTTTATAATTAAGTATTTTACTTGTAAATAATTTTCTTCCTATTTGATGATAATTTTCTATAGAATGGTTTTCTACGTCCAATTATGAATTGAAAAAAAGAAGAAAAAAAAGAAGCATGAAATTTTTTTATTTTAATGTAAGGAATTTTTAGAATCTTTTTTTTTTTTTTTTTTTTTTTTTTTTGTACGCATTTTTTATTTTACGTTTTTTAGTTTCTAACAAATGATTTTTATTGAAACTTAAAATTTTTTGATAAAAGTTGCAGTCAAAAAAAATTTTTTTTCTTGCAAAATTAAATGATATAAAATTATGAGCTTATGTAAACTTTTTGCTTATTTTAATGTTTGAAGTAATATGATTCTTAAAACTACGGAATATAAAGTTTAAATAGGCCCTTCATGTTATATCATTAAATTTAGTAAAACTATTTCTCAGGCATTAGGTTTTAACTCTAATAAGAAGATACTTATTTTTTTTTCTGTTTATTTACAAATATTTTTCCGATATGTTTTGGATGTTTCTTCTCTAAAAAAAGACACACCATTTTGTTTTCGTTTTTAAAAGAAAGAATATCAAAAAAAATTTTTTTTTTAAATTTAATAAGATACAATAAAGAAGGAACGTTACAATGCTACACTGAGGAGATTTCCAGAGAAATTGAATGATTGTTCGTATGGTAATCGCAGGAATTCGACTCATAGAACAACGCCCCCTATAGTTCGTTGCGATCGAGAATTGGTGAAATTTCAAAAGTACCCAGTGCTTTTGTTCACTTTCGTTCTAAAAATTGTTTTTCAAAAAATTTTACAATTAGTGCCACTGACCTGGTTCATCCAGTCAATTAAACATTGTTTTTTTTTCTTAAAAAAAAAGAAAGAAAGAAATTCGGCAATGTCTACTCTAGCTCATTTGTTCCCACAAATCCTTCTCCCCAACCTATTTCTTACAACAACATTAACGATTTCGCTAATTTGCGTCAGCTCTCGTTCACTCCCCTTCGTAGGATTTTAAGTTACTGCTCTGTGAGAGTGGGCTTGTGTCAATTCTGTTGAACTGCACATGCGCCTGTGAAGAAATATCAAACACTCTTGTGTAAAAATTAAAGATTTTGCAAAAATCCGTAAGTTATAAACGCTAGCTTAGTGGAATATCATTTTAACTTTGATCACAAATTCAAAACAAACATTAACAAAAATCCGTGTACATCACTTGTACATCAAGTGAAATGCATAATTAAAACAAGGGATTATTTTTAAATTGATTAATATTATTATTACTAACACTTAAAGAAGTTTTCGTCAATGTGCCGCATCTTTATAAAAATTGTGTACTATGTCCTATTATAGGTTTAAAATGCAACAAACACTGTTTCTGATATAAATAATATATTGTTATCTCATATACTTTAAATACAATTAACTATTGTATGAAACAGGATAATAAAGATTTTTAAACACTTTCTAACAAACGCTTTTATGAGAATTCGAGTATTACGCCTCACATTATGAAAACAAATTAAAATGTATTTCTGGATGCTAAATGTTATCTTGTAACATAAAGAGACACTTAATAAGATCAAATTACACACTTATTTACGTTTTACATACTTGCTACATGATGTTCTGTTATCCTAATCATTAAAGTATATGTTTTAATAATTTTCTAATACTACCTTTTTTTCGTCAATCTTTTGTGATGTTTCAATTTTTGAGTAAAACAAAAAGGTTTTTTCTAAAAACCAGCGATTTTTAAAAAGAACTATTATTTTAGATTTGCCTATATTTCAAAGAGAGTAGACAATATTTAGTCGGTTTTTATATCAACAAGTGGATAAAAAGAAAGGAAATGAGGATTCGTTTTTCATTTCCAATTTAAAAATCTCCGTTTACATAATAATTTTCGTTTTAAGGAATTACTTTTTAATTTTTATTGTTGATAAGTGTTTCGTAAACTAGAGAAGAGATCAGTTCGAGTCTTTGCACGAACGCAGCGGAATGAAATCTGCTCTACAGGGAGCGGAATTTCAATTCTGAGACCTTTAAAGTTGAGGAAAGGAAAGATGATTCTACTAGGAAAAAATAATTTATTTTTGAAGAAAAAAATATTGCTATAATTTTTTAATTCATTAGTGTTAATTCAGGAAACAAAATAAATTTTAATAGAAATTTAAATCTATTATTATAGCTGCGTATCTTAAATTGTAAAAAAATTTTCTGGAGCGAAACTTTCGATTATACTATCCATATATAGTTTTTTTTTTTATTGAAAAATTTTTTTAAAAATTTTTTGTCGAAATTTGATTGTTTGAAAATGTGAAACATGCTCTGGAAAATCGAGTGTCTAATCTATTTAATTATAAGGAAAAAAGAGTTACATAAAAAGTTTGGATTTTTAAATGACTTTATGTATTTTAAAATGTCTCATATATCTTGAATGTCTTATATATCTTAAAGTGATATATTTATTGCTGTTAGCTTTTACGGTCTCCATTATGGGTTTACTGGAAACACTCATAAAAGACAAGAAGGACATCTTTACCTTCTCATCTTTTGTCTGATCAGAACTCTATGAAGGTATATTTATTAGTTAAAGAACCATTTAAGATGAAATCCTTTAAAAATTAGAAAGTGGTAGCAAATATATGTCTAAAAATTTGTTTAATTTATGAATATAATGGGTCTGTTTTACTTACTTGTCAACCACTACAGATTCAATTCTCAAATTTTGTATGTTAAATTTCTCTCAAGTACTTTTAAAATAGAATTTGGGTTCATGAGCACAAGTGTTTCTCTTTTTAAATAATCTGCGCAGACTACTTATAAGAAACCGTGTGGAGGCTTTCTCATGTAGGAGGTGATGTCTAAGTATAGTTATGACTGTCTATATATTTCCTTAAAATTAGTTATTATAAAATAACTATAAAAACCATGTAATTTCAATTTCTTCTGTTTTAGGGCTGAGCAAGTTCGCGTGATTGACCAGGTCTGTGAGCAGAAGTCGATCCGTTCTTATTCAACAATTTTCGATGCATCTACCCATCAAAACAGAAGACACAAAACAATCACAAATCACTCATATAAGTATTTAAATTATCATAAAATGATTTTATTTAATATTATCAATTAAGCTATAAAAAAAAAACAAAGTTAAATTATAATTAAATGAAATTTGGTTTCATAATACTATCGATTAGACTTTAAAAATCTACAAACTTAAATTAGTATAATTTAAGAAAAAAACATTTTCAATAAAAAAAAATCAACTTAAATTTAGGGGTCTCCCTGGCAGAGCGGTATCGTTCGCCAAATGCCAACCGTGGAGTGGAGGTAGCGAGTTCAAATTCCGCTGTTAACCTGTTTGCATCTATTTTCGTGCTGTCCTTTGAGCCTTAAAGAAGAAAAAAAAGTTTTTTTTTCTCATAGAAGGTACGCTTTTGGGTCTGATTTCGTAACCTAATATACAGTCTGCACTAATTAATTGGCATATTTGAGGTCACCCCCTGGAAACATTAGAATAAGTCCTAGAATGTGAAGACCCGAACATTAGATCAAAAGTTATTCGTGGTAATCCGTTCTTTTATTTGTTCTATTTTTGGCGCACTATAAATTGAATTAATGATATTTTGACTTATTTTGATTTTTAATCCATATATTAAGCGTGACGAACAACAAAACATCAATTGTACACACTTGAGTGGAATTGAAAGCTACTTAATATTAATTATTTTTTTAATCCCAGTTGTAATTTTGTATGAATATTTTTATAACTCACCACCCAGAAGATACGCAGGGATGCCAACTGCTCCGCATTCTGAAATAGGTTCAATAAAGTGGTAGCAAATTAGTTGGTAAAATTCGCGAGAAAAGGAGCGGTACGCCTATTTTTTAGTAGAGCAACCAATAAATTTCAGCTTAAACGTTGCATTTTATATGATGCTTATAATTTTTGATGTTTAGTGGTGGAAAAATTACTTAAAGGGAAAAATAGTAAACTAAAAGTAACTTAAATTTCGTTACCACTAGAAAATGCTATTCTACAAAGCTGATCAAGTTGGCATCTCTGGATACGAGACAACAACTGAATTACTTCGACTTCTGAAATTCCGTAGTTATTGGGGGATATTATGTTTCCCATGTCAGTCTGGAAGACAGAGCAAATTCGATGTACTTTACCCTTTACCTTTTTTCGTAGTCTACCTACTAATTCAATAAATGTTACAAATCACTAGAAATATAAATGCTTTAAAACGTTTAGCGACAGCTATGTTTCAAACAACAAAAAGTTCACATAAGTTACTTAACATAAAAAGTATTGTACAAGGCAACACTTGCTTATTTTCACTCTGACTAAAAATTTGCTGCCTTGGAAGCTAATTTACATTCCAACGGTCTTAAAAGACTCGCTCTCTCTTTCGGAGATGTTTCCCTTGGTTGTAATTATAATGCCAGCTTTTACTTCGTTTAAAATTTGTTACCAAAACTGAAAGAAAAATAAACTCAAATATTAAAAAAACACCTACAGCAGTGGTAAAAAGCCACTGAATTGGAGAATCGCGTCCTGGATTGAGTTAATTGGATGACATTTTCTCTTAGTAACACCAACTACCATCAAATTTTAAAAAATGCAACTAGCCGCCTTTAGAAAGTATATTAAATTATTCATTTTTGATTCAATATAGGATTTGGGACTATTATTTAAACTTATATTTATTATTCAAAGTGGTAGTTAATTTTAACAAGTATTTTTTTTTTAATTAATTATCAACTGGAATTAATTTTTTTGTTAAGTCAAGTCACTGGAGTCAAGTTTTTGCATTGCTATTTTTGATGAAACTATCTGTGCTTCGGACTTGATTTTTTTTTTTTTTTAATATCTGTCGTTAAACAGCCGACCCAATTTTTGGGTTTACGACTACTAATAACTAGCTTAACCTCGCCCCGCCGCCGTAAGGGGGCTTCCGGGGACACTCCGAAAGTTCGAAGTGTGCGCAAAAGTTCCATCACATAAGCAAACATATTCAAAATTTTCAAATTAGAGTTTTAACAAATAGGTAGAATATTAAATATGAAATCCACTAAATATTTACAACTACTAATGCTCAACTCCGTAGCCTTTTAATTTCTTCCCCCAATCCAGAAGACAAGGGAACTCCTGGATCAAGTATTGGGAGAAATTTGCCTTCGTGGAGGACTTTTCGATGGAACTAACCCGCATTTGCGTTACATGGAGAGGAAGACCACGAGAACCTCCCACGGTTAGCCTGGCGGCAAGGGGACTCTAACCCATGATCCGTCTATGACTGAGGATATTTCAAATCAGCACTGTGGTCGATACAAGCCGGATGCGGAATTCGTATTGACCAGCCATCGCCCGGATCGAACCCCGGTTCACCTCATTGGAAGGCGAACGCTGTATCCCCTGAACCATCGCGGCTCAACTTCGGCCTTTTGGAGAAGGTTTTGATTCGAAATTCTGAGAATTTTATCAAATATCCTTTTGAATAAAAGGTACCATTTGTTTTGCACGCAAGGCAAAAATATTTTTAAAATTCAATTTTTGTTTTAAATTTTAATATTTTTAGTCAATTTTTGGCTCTTTGACAATGAGGTGACAAGCTGAACATTTCTTCCTTTTCAATTATTTGTTTCGATAATTTCTTCTGCTCTGAGTAAATTCTTGTAGAAATTTGATAACTTCGGTCTTCTTTAAACAATTTATCTACCTCACTGACTGCTATGGACATGAGGAATGGCCCATGTACCTAGCTCTATTTGATAAGTGAAGAGAAGCGATGAGTTAGCGTTTACACAAACTCGATGCTATATCGACTACTCCTTTTTGTTACTATCCACTTAAGCTTTAAAGATGCAAGAAGTGCCCAATACTTGAACTACACTGTGACCACCATTGTAGTAATAATCTGTGGTAAACAAAACTATTTTCCTTAAAGACGAGTTATCATCGTTTTAAAAAAGGTGCACGTCGTATGTTACATGCTATATATAATGTGTGTTAAATGGTAGGGATTTTATTTTATTTCATAACTGCGTTTAACAGCTCAAATAAAAACATTTTTTGGTCTTCGACTGCTAATGTTCAACTCCATTGCCTTGTAATTTTGAACCCAATCCAGAAAACAAGAGAATTGCTGGATCAAGTATCAGGAAAAATTCGCCTACGTGGAGGACTCGTTTTGAGGGAATTAGCCCACATTTGCGTTGCACGGAAAGGAAAACAACGGAAATCTCCCACGGTAAGCTTGACGACAAGGGGATCAAACCAATGATCTGTCAGCCACAGAGGATATTTTACGTCAGCACTGCGTTCGGTGCAAGGCTTATGCGGAATTCTTATCGACAAGCCATCGCTGAGATTCGAGCCCGGTTCACCTCATTGGAAGGCAAACTCTCTGTCCTCAGGGGATTGGTCAAAAATATAGAAAAACACTTCTATACTAACGCTCTGTAAACAATAATTTTTTTTTCCAGAAAATATTTTTGAAGATTTTACATGGCAAAACAGTTACGCACTTTGAAGATTATGCTTAAAGCTTTTAGAAATTGTTTCCTTTTTACACTTGTAAAATTTGCATCAATCGAAATGAGCTTAGGAAATAAAAAATTTCTTTTTTTTTTCAATACCACTATAATTATAAAGCATTATGATATAAATATTGCGATCAATGCTGTTGCGATCAATTATGATATAAATAATGCGATCAATGATCAAAATCTCCCGCATTTTGCGGGAGATTTTATTTTCATATTTAAAGTTGTAGTAAATATATACTATTTTTTCTTTTATAAATTTAATTTTTAAATGATTCTGATCACCACTATTCTTACAAAAATTAAGCTTATATATTAATATGCGTTACTATCATGGTTGTCAACTTAATTTTTTTCAAATCCAACGTATTTGTTTGCTTAAAATTGAAGTTTTAATTCCATTTTAATACCACTGGGAAAAATGATAATGGAAGGGATTGAAAGTTGGCAAGTCTGCATTTTAAAATGACTTTTACTAAATAGCTTCAGGCATGATATTTAATTGTATTAACAGTTTTTCCATGCAAAATATTTCAATACATTTGATACTTTAAGATAAAGTCCTTGGCCAAATTATTTGACGTGCTATATATAAGACTCTACGCAACGTGTTAATTATTAGGTGATACAATACAGCTTTATTGTTTTTACTCGACTGAAACCGGTTTGCACTTGTTTACGTTCGTGTATCAATTGGTTAACATTGTAATGCAATACGTTAAAAATAAGAAAGTATATAATGAATCTCCTGAATAAAAACCCATCACATGTATGTATAAATATAAAAGTATTGCGTATGAACTCGTGCAAAACATGTCATTATTAAAAAACTACAGTGCGTCAAATAATTTGGTCTAATTATTATAATATACTAACATAATACCTGATATAATAAATGTTCTATATTTATCATCCAATCGTCGAATTTATATTATAAATCGTCTAATTTAAAAAATTGATACACGAGAGCAAACAAGTGCTAACCGGTTTCAGCCTCGTGAAAACAACAAAGCCGTACATAGAATCTTATAATGCGTCTAACAGTTTGGTCAGGGAGTGTGTACTTTTTGCAATGAGTTAACATAGGAGTGTTCTCATATTTTTATCTAACCCCAGCAGAACATAAGACTAGACTAAGAAAAGAAAAATAATACGTACATTTAGAAAAATAAGACAGGTAAAAAATTTCGTTTTCTTAAGCATATTTTATAAACATGTTCCTTCGATAGGAAATTTCCAGTTAAGGAAGGCACATCTATCGAAAGAAGTACTAAAATATTGTAGAAAAGTCCACTTCTCTCTTCCCCCCTGACCCAACTTCCCCTGTCATGGGGTCGAGTAAAAGTCCTCAAGCTACTCCATGGTCCTCTTTTTCACCAAGACCATTCTTCCTGTAGTGTACCGGAACCTTTAAATCCTCTTATACTTCTGTTCATTTCGTCTTACGGACCATAATCGGATCATATCAGAGTTCTAAAAGTTCACCGGATTTGTGGCCACTCCCCTTCCCCCCAACATAACCCTCAGGCAAACTTAAGACTTTTTTTCCCGTTTGGAGGTAAGGCCTTAAAAGTCTGCGAACGAAGTGGTTTGATTCCCAACCAAGGAGCTTAAAGAGGAAAAAAAAAGGAGAGATTTTAAGGGATTTAGAGAAAACAATGGCCAGGAAAAAAAAAGTCGTTTTGTAAAATGAAATGGAATTTCTACTTCTCTTGGATATTGCTAAAGATTTCATTAGAAGTTTTATTTCTCTCTTATCTTAAGCTTCATAATAATTCTATTTTCATAATGGAACTCTGTAAATATTTTGTTCTAAAAGGTTTTACAAAATGCAAATATTTCTTGAAAAGATTTTCGAATCCATTAAATCAACGAGGTATTTTGATTTTTTTTTAAAAAAAAGTTTCAAAACTTTTCTTTTAAAATTTAATTATTTTAATGAGATTTATCCTAAAGCAATATTTTATAGAATAAAATGATTTCGGAATATGCATTCTTCGTAATAGGCATATGCTTTTTTTTTTACGAAACTTACATTTTTATGGGCAAAGCTCGAGCGAAATTAAACTTAGAATAAATCTTATCCGTCATGAAATATGAAACATAACACATGCGACGCGAGACATGAGTTGCCGATGCATGCTCCAGATCTAGACTTTAAATTCTCAACAATTGTATTATGCAATTTAATTAAAATGCATAAAATTAAAATTGATTTCATTCTTTAAAACAACGTGTTTCAAAGGTGTTTCGTGTATCTTCGGCGGAACCTTAAAATTCCGTGGAAAGGTAGCAAGGGTTTTGAGAGATAATCCATTTTTTATAACCAGTATTATTTTTTGAAACCAGCAAATTTATTTAGATCTAACCTGTAATCCATAATTACTTAATACTTCGGATATTTTTAAAAAATTATTTATGACGATTGCCCTCGAAAATTATAATATATAACAAATATCTATCTTCCCATTACAACATATTAAATAAATTACGAAAATGACAAGCACTTACAAAAATTGCATTGCATAAATAATTCTCATCAAACTTTTCAATATAAAACAAATAAATTGAAGAATAGAGACATAAATTTCTCTGATAATTATTCGCACCTTTTATAAATTCTTCTTCGTTAATCATATTTTATTTAATTTAAACTTATGCCAATGCCAAAATCCGGAAGAACTAAATTCAGAACTAGAAGCAGCTCTTGGAGGACGAATTCAACGGCCTGACATTTAACTTAATTCTAATCCAATTCAAAATTATGCCAATCCGAAAAACAAATTGAGAACTGGAAGCCGCTCTAGACTGATGAATTCAACTAACTGACATTTAACTTAATTCCAATTCAATTTAAACTTATGCCAACACCAAAAACAAATTGAGAACTGGAAGCTGCTCTAGACTGATGCATTCAACGGCCTGACATTTAACTTAATTCCAATTCAATTTAAACTTATGCCAACACCAAAAACAAATTGAGAACTGGAAGCTGCTCTAGACTGACGAATTCGACTAATTGACATTTAACTTAATTCCAATTCAATTTAAACTTCATTTTTTTCTTATAGTATATAATTACATTGTTTTCCAAGTGCAGAGATGCCAACTGCTCCGGACACAAATTTAAGGGATTTAATCAAATTTAAGGGATAAAGGGTACTTATTCTTTTAGGGGAACCGTGTAAAATCACTATACTATTATTGACATCAATAAGGCTTCATTAATTTCGGTAATATACACAAATTGAAATAAAAAATAAGCTGTGTACTAAAAAGAAAAATTATTGGCCAAATGGTAGTAACTCGTTTAAGAGAGATGTAAAGAAATCAAACTAGTATAAACGCGAATGATGCTTAATTAATTTTAATAAAAATTGCGAATTGAAATTAAAAAGGAGCTATGCCAAAAGCAATATTATCGAATAAATGGCACCAATTCATTTAAGAGAAGAGTAAAAAATCGCCTAACCATTCATGCTTAATTGATTTTGCTAATAAATCCTGACTGAAATAAAAAAAATAAGCCATATGCTCTAAGTACTAATTAAATTAATAAAGTACTAAAGCTGTATTAATTGTCAACTGTAATTCGCTAAAAATAAATGTAATTTGTTTAGGAAAAATTGTACAAATTCACCATATTATTAATGACGCTAATAATGTTTAATTAATTTTAGTAATAGGCACTACTGGTAGTACGGGAATTAGTTCAGTTTTAATAAGTACCAAATGAACAAGTACAGGTACAATGTATTCCATTAGAATAGTTGATATCTATTAAAACTTCATGAATACTGGGAGCTTTAATATAGATACTGTCAAAAGAGTTTTTTTGACGATCCCTCTAAAGCGAAAAAGACAGGAGAAAATTGCATTATTTTGGAAAATGTTTCAGTATCTTGATTAGCCTAATGATTTTGAATGCAGTAACTCTTTATTTTGATAGAATAAACTATAAAAAAAAACAGTTTTTATTTATCCAATAACGTAAAGCCATCGGAAAAGGCAAAATACACTCTATAAAAAAAAATCGACGCACCAAGAAAGAGTTGTCCGATTGAAACGAAAATTGGTGGATAGGAAGACAATGTACAGAATAGTAAATGATTAAAATTTCAGAACAATTGAATAATTTATTGCAGAGTTACAGTAACAAGTTCAACAAGGTGTTGACCCGCCTCTAGCCTGGATACAAGCTGCCACACGGAGTGGCATAGACCGATAAAGCTCCCGGATGGTCTCTCGCGGTATTTCCTCCCAAATTCGATCTAATTGTCGAACGAGGTCATCAGCATACCGTGTCAGATGCAATCGCCTTTCCATCATATCCCAGACATGCTCGATGGGAGAGAGATCTGGTGATCTGGCAGGCCAAGGAGGAGTTTGACAAGCTTACAGACAGTTCCTAGCAACACCTGCCGTATGTGGTCTGGCATTGTCCTGCTGAAAAACCAGCCCAGGGTGCTGCAAAAGGAACGGTAGCGAAACAGGTCTTAGGATGTCGTCGACGTACCGCTGTGCAGAAAGTGTACCTCTAATGACGACCAAAGAGGTCCGGCTGTCAAAGGGAATGTCACCCCAGACCATAATGCCTTGTTGAGGGCCGGTGTGGCGTGCAATAGTGAAGGCAGGATCCCCCCTCTGCCCTGTGCGTCTCCAAACACGTCTTCGATGATCGTCAGGACACAGTTGGAAGCGGGATTCGTCGCTAAAGACTATACGTCCCCAGTCGGCATCATTCCAGCCTGATCGAGCCATGCACCACTGTAATCTGGCACCAAGAAGCAATCAGATGATTGCTTCTTGGTGCGTCGATTTTTTTGTTATAGAGTGCATAATACTAAATTTTAAAAAAAGTAATTATTTTAGCTCTATTAATTGTGTTAGTACAATTTTGAACAGGATATCATAGTGTTTTTCCGCATTGATACGTTGATTGTTTACTTTTTCCCATCTCATACGAAAAATGGATATTCAGCTTGTACCTTAAACTTAGATTAAAATAGTTCAGCAACGTCACAGTCATTAAAATAGAAGGTTTCAAGTACAAAACTGGTTTTTCCTAGATTTTATAAATAAAACTTAGTTTTTATGTGTAATTTTCTTGTTTATTAATACTTAAAATAAATAATTTTTATAAATATACATTTAGTAGTTGCATTTTCATGTATCCAATAACTTTTATATGCATCTTTTTTTGTGTAGCGATATTTATTTCTGTTTTTTTTTTTTTTTTTTTAATTCTTCTAATTTCTTTCGGGTAAAACAAATTTTCACCATGTCTCAAAAACTTTTTATGCGAATCAAAAAAGTTTTTACATGCACTGATAAAATTCGTTTATCCAAAGACAATTCTATGCAAAATATAACTTTTTTGTAAATTTTAATTGTTTTTTTATTATTTTATTTAATAATACGTAGTAGAAAAAGTTTAAATTGTAAAGTACATATCATTGAAATTTTTCATAACCAAATAAAAAATTTGACCTAAATCGGTCGAGTAGTTACTGAGAAATTTAAATTTAAAAATAAGATTTTTTAAAATGAGATCCGATCATTAGAGTATAAGTTATTCAGGGTGGACAGTTTTTTTTTTGCGCGCGCTATATATATATATATATATATATATATATATATATATATATGAATATTGAGTTCTACGAAATTTATTATCTATGATTTATCTTTTTGCAAACAATCCCTTTGCCCCAAAAACTCAAGAAATATCGTTGACAAAGAGCGCAAAAGAATAGAGATTCAGAAAAATTCTTGCATTTCTTTCTTTAAAAAAAAAAAGAGGGTAAAGTTGCAATCGAAGAGAGAATCCATCCCAACTAAGTGCTATTAAATGATTCGGGAAATTTGAAGTGAGCGGGCAGATTTTTGCCCTGACAAAAAGGAAGTACTTTTTACTACTACTCTCTATTCCTCATTTTTTGATGCAAATTTTCTGCTGAGGGTCTGTTTGCTTTGATATTTTTGTTCAAACTAGGAATTGTCAAATAATAAAAATATAATGTATATAATTTTCAGTTAAAATGTCATATTTTGCCAATTTTTTGGAAATTTTCGAAAGCAATTCTTGTAGACATACAATCATGCAATCAAAAACATAACAAAAGCATTAAATCATGTTAACTATTTGTTTCCGGTAGTTGATGTTTATATAATTTATTTTATTTTGTCTACTAACCGGCGTTGAAAAGACGACTCAATTGTGACGACCAATGGCTATCAAGTACACAGCTTTGTGATTTTGAGTCCAATCCAGAAGACAAGGGATCTGGAGCAAGCATTTTATTTTATTTTATTTTATAACCGTCGTTGAACAGCCGACCCAATTTCATGGATTTACGACTACTACTTACGTTCAACTCCGTAGCCTTGTAATTTCGAACCAATCCAGAAGACAAGGAAACTCCTGGATCAGTTCCCCCAGAGGTATTGATTTGTTGTGGGAACATGGAGGACTTTGAGACTCGACAGATTTAACGTGCATCAGTCACCATTTACTACACGGGGAGTCTTCGGCCGGCGAGAATCGAACCCACGACCTCTTGGATAGGGGCCCAACGCCCTACCGACCAGGCTATCCCGGCCCTTTGGAGCAAGCATTGGGGGAAGAAAAAAAAGCTATCATGGAATACTTTTTGATGAAACTCTCTCCCATTTGCCTTACATGGAGACG